>NC_140681.1:11200000-11742500 GCF_054131305.1 Coturnix japonica | reverse complement strand
CACTTTTATTAATAAAAGCAAATACAGTGTTTTAGGGCATATTTGCATCACTATAGTTGAGGTTGTGTCAGTATTTCCATTATAAAGGGTCTATATCTTGGCACTAAACGGCCCTAAACTAATTCGCCATAGAGGCTCCTGCTGGAGCATGATTTGGTGGGTTGGTTTTTAAACAGTTTCCAACACAAACTCTTGTTTCTGCTTTAAGTTCTACAGCTGTTCCGTTGGATGGGGGTTGGTTGGCAAAAAAATAATACTGGTTCAAGATTGTTTTTGGCACTTCTGTAACTCAGAAATGGTTTTGATTTCAAAACACAACCTTTGGCAAGCCAGTAACCTACACAGTGCTCTGATCACCTTGGGAATTTTGTACAAAATAATAATAAATTGTAGAGATGTTGTGGTTTCAAAATCAGCTGCTGTGCATTCGCAGTAACTTATTTCGATGTAAGAATTTGTAGTGGTTTGTGTATCAGTGCTCCCAACGTGATGCATCAGATTAGCGATACCTCCTGAAGGCCTTGAATGATGTGGAGACAGAAGTGGACTGTAGGCTTACAAAGCCAACAAAAAACGTTCAGCAGCTTCTGAAAGCATCACAAACCGGCTCTGTTAGAGGCTCAGACTGAGCTCTGTAAGCTGTTGGAAGCAGGATTTGGTGCAAAAGCAAGACGGTGAGCTGCATCAGTTGCCAGATAGCGGCCCTAAGGGAGTATCTGCATTTGGGATGTATTTTGAATGGCAGCATTGAGGACAGGATTTAACCTTCATATACCATTGCCTTTGGAGGGGCTGAAGCTAGTTGTGCTTCAGTGTGTTGCACATAATTGATACCTGCAGCATGATTTGCTTTTCCCAGCAAATCTATGCATGGAAATATTAACAGCCATTGCTTTAAAGTTTGAGCACCTTGTAATTATTGTGGCACAGTGCTCCTGTGAACGACTGGGATATTTTCTATTGTATTCTGTTTTCAGGTGTCAAAAATGATGTACCAGGAAAAACAAAGGTTGTGAGTATGATTGCAGAGGAAATTGACTGCAGATGAGGTCAACCCATGTGGTCAGTACCAGTCCAGCACCTCGGTGATAGCAGAACAGCAAGGAGCAGCATCAGGGTCACAGGCAGCTGTCAGTGGAAACCAACCCGAGCAGCTCCTTGTGCCTACAAAGCAGGATGGTTTGTTAGCAATAGAAGTGCTGGCAGAAGCCTTTCTGACAAGCTGTGAGGAGATAAATGAGCTGCAAAGGGGGTTCTGGAGCTCCACTGATGGAAGCCTTTCACTGGGAAATCTCTGCTGAATGACGGGACAGATTCCAAGAGGGAATTGATGGAATCCCAGTCATAAGCAGTGAGCTCAGTGCGGTGGGCATAATACCTGAATGACAAGGGCAACCAGCCAGATACATGACTTTGATTTTACAGAACAAGTTAACATAGAAACAACAGCTTTTTCCATTTAGGAATTTGGCCTCAAAAACCTTTAATGACAGGAAAAAATAAAGGCTTTAGGCACCATCCTCAGCCCAGAGGGAACAGGAAACATGGAGGGAGAGGATGGATGCCAACTCCAGGAATACTCTGTGTAACACTGAGGAACCAGTAAACAAATGGGAGCGAATTAACATGTGAATGTATCTCCTCACTTTAATTCACCCTGTTGTGGTATTAAATGAGCGGGCGATGCTTCTGTTCATAATCTATTATTACTCCAGTTTGGATGGAGACCAAATACGTGTCCATGTGAAACTCATTGGTGTTAATGAAAGGTGTTTTGAATTGGCCTGGAGCCACAGGAGGCCGCATGTCTCTCGTGAAGTGTGTGTGATGATCTGTGTGTATCTCAGTGTTTGTAGTCTCTGTAGACTTCTGTTTCCCATAGCTTTGCTGGGCTATGAAGGTCTGTCTGAGAGTCCCAATGCCCGCTGCTGTGCAGGCAGCGGCTGCTGTAACGTTACTCAGTGCTCCCCAGCGCCTCGGGAAGAGCAGCTCGGTGCGATGTGATGTGATGTGCTGGGTGGGAGGTGCGTTGTGTGGCCGCCCCGCCCCGCCCCGCCCTCAGCGCCGCCCCGCAGCCCGGCCCGCCATTCCGCTCCGCTCCGCCCAGGGGCGGCCCGCGGCCTGGTTCCGGCTGGAGCCGCGGTTCTTTGGGCCGCAGAGCCATGGAGGATGCGGATTACTTCGAGGGCAGCGCGGCGGAGTGGGGCAACGAGGCGGACGGAGGAGCGGTGAGAGCTGGGGGGCGTGAGGCGGAGCGGTGTCGGGCCTGAGGCGGAGCGGGCGGGTGGGAGCCTCCCCTGGTGCGGGACGGGGGCTCGGAGGGGCGTCAAAAGGAAGGAAACAGCAGCGAAATGGGGCTGGGATTGTGCATGATGCATTAAAACATATTGTTCTGGGTAACGGGTCGTGTGCTGCTCTGTGTGTGAGCCCAAAAATGGCCTGGGTGTGGAAATACAGGGGGTGCACCTGAAGTACCAGAGGTGGCTGATGTTGTGTTTGCAACTAGCAAGATGATGAGGATGGAGAGGGAGAGGATGATGCTGAAGTCCAGCAGGAGTGTCTGAAGAAGTTTTCAACCCCTGACTACATCATGGAGCCGTCGATATTTAACACGCTGAAAAGGTGGGTGCAGCTCAGTGTGCGGTGCTGATGGTTTATATTGAAATGTGGGAATTTTGCTTTTTTTTAATAGAAAATAACATAATTTTCCCTGATCTTCCCCTCAGGTATTTCCAGGCAGGAGGTTCTCCAGAAAACGTTATCCAGCTTCTGTCTGAAAACTACACGGCGGTGGCGCAGACAGTGAACCTGCTGGCAGAGTGGCTCATTCAGACGGGTACGGGGGTGATGTGGTGTAACTTGGCTCTATTCCCATCTCCTGCCTAATGTTAAATTGTTGAGTTCCTCCTGTTCTCATAACAGAATGTTATTGGAAAATGTAAGAAGTTTGATCAGATTGCTCTGACAAAGCTTTTTTCCTCCTCCCCCTCCACCTCTTCTATACAGGTGTTGAGCCAGTGCAAGTTCAGGAGACAGTAGAAAACCATTTAAAGAGCTTACTTATCAAGCATTTCGACCCTCGGAAAGCAGATTCCATCTTTACAGAGGAAGGAGAGGTGTGTATGAAATCTGTCTCTTCACCTTTATGTGAGTATCCACTTGTGCCTATGCAGATGACTTTGTGTGATGGACCAGGAGGTGGTGGGTGAAGGAACTGCGTCTTCTAAGCGCTTTACTTAACAAATAACTGCATTTGGGAAACTGTCTGTATTTTGCTGGACCCTTGAGAGGTTTTGATAATTTGAGAAAGTTATACAGGTATAATAAAGTCCTTCATAGCAACTCATTGGATTCTTCAGAAACAAAAAGCTTACTTTTAGCCATCTTCACAAGTTGAAATTCTTACAGTTGTTTCTATTGCTTTGATCTGTCAGACTCCAGCTTGGCTTGAGCAAATGATAGCACATACAACATGGAGAGATCTCTTCTACAAGTTGGCAGAAGCCCATCCAGACTGTTTGATGCTTAATTTTACTGTGAAGGTAATACACTGAAGTGTAACACATAAGAATATATTTAACAGGTTTATTGTTGGCTGCAGTGTTACCTGTAATTCACATGTGTTCCTGTTGATACTGCTTATTAAAAGGTCACAGCAGGATGAGCACGTATTGGTGGGAGGAATTGCCTTACAAAATATACAAAATAGTACAAAATATACTAGTTCTTATCCTGCCTTATTGACACTGTTGGCACAAACTCTCGTGTCAGAAGATAGTCTTACCTCATATGGAATGTATAATTCATGTAGTTTCCTATGCAAACCACAAATCCCTGTCAGTCTGTGCTTTAATGGAACGCTTCAGCTTCTTACCTCTCTGGGATAGGGAAATGTTAGACTGTGTCTATTTCAGAACAGCACATTATGGTTTACTTTCTTTCTTACTAATGAACATGAAGTCTAAGAAATGCATGCAGATGAAAATCTCATGTTCTGTGTGTTCTAGACTCACTGAGATACCTGAAATATTATGTAATACGTCTTCTGTGACTTTTTGTTGTTGTTATTTTTGTTACAGCTTATATCTGATGCTGGATATCAAGGAGAAATAACCAGCGTTTCAACAGCCTGTCAGCAGCTGGAGGTGTTTTCCAGAGTTCTGCGTACGTCTTTGGCAACGATTTTAGATGGAGGAGAAGAGAACCTTGAAAAAAACCTCCCAGAGTTCGCTGTAAGTCCTCGATTCCTTTTTAGGTGGGGAAAAATGTTTTCTGATCCTGTCCAGGTAGGATGTCTCAGCATCTGCCTCAGGTGGGTGGGCTGACATCATAAAATAGGGGGTATTACTTTCAGAACAGCCCTCATAAAAAGCAGTACTGTCGTCTTTTACATTAATGCAAGATCTCAAGGTCAGTCTAATCGGTTGGCTTTGCTGTTAAGGCAGTATAACCACAGAGATGTATTTCTCATTGTCTGATAACGTTTTCAATGTATGTGTTCACAGAAGATGGTATGCCATGGAGAGCACACCTACCTTTTTGCTCAATCCATGATGTCTATATTAGCTCAAGAAGAGCAAGGAGGCTCTGCTGTGCGGCGGATCGCTCAGGAGGTTCAGCGATATGCTCATGAGAAGTAAGTGCTTGTTTGTCTATTAGTCAAATATAGGTCACCATAATTTGTAAACTGCTTCTTTTAGTCATTCACGCTTAATTTAGACCAGCAAAAGGAGAGTTCTTAGCTTTTTATTCACACTGTGGTAGAGTGAAATCACTTGCAATAGAGCACTTTTTTCAGTAGACTTAAAGTCCATAGAATGAGATACATTCCATATCAAGTATTAGGAGATATGAAATAGAATCATCAGCTCTTGGTGTTCTGTTAAAAATAATCATTTTTGTTATTTGATGCACATTTTAGAATCAAACATGGGAAATACAGGCTTGTTTCTGTAACTAGCCATGGTAAAGGATACACTGCATCACATGTGCCCTGTTGATGCAGCGGGGCTACAGCCAAGATGTCTAAATGAAGAAAATAAGCTGCTTTGTATGTTTGTGTTGCTCACCTAGAGGCCACGATGCCAGTCAGATCACTTTAGCACTGGGTACTGCAGCCTCCTACCCTCGTGCCTGTCAGGCTCTCGGTGCAATGCTGTCCAAAGGAGCTCTGAATCCAGCAGATATTACTGTCTTGTTCAAAATGTTTACGAGCATGGACCCGCCTCCAGTAGAACTGGTCAGTGGTTGTCTCTTCATCACATCTGTAAACTTCTTCTATTACAGTAGCACTCAAAATTCTGAGATCTTATTGTGCTAAATGTATTGCCACAGAACAGAAGTTAATACTGTGGCTCATCCCTCTGTCATTTTAAGTGATGTCAAAATGTGTGACTTATTTATATTATATTTTGCATTGGCTCCTTGCATTTCTTACTTTTTAAATTATTTCAAGCTGTCTTTTTATGCAGAATAAATTAATTTTTAAAACTGTACATTTTTCTCTTAATTCTCAGACTTTAATAAGATGTTTGTTTTCTTCAGATCCGAGTACCTGCCTTTCTGGACCTCTTCATGCAGTCATTGTTTAAACCAGGTGCTAAGATCAACCAGGACCACAAGCATAAATACATTCACATACTGGCATATGCAGCTAGTGTAGTAGAGATGTGGAAAAAGGTAAAGTTCAGTCCTGATCATAACGTATCCTTTTCACCCTATGGTCTAACTGTGCTGAAGAAATGCATAGTCGTTAAGTTGATCACTTTAAAATGCCGTGGTTTGTTTATTTTAGTGAGAAATGTTTCAGGATCCATAGGCAACTTTTTAGAAGAAAAAAGTACCAGTGATCTAGGATTATAAATCAAGTATCCTTTTATTTCAGTTCATAGTTACTTTTTTCTTCTAAAGCTTGCCTATGAGACTTTTGAGACATACAAAGTGATCTTGGGGTTATGGCAAGCTACAATTCCTTTGCTTAAATAACCAGAAACTCCCTGTATGTTTGTGGGTTTTGTATTCAAACTCCGCATTTTTCAGAACAAGAGAGTGAGCATCAACAAGGATGAGCTGAAATCAACTTCAAAAGCCATTGAAACTGTTCACAATCTGTGTTGCAATGAGAACAAAGGCGCATCAGAGTTGGTTGCAGAGCTGAGCACTCTTTATCAGTGTATCAGGTGAGCAGAGAAACCGGTCCCAACTTTCCTTTGTTGGAAGGAGATTGCTACTTATGAATAATGTTACAGGGAAGTGCCTTTGTGGGCAGCTCTGTGAGAACATCCTTAGTTCAGAACAAATGAGATGAGGTATGAAAGCAGCTTTCAAAATTATACATTTGACTTCTTGAATCTTTACACGAGGACATAAATTCTGGCTGACGTTGACAAGTTGCCCCTCTCACATTGCAGAGCACGTTTGGCTCTGCCTTTGGGAAAGGATGACAGATTGCTTTGTCTTTCTAACAAAGCCTTCTTAGCAATAGATATATCATCTCTTCTTAACGTTATGGAATAGCAGATATTGAACAAACTGGAACAAACTCTGGGTGTATGTTAATTATGTTGACTGCTTTTAGCATTCTGTGCTGAGCAAGAAGTGTCTTATAAAAAGAATTTTTCTCCATTCTATTTTCTTCTTTTGTGACAAGACTTGCCTTGATGTGATGACAACTTTTCAATCAAAGCTTTTCAAATTTTATTAATTCTGGCCTAAGTTAAACTATGACATTCTAGCAATCAGTAGAATATGCTGGAAGATGGCAGGTGGTTGTTTGGATTGTCCTCTTCTAAAGTAATCTCTTCCTCTGCAGGTTTCCAGTGGTGGCAATGGGTGTATTAAAGTGGGTGGATTGGACAGTGTCAGAGCCCCGGTACTTCCAGCTACAGACTGATCACACTCCAGTTCATCTGGCATTACTGGATGAGGTAAAAAGGCACAAAGTCCTGTTGAGAGCAAAAGCAGTTCTTATCCTTGTAACTACAATGACATCCAGTTCATGGTCAGTAAATGTACAAAGATGAATCTGTTTCTATTCAGAGTTATTTGGATTTGTCAGCTCTGTGTAGTGGAATAACTTTTTAATAAAGAATTTACCTCTGTCAGTGAATGAGTGCAGACTTTTCTACTAGGACCGGCACGTTGGTTTTAAAGTGAAGTTTTGATGAACGTACTTTCTCATCTTGTTTGCAGATCAGTACGTGCCATCAGCTGCTTCATCCACAAGTTCTACAACTTCTCGTCAAGCTCTTTGAAACAGAGCATTCGCAGCTTGACGTAATGGAGCAGGTGATTCTCAGAGAATGCCTTTTTTATGTTCCTTTGTACTATATATGATTGCTTAGAATAACAGTTGTTATCACAGAAGCTTTAAGAGTTTAATTTAGGATATGATCACAGATAACAAGCATCATAGTAGATACTGAATCCATGGAAAAGAGTGATGAAAATAGTACCATTTTAAGAATAAATCCTGACCTGTTGGTTTTCTTTCCCCCTCCAACCCTTCCCTCCTTATCAGCTGGAACTGAAGAAGACTCTCTTGGATAGAATGGTGCACTTACTGAGTCGAGGATACGTCCTACCTGTTGTCAGCTATATCCGCAAATGCCTAGAGAAGTTAGACACGGATATCTCTCTCATCAGATACTTTGTTACAGAGGTCAGCAGCAACAATTGTTTGTTAACGTATAGAAATAAGCTTTAATATTTGATGTTTATGTTTGGATTTGCCTCAAATCAGAAATCCTTGATGGTGAGAAAGCAGATTCTGAGCAATGTATGTGCTCAGAAGAATATGTAATTGATTACTTGTGTGGAGAAGAAAGGTCTTAAAAGTGCTACTACTTGAATGCCTTTGAGAGGACTGTGAATTAAATACTGCCTTGTCTACCTGGAATAATGATCCTGTTTTGTCTGCCATTTCAGGTGCTGGATGTGATTGCTCCTCCATATACCTCAGACTTCGTACAGCTTTTTCTTCCAATCCTGGAGAACGACAGTATTGCAGGTACTATTAAAACAGAAGGTGAACATGATCCCGTCACTGAGTTCATAGGTAAGTCGTGCTTCTTTGTGTATTTGTTACAATTCCTAAACGTGCTTAGGAGCAGGATTGCTAAAACAGGAATGCCTGCCAGATATTGCAATAGGTTATTTCATTTTTATGGGCCTGCGCTTTACAATTTTTCTTTAATTAGGAATCTGAGTAGTAGTGAGGAGCTTAAAGACAAATGCTGTTTCTGAAGAGGTGCTCCTGTCTTAGAAAAGTAAAGGAAGGAAGTAGTCTCTCATAGTACACCCATTTCCTGGACTAAAATGATCTGTTTCTTAAAATCCTACTTAATAACACCATGGAGAAATCCACGTGCAAGCAAGTAAATCGGAGTAATGTACTGAACACTTTATTTCATTTCTTCTTTTAAGCTCACTGCAAATCTAACTTTATTGTGATGAACTAAACAGCGGAAGAGTCAAGAACATGGTCACTGCTCTGACATATTCTCCACCAGTGAGGTTCTGTAGCTGGGCAACTCAGCTACAAAAAAAGAAGGAAGAAAGGACTGATTGACTTGCGTGGTGACCTTGAGCCTTCTGTCGGAGGATCATTAATGTAATTTGGAAGATGAAATAATACTGAAGGAATTTTTAATGTTAAACAAATAGTATAAACAGTATAAATCTGAACATTCTGAAGAGGGCAGCAGGAGGCAGACTTGTCTCAAAGGGAGTTCTTTTCAGTTACTTGCAGAACTTGTCTCTGACTCTGTGTAATATATACGTATATATGAAGCTGAAGAACGGGCAGGTAGTTCCCACTACAAACATTGTTCAGACAGTTCTCTGACAATTAAATCGTGAATGCTGTAGGATTTCATCTTGTGAGTCTAAAAAAGGAAAAAACTGTTGTACTTAGTTCTGTGCTGCAGAGAATCTGTGACACCTCTCCCTCACCTCTGCATTATATTACAATTCTAAATATCCTACACAAGTACTGCTATGAAAAAAAACACCTTTTATGTCATACAGATGGAGCTGTAACAATCGAGGTTAGTTTTGTATTGACACGTGACTCTGATGTGAGTGTGGTATCCTTCAGAATCTATTTTTGTTAAACAGATGCATTAATTGTTACTGGTAAGTTTCATTACCACATCAGAGTTGTGTTGCTGTCTAAAAAATGCGTGCAAAAACTTTGTTACTGTGATGTGGCTTGGTTTGTTGTTTTTAATATTTATCTCTGCTCTGTCCTGGTCGATACTAAAAAATGGGGGATTACACCCAAGATTTTAATGTACCTTTAAATAAAGGTCTGTTCTTTTCCAGAGACTTCTTACCAAGTTTCAGAGTCCACTCTTTGTTTCTGCTCACCTGCCTGGATTTCTCCAGATGTAGATGGAGATGTAAAGTGTTTAAAAGGGGCACAGAAAAGCCTGGGTGAGCCTTACAAGCACACCTGCTTCCTGAAAAACCTGTTTTCCAAAAAACAAAGGTGGTACTTTTAAGTCCAAGTGCTTATAAACTTAGAAACTGAATCATTTTGCTCTTTTTTGCTGTCAGTGATTTATGAGTGGAAACTCCAGGCTACCATGGCAGCTTGAGACAGAAGTTGGTTGTACAGATTCTTTGCTCCTCCGTAAAAGCAGTGCATCCTTCCTTTCTTCAGCCCTTCCCTCCCATTGCTGGCAGGTTTCCTAGGCACAGCTTCAAGCTTTCCTTTCTGCACACATCTTTGAGTAGACATCTAAGCGCTTAAACTTGCATTAGATCTTCTCTTCATAATATTTACATGGAATGATCGTACATACTTGGTTCCTGACTTCCTCTCTTAATTGAATTAACAGCTGCAGAAACAACTTACGCTACAGATCTTCATTTTAGGCTGTAGCCCTGCCTCATATATTTTCTTAGTGATAATGAAGAGCCGTTTGTTCCTACCTCCATTGTAAATTTGCCAGCTGTTCAAACAAATCGTACTTCTGCTTTTCTCAGTGTTTAAGCTTAATATCACTTCCGCTAAACATCTGAATTCTTCTGGATTCACTTAAGTGTATTTGGTTAGTTAATACTTAACTATGCTATTGTCAGTACTGTTACGCTCCCTTGTTCTTCTGCTGGTTGAGAATTAACTTACAATAGGCACTACAGTTCAACAGCTTTAATCCTTAGTGGCACTCTGAAGTCGCTTTACTAAGGTAAAGCAAAGAGGCAGGTGGAACTAACCAACACACTTTGTGAGATTCTTGGTTGTCTTTTTGTCTAGAGTTAAAATGTCTATCCCAGATCTTTAATGCTGAAGAGTTGAATGGTGGGTGATCAGCACCTGATGTTTTGAGTACAGTTCTTATATGTAGGAAAGAGACAGGCTTTGAAGTATCCCAGCCTGATGGAACATGGCCTAATCTCTAGCCTAAAACATGTTCTTAGATACCAAAGAGAATCGGAACAGCAAAACAATCTTAATTTCACCCTTGACTCTAGAGCAGCCTTATTCATCTGTGGGTCTTCACCACTCTGCCAGCCCTGACTTCTGATGATGAGCAGACTCCTCTGGTTTGACAGATAAAGCCAAGGTAAGTTGCAGAAATTACCCACTGAGAGGTAACAGATGGCGGAAACTGTTTTGCTTCTTGTCTAGATGAGTAAAAAGCTGTAACTTACCTGTAGGCCTGAGTGAGGCATAATTCATAGGTTAGTTTGATTCACAGTATTTTTTTGAGATCAGTTACTGAGTTGTCTTGTACACCAGCAGAATGTTTCTTTGTTCCGTGGTTATCCCTTGGCAGTTTCCTCCTCAGCTGTAGCTCAAGCTCCAGTGTGTGTAATATAACTTCACTTGAGGTGTTTTACAAAACATCATAGTCACCGCATACTGTGGCCGTCTCACAAGTTCAATTAAAGCAGTACTAATTAGCACCTCAGCTAATTAGTCTGCCGCGTAAGACTTCTTGTTAGGTACAGCAATAAACAAGTATTAAGAAACTCTTAAAATTACATACAATCACATAAGGTAATACTGTCATTTTATTACATACAATTAACAATGCCAGTTAGTGATGCTTGATACGGCACTGATTGCCACTTAGTAATTGACTCAGTTTTAGGGAATAGAATTTATGGCCTTTCCTCATATTAGTGAACAGGAGGAGAGCTCTGGCTTGTAGCAATTTATGCTTTGCCTCTCTAGAAACAAAATACCAGAGCCAGTCATAAATTAAGGCAAGGAATTAGAGCAAATATAAGATTTAAGCCCTGTTATTGCCTTGGCTGGATAAAAGCAATGAGACTTACAGAAACATTTTCTCACTGGGAGGATTTAGTTTTTGAGTATATCATGTCCAGACTTCAGTTTATGCAGATTTAAAAACAAAGTATTAAGCAAATACCATGCAATTGTTACTTTGGTATAAGCTCTAGACCCAAATACTGTGTACCCTTTTCCTGTCCCAGTACACTACATAATTTGTATTTATTTAAAAGTATATATACACACACCAGGATTTACATACAGCTTCTGGAAGAGAGCATGGTTACAATACTGTGCAACAAGGCAGAGAACCTTCATAGGTGAATTACTTCTTTAATTTTTAAATTCTGAGTAATTATCTGAAGGCAGCTTTGTATTGGTTTTACTTTGGAGACTCAGTGTGGTATTACCTGGACTAGTTTTGCATAACAGCATGATGGGGTTGTGCTGTGGAAGTTTGGGGCTATTCTTTAAGCAGATCAGGGTTTTGTTGGGATGATTCCAAAGTTATTGGGGAAAAAAAAAGGAAGATGTGGAGTGTAGAATCAAGGAAGTATAACATCTCCGTACGCACAGTCCTCTTCAACAGCAAGATTGTACTCTGCTCCTCTTCCACCTTTATATGCACTTGTCACAATTCTCAGCCACCCTCTTTCACCCTGTAGAGAATTAATTTGCATCAGTATAAGCAGAGATACTCACTTTGAAAACACAGTTATGCTACTGAATCTGTTCTGTTTTCTAAATGGGAATGATCTAGAAGCGAACCTAGAAATTAACTAAAGAAGCACTGCAGTAGGTTCACAGGACAATCTTGTTCAAGGTGAATTGATATCCCTTTCAGATAAATATCCTATATACAAGACTTGATTTTTGCTTACAGCCAACCTATACAGCTGCCTGTAACAGATGGCGAATGCCCAACAAGGGGCAGTGCTTGAGATTGAGCAGATGTTAGCTAAGTGCCTTTGGCCAAGTATCTCAGCCCTCAGCTCAGGTAGTTCCCATTTTTAATTAACTGAAAATGGAGTTCAAAGAAAGTTTTGTTTTATGTAGCTACAAATTGCTTTTGCAAGTAGAAAAACTACCTCTGTGAGAGGAGAAAACTCCACTGTTCCTCTAAGGTAATTCTGCAAGCATCTTTCTCCCCGTGTTTCCTTACCCAGGGTTCACCCCACGAGTTACGAACAATCCAGTATTCTGTTCCATTTTCTACACCCCAGCCAGCCACGGATACAATGTGATTCACTGTGGGTGAGGGGTTGTACTCCATATAGAGTCCTCCAGTGTAAGCATCCAGCTTCTCAGTAGCCATTATACCACAGCTGCAATGAAACAGAGCAAACACCTTTATAGACAGGAAGCAGGTTGGAGGCCTGGCTAAAAAGGAAAAACAAAGAAATCACCCCTTTTTATTTTGCATTTTGACTCCAGAGCTCAGTTTATCTACAAACGAGCTGCAGTGAGCATCAGTGCAGAGCTGCTACCAACTGCTAGAGGGCAGAAATTCACTTCAGTCATTAGACCGAGTTCCAGATATTTCAGTCCAATATTACTAACACATGAACATTTTCCTTATTTATTTCTACCTTTTAATAGACATGTATTTATTTACCTAATTGGTCCATTAGCATAGATTTCTGCCTTCATTTTTTCCCTTCCGCTGACAGCACCGTAGTCAGCAACTTTCCAGAGGGTGTAGTTCTTAATCACGTGGCATTCTCCAAACGTGACACATGTTCCACACTGGTTAAACTTCTTGCACTCTGCAAAGTAAAAGAGAGAATGGCCACAAGAGAATTATTCTCTTCAAGTGAATTAATGATACCATACTAAGATTCGTTTATTTTTTTCCCTTTTATGCTTAATTTGAGGAAGATCCTATAAGGAAAAATTGCTGATACGTGTCTCTAATGAACTAATTGTTTTTCTGGTAATTATACTTGGAGCCTTTATCATCATCAGTTACTGTTCTTTTCCAAATAGGCACAAGTGCTTTGATGATGAAGTGTGCTTCTCTATAGAAACAGAAACCACTCCAGTAATACTAGAACAAACATTTAATTTCTTCTTTTTTTAGGCTGAGAAGGGACTGCTACGTCTCTTGGTACATTAGAGATTATGTATCACAGACTGAAGAGATTAAATTTAGACAGTTTAGGTGGTTTAGCTTGTTTGGACACGGTTCATGTTATGCTGTCTAACTAGAGTAGAAGGCACAGAAACCTGTTCTGTTAGTCAGGCAGCAGGTGCTATGCTGAAAGGCAGGGACAAGTAATGGAAAAGCCAGGAAATGATCAGGATCTTCTACATTCAGCCTGAAACCCCACCACAAAGCAAACAGGCATCTTACTTTGGTTCTTAGCCTGGTAGTTGTTACAGGTCTCGTCTGGAATCCCGTGGTCGTGGGCGTACATCCAGACACCCGTGTGGTCTCCACCTTCACAGGATCCTGCGTTAGCACAGTCAATCACATTCTGCACTGAGAGATAGGCAGAAGGCCACGCACCTTTTCTCTTTATGTTGATTCGATCTGCAAGTATAAGCAGTAGGTAGTTGTTAGTGGAGCATGTGGGCTGTTACACGTTGCATCTAGTGTTAAAACAGTCTCCTTCACCGAACCTGTAACTACTTGTAGGCAGCAGTGTTTGTGGTTGGAAAAGGCTCAACTGCAGCAAGGCACATAGCACAGGGCAGGCTGAGTGATTGTGGGCTTTCATTACAAGCCTTTTCCATTAGAAGCTCAGCAAAAATATGCAGATAATAAGATCTGTTCAAACCCTTGAAGTGCCCTGGAGCTCTTAATTCAAATCAAAATACAAATCATGGAACCAGCGTGCTAGTCATAAGCCCATGCAGCCCAGTTGTCTGGCTCCAGGTAACAGCAGTCACGAGCTTAAAGCAGTTCAAGAACTCCCAGAAGTAACTTCCAGAAGAAGCTGCTGTGTAAACATCTCACCATTCTGCTGTCTCAGATGGGTACTGCCATCCTGCTGCCTTATTTTGTCTGAAATAGCCACTTACCTGGCAGAAAGGCTTCCTAATCAGTATTTACAAGGTGCTTTCCACAGGGCATTAACAATCTCAACTGACACAACTGTTGCAGCTTTTCTAACCCTATTAGACCTGTGACATTTAGCTACACTTTGACAGAGCTCTGTCTGCATGCTCTGGTAGTCAGTTCATTTGAATAACAGGGCCCTTCCCAGAAGTGGAAACTTCTTTCATTTCCTCATGTCTCAGAGCAGCACAGCAGGGCCCTTTGCTGCCTTAGCTGAGCTACCAACAAAGGGATGGGGACACACTGACTGCTTTTGTACCTGCTTCTACCCTCGGTGCCCCTCCAAGAAGAATAACAGAACAGGTTGGGTTGGAAGGGACTTTAAAGCCCATCCAATTCCAACCCACCATATCAGCCTGGCTCTGGGAGTCCCCAGGGAGTCCCCAGTGATGGGGCACCCAGATCTTTGGGCAGGACTGTCACAGCCTCACTGCTCCGAGTGAAAATTCCTCCCCTAACATCTAACCTGAATCTCTCCTCTTCTACTTTAAAACCATTCCCCCTTGTCTTTTTACTCTAAAGGCCATGTAAACAGTCTCCCTCCTGTTTATAAGCTTCCTTCAGCAGAACACTAGATTCCTACTCTAGATAGCAGCTCTGCAGGCACTACGGATACAATCCTTCTGCAAACAGCTTTTGAACCATCCCGGTGTTCCCCCCTCACACAATCTCTGGTTGCTCTGCTATCAGCTATTTTCTAAGCTCAAACCAAGCGGCCTTTGCTCAGGGCAGGGTGTTGGCTGGTGTCAGGACCTGCCAGTGCGCTGGTGCTGCCGTGTGCCCAGCAGGACCCGCAGTACTGCGGGATGTGCTGGTTGCGGGTGGTGCTGGCGTAGTTGATGCCATTGACGTTCCTCCAGTCCCAGCTCTGCGGGAGTTTGGCGATGTCCAGGTACTCGTGAGGCCGGGGGTATGTTCTGTACGGAGACAAGAAGCGCGGCTCTGGCTGATCGTATCCTCGTGTAAACTAAAGGGATTCAGAGACCAAAAACAAACAACAAAAACACCAGAACAAAACCCCAACTCGGCACTTCACAGCATTTCGTAACGGCCCGGCCCGGCGCTGACCTTCCCTCAGCCCCGTGACACCGCAGCTCCGGCAGCGCCTCGGTGCCGCTCGGTCCCGGTACCGCCGGTTCGGCAGAGCTCACCTCAGCCCCGGCGTCCTGCGCGGGGTCGGCTTGTAGCAGTGCTGCCCCTCCTTGACGTACAGCCCGGCCCGGCAGGAGCTCAGGCAGCCGCACAGCAGCAGCACAAAGGCCGCGAGGCGCCGCGCCGGACCGGCCATGATGAGCGGCACCACGGAACCAAGCGCAGCGCCGGCAGGAGGGGCGGAGAGACGGGGCGGGGCGGGGCGGGGCGGAGCCGCTCGGTTACATGGGCTGTGTAGGGCTGGGGGGGTGGTCGTGAGATGGGCTGAGATGTGAGGCTGTGCTGCTGGGGGCCTCCAGCTGACCCGCTGTGCTTAGTTAGTATGGTTAGTAGCTCACAGGCAGCTCCTCCTCAGTCCTCAGCGCGTTTTGCAAAAGGTCCGAGGACGATCATCCTCATTTAATGGTCAGAGAAACGGAGGCGCTGAGGAGAAAGGGGACAAAACCAAGAGCAGAGCGAGAGCGGGGCTGTGGCAGGAGGAGCCGGGTCTCTGAACCCCCCCTGCAGCCCAAAGCCGGGTCTGTGTGACTGAGCCGTGACTGCCTGCCCAGCAATGGAGCCAGGTCTGAGAGAGCCCCAGGGAAGGACGGACCGGCTGGGACAGGGATAAGGTGAGTTACAGCGCTGAGGATGTCGTTTGTGGCTCTTCATTTCAAATTTAAAACATAATCTCTGCTACCGTGAAAAAACTGGTTCCTTGTAAGGAAACTCTGTAAAAAAAAAACAAACAAAAAGGCATCCCAGAATCATAGAATGCCCCCTGTGTGGGGGGTTTGTTGCTAATGTGTGCTGGAGTGGTGGAAAGTGAAAAAAATAAGCCAGAAAAATACAAAACAAAACAAAAACTGCCACCCAACCCAGCAACCACAAACATGGGTTGGTTGTGGTCCTTCCTTACGCCCATCACCACGCTGTGGTATCTTGGGCCCGCTCTGCTGGTCAGGCTGATAACGGGAGCTGTGGGACAGGCTGTAACAGCTGGGCTCGGTGCCGAGCTGCCCCTAATCTCTGCTGTGCCAAAAGTTGCTCAGAACCAACCCTACCACCACGTCCTGCTCTTTCCCTTGTGACACACGCTGCTAATCTGCAGCAGCACGCGTTCACATGGCTGTCCCTGGGAAGTGTGTGTTTGTGCAGCTGACAGGCTTGGGGCTTCTCTGCAGTGAAGCATGGCAGACCTGCAAACAAACAAACCTACACAGGAACATGCTTTTCATACAGGTTTGGTATGAAGAGAGATGCGGGGCCGCATAGGGACTCTCTCTCCTAGGGAAGAGCCAGAAAAGAGGCACAAAACCACTTCAAAGCACTGGGGAACCTCGTGTCACATACAGTAATCATAAAGACTGCGTTAGGAATTGCTTCAGAGGAGGAACATGACTCCCAGGAGCTATTATTAGCAAGAGACAGAAAGCAATGTTTCGTGATTGTATATTGCATATTTTTTTCACTTCCTTTTTTTTTTCTTCCTCTGTGCTTGTGAAATGCCACCAGTGAGCGCTGATGAAATTATGTTGCCAAACATTTTGGACAAAGAATTGGGGTCTTTGGCATCTTCATTACTTGTAGCTATTATAAATTAATACATTGGATATTTTAGTTGCTGTCTGACCACTTGGGTCCTTGCAGCCCCCAGTCAGAACCCAACAGAAGGGCACGGAGCTGGGGTGGGGTCAGGCTGCATGTTGGGAAAAGCCTCTGCACCAAAGGGCGGTGGGCACAGCCTTGACCTCAGTTATAGATCTTGCTTTTAATGAAGACAATTTATAGCTTGGCAGGGGGTGACAGGGCATTTCCTAGCTCCTTTTTGTGGTGCTAAACTTTGTCTTAGCAGTAGTTATCTGCTCCTGCATTGGCTGGTGGGAAAAGTGGAAGTCAGCTGTGGTGGGGAAGTCTGCAGCCCATTGATTTTTCTCTTGTAACAAAATGAAAGCTCGTGGATTCCTTATCACGGGGAACCCATAATGTGGTAAAAGTTACTTTCAAAAAGCCCAGTCCTTCCAGTGCCATCTCTTCAAAATAACCCAAAGTGCTTTTCCTAATTATAGTTCTTCCTCCTGTCCTTAAAAATAACACTTGCAAAGCAGCGGCAGTCAGATGACACAAACAAAGTGCTGTGTTTCCAGAAGACAGTCCATCCTGGGCTTCTGCTGCTCGATGATATTGGCCCTGTTTATCAGCAGGCAACCTGTAACGTTTCACTCAGCCTTGTATTATTTCCTCAAGTGCAGCAAAGCATTTTGCACTGTGGGCATTATAATTGCACTGGAACTGGTGTTTCACTCTAGTGTTTTCCTGGAAAATTCCGATGCTACCCCTCAGATACAAAGAAATAAGAAAAGTTCTATAAGCAATATTGGCCTTCTTAGTGGTGGGAGGGAGGAGTGAGAACAGAGAGAGCGTCTGCGAGTTAATCACTGGTTGATCCACTTCTCAGATTGGCTGAAAATTATGGATTCTTATTAAATGTTTGAGCAGCATGTGGGGAACTGGGAGTGTGCTGTGATGTTCAGGTCTTACAAGGTACTTTTTCTTGCTGGCTGTGTTCCTCTTCTTCATGCAGTTGTGCACTGCAAATAATGCTTCAAAGTGAACTGCAGGTTTGCCAGGCAGTGTGCTGGTGTTGTCGTTATAGGGAGTTAATGCTCGGGAGCTGTTATTGTTTTTATTATGGATGTTGCACAGTGTGACTTTCATTATGTGTACAGTTTATGTGGTAGAGCTGAGGTACTTAGCGCTGTTCGTTTTGGGCTGTACTCTTTCTGCATGAATATGTATTTCTACGTATGATATGCATAAAGTATTTATGCACAAATACGGTGTGCACAGCCTTGAGTCACGCTGCTGCACAAAGAACTGGACTTCAGTGTTGTGTGTATGTGACAACGGTCTCTTCCAAGCAGTGAGTAGGTGCTTTGCCTCCTTGTGAAACATCTGATGAGCCACTTGTGCGGAGTCAGCTACACCCCTTGCTGGCTGAGTGACAGTCCCCGCAGTATAAAAGGGCCCTGAGGGGCAGACTGTGCTGGGTGCAGCTGATACAGCAGCAGAACGAGGGCTTCTCCCAGGGCCTGCGGATAGAAAACCTGTGCTGAGTTGTAGCTACCAACAGTTAAACTGCACAAAATGCGTGAGATCGTGCACCTTCAGATTGGCCAGTGTGGAAACCAAATTGGAGCTAAGGTATGGTCTCCTTTCAATATTACTAATTAGGAATAAGTGCTATCATTGCTACCAAGTCAAACATTGTTACAGATGGGGATTTTGAAGGAGGGACAGTTACTTTGTTGACTCAGGGATAGGATGAAGAAAATGCCAGCCGTGATCATGAGTATTTTGATGTAAACACAGTAAGGTGGACTTGCTCTTCATGCAAAGGTTGAAACTCAAAGAGTGAAACATCTGCAATAACTGCAGTACAGTGTTTGTAAGTGCTCCAGAGTGTTACTGCTGGGACTGTGCTCCCAGGAGCATTAATCCAGCCTGCAAATGACCAGGACAAGTGAAGGAGCCAGTGATTTCTGGACTGTAAATTTGCCCTGGCAGTACTTTAGTTCAGGTGCACAGCACTGACTGCCACATTATGATCATTGGTGTGGGACTGTATTATTCTGCAGAGTGACCTGTGCTATCAGTGTACAATGAGGCTTTGCTAAGTGAAGGGTTCCTGCCTGCTTAGAGAGACAGCTGTGCCATTTGGAGTGCATTTTTGTAGGTGAAACAGGGGTTTAGAGAGGTCAGTCACTGCTGACTTTATGTACAAGGAGGAAAAAAGCCCAAACGTTGCTTTGTGCTGTTTGATGTCTAAAGCATCTTATGGTGGTAGCGTGGTAGTTGAAGTGTTGTTCCATTGTGTTCTTCCTCCACTTCTTGCTCTCACAAATCTCACCTTGGTTTCTTTTATTGACACATGAAGCTGTGGATGGCCAGGAAACGTAATGCTAGACAGTTTAAGTGCAGCCATTTTGAACAGTTAATCATTTTTCTGTTGTATTTGCCCTGGGAACCACTTAGGTCTAACAAGACCTATATGAAAGCACACAATACAAAAACATACCAGGCACATGTTGGCAGTGTTGTGTTTGTATGGTTAAAATGAGACTGGAAGTTAAACCAAAAGACCTTTAAAGTTAGAATAGCTGGGTCATTATAGTCACTGGGTGGGTCTACATTACCGCTATGGCAGCTCCAAGATAAGAGCCCCAGCACAGGGCAGCCATATGAACGTCAAGATAAAAAGTACTTGCCTGAGGCAGCTTGGCCATGCCACAGCCCCACTCATACATGACAGACACCCCTGCTGCACACATTGCCCTGAAAAAATGTATTAATTATGACTTTGAACCTCTTTCTTTTTCCAGTTCTGGGAGGTGATAAGTGATGAACATGGAATCGATATTGCTGGAAACTACTGTGGGAATGCATCGCTGCAGCTTGAGCGAATTAACGTGTACTTCA
Organism: Coturnix japonica; assembly: GCF_054131305.1. Classification (NCBI taxonomy): domain Eukaryota; kingdom Metazoa; phylum Chordata; class Aves; order Galliformes; family Phasianidae; genus Coturnix; species Coturnix japonica. The sequence continues at coordinate 11,722,584 of NC_140681.1, read as the reverse complement.
ACGAGGCTTATTGTAAGTGCACAGCAATGGGGAGTCAGCAATTTGCAGGGCCAACAGGGAGGTTAAAAAATTAATAGAATTAAAGAGATTCCTTCCCCAAAACCTGTGGGTGGGTTGGATTCTTTGGAATACATTATAATCCTGTCTCTTATTTGTAACAGTAGTTGTTTGTTTTCTTTTTTCTAGCCCATAAATTTGTGCCCCGTTCTATCTTGGTGGACCTGGAGCCTGGGACAATGGACAGCGTACGATCTAGCAAAATAGGCCCACTATTTCGACCTGACAATTTTATCCATGGTATGTACAGCATGCTGTTAGCAAACAAACCGAGGCTAACGGTCCCAACTTGCCTTTACCTCTCTTAAAAAGAAAAAAGCCTACTCTTGTTAATGTGGTTGTCCTTTCTGTAATTCTGCTTCCAGGTAATTCAGGTGCTGGAAACAACTGGGCTAAGGGCCATTACACAGAAGGAGCTGAACTGATTGAAAATGTCATGGATGTGGTCAGGAATGAGTGTGAGAGCTGTGACTGCCTGCAGGGATTCCAGCTGATCCATTCGCTTGGTGGTGGTACAGGCTCAGGTATGGGCACGCTCCTCATCAACAAAATCCGAGAGGAATATCCCGACAGAATTATGAACACTTTCAGCGTTGTTCCTTCACCCAAAGTATCCGACACAGTTGTAGAGCCCTATAATGCCATCCTCTCCATCCATCAACTAATAGAGAATACAGATGAAACCTTTTGCATCGACAACGAAGCACTATACGACATATGTTTTAGAACTTTAAAGCTCACCAATCCCACCTATGGGGACCTCAATCACTTGGTGTCCCTGACCATGAGCGGTGTTACCACCTCACTCCGTTTTCCCGGTCAGCTGAATGCAGACCTGAGGAAGCTGGCTGTTAACATGGTGCCCTTTCCTCGCCTGCATTTCTTTATGCCAGGCTTTGCTCCACTAACAGCGCGAGGTAGCCAGCAGTACAGAGCCCTCTCAGTGCCAGAGCTTACTCAACAGATGTTTGATGCACGCAACATGATGGCAGCCTGTGACCCCCGTCGTGGGCGTTATTTGACTGTGGCGTGCATCTTCAGAGGCCGGATGTCTACCAGAGAAGTGGATGAACAGTTGCTGTCCGTCCAGACCAAGAACAGCTCCTACTTTGTGGAGTGGATCCCTAACAATGTCAAAGTGGCTGTGTGTGACATACCGCCACGAGGACTGAAGATGGCAGCTACCTTTATTGGCAATAACACGGCCATTCAGGAGCTCTTCATCAGGGTTTCCGAACAGTTTTCAGCTATGTTCAGAAGAAAAGCGTTTCTCCATTGGTACACTGGGGAAGGCATGGATGAGATGGAGTTTTCTGAAGCAGAGGGAAACACCAATGACCTTGTTTCTGAGTACCAGCAGTACCAAGATGCCACTGCAGATGTTGAGGAATATGAAGAAGTGGAAGCAAGCCCAGAAAAGGAAACATAAAAACAATGGCAGTATAGAACATTCTCCAAGTAAGCCTGTTGTCATGCACTAAAGGAAAAGCATTAGCCACAAGCCGCATATCAGAAGTAACACCTTCCTTAAGATAGTTTTCCTCTCCAAAATTACAGTACAGTGCTTTGGAAATGAACAGCAGGTGTGCTCTACTTCCCTGTCGACATTAAATCACTCCCAGAAAAGATCCACTATGAAGACAGGTTCCCTTGTAACAGTCTTGTAAATGTATTCTCTTCTGGAATATTATTGCTAGATGCTGCATGTACTATACAGCCTGTGTGTGTCTATTGGGATCACAAACAATAGCAGATGATGTTATAAACTCATTGAATTTCCTTATTTTCTATTATTATTTTTCTATGTTAGCAGCCCTGTCACGCTGCTGGTTTGCATTACTGCAGAGCTTGTACTCATTTTATGGTTTATTTCAGTTTCAAACTATAGCTTCAGTTATACTCGCATTCCACATTGCAAACAGTGTTTAACAGTTCTGGTGTGGTGTTCTGGGTTTTGTTTCCCTCTTTCTATGTAGTAACTATTGTAAATTTCCTCCCTGTTACTCAGTACAGCAACAGATGGAGTGGTTTGCAGCTCAATAAGTGATGTGAGTTCAATGGCAATCACTAAACGAGAAAAACACCTCGAGGAAGAAAAACATGCCTTCCACAGCCACCGACTGAACAGTGCGTTTATAATATTCCTTGAAATAAAAATATATGGCGTTCTGTAAAATACTGCAACACTTGAAAAATTTAAACAGAAGTTCTATCTCTTTTATTAATAGACCTGAAACATCAGCATGAAATCCAAGATCTGCCTTGACAGTAAATATCTGTTGCTAACAAATGGTAGTGTGATAAAAGTCATCTATTTTAACACACATGAAAGATAAGCATAAGGGAGGACTTTGTTTCAAAAGGAACAACAGCTGCCACACATTCATTTGTTTATTCAGCAATGAAGTTTATTCACATGCTGATTTATATACAAGGGCAAACTTTACAGTTAACATTGATGTTATACTGCAGCCTTGAGCTTGCCTGCAGCCTGCACTCTGCTGTTCAGCATCCAGAGCAGTTCCTATGAGAGATTTAAAATACAAATTAATTCAAGAGAGAACACACGCAGGCAGACTTCAAGCAGCACAAAACTTATTCTCACATCAACAATAGATCTGTCCAACATTTAAAGTTCACAGAATCACAGAATGACCCGGGTTGGAAGGGACCTCAAGGATCATGTAGTTCCAACCCCCTGCCTGGCAGGGCCACCAAACATACACATTTACTAGATCAGGTTGCCCAGGAGACCCCATAGATCCCCATAGAGACCCCATAGATCAGGTTGCCCATGGCCCCGTCCAACCTGGCCTTGAACACCTCCAAGGACGGGGCATCCACAACCTCCCTGTGCAGCCTGTTCCAGGGCCTGACCACTCTCCTAGTGAAGAACTTCCCCCTAACATCCAACCTAAATCTTCCCTCTTTTAACTTAAAACCATTTCCCCGTGTCCTGCTATTGTCAGCCCTTTCCAAGAGTTTACTCCCCTCCTGGCAGTAAGTTCCCTTCAGGTATTGAAAGGCTGCAATGAGGTCACCCCGCAACCTTCTCTTCTCCAGGCTGAACAAACCCAACTCCCTCAGCCTGTCCTCATAGGGGAGCTGCTCCAGCCCCCTGATCATCTTTGTGGCCCTTTCCAAAATCTCCATGTCTTTTTTATACTGAGGGCTCCACAAATTATCACCACTTCTTTCTTTCTGGCTGTGTAACACCATCATTCCTGATCATAATTAAAACAACTTGTATAAAACCAAGAGCTGCTGCCAGCTGGATGAGCTGCAGGACAGGTACCGGGCTGTGCTTTATGGGCAGCCCCATCACTGTAAGGCCTCCACAGCCCCGCACTGATCCCGGCCCAGCCCCGTCCCTTCCTCACCCTCCGCCGGTTCCTCCCGTTATTCCTTCTTGACCTTCACTGTTTTCACGGACGCCGTCGCCGCCCTCTCGGCCTCAGCTTTGTACTGAGGCTTCATGGCCGCTCTGACAACCTGAGCGCAGATCTGGGAGTAGCGGATGTAGCTGCAAACAGAAGGGAAAAAGGAGGAGAATGAAGCGGACAATGTAACGGCAGCGATCTGCCCTCAGTGACCGCGGCCGTACCTGAGCCCGGCCTGCCTCCAGTACGCCACCATGGCTGCAATGGACGGACCGACACTGCGCTACCGAGGTCAGAGCCCACAGGAACAGGAAACACCGCCCTGCTGCCCGCTAGCCAATCAGCAACCAAGAGTGATCTTTATTCCAATCGGAATTCGAGTTACCTCATGGAAACTGGCCAATGGTAACTGGTAGTTTGCGCTAGTTCCAGTCACCGCCCTCTGGTAGCGACCAATCAGCAGGCTGGACGGAGAGCGCGAATACGCGTGTGCGTGACCCGGGGCGGAGGCCTCCGGGCGCCATCAGTGATACGGGTACAGGGATTTACCTGATCGTTCTGTGATTCCTTATGGGTCCTTTGTGGTCCTTTTGGGGTCCTATGTGGTCTTTATGGAGTCCTGAGTGGTTTTTATGGGGTCCTATGCGGTCCTTTTGGGATCCTGTGTGGTCTTTATGGGGTTTCTATGTGGTCTTTATGGCTTTCTATGTGGTCCTTTTGGGGTCCTATGTGTTGTTGTGTTGGGGGATATGATTTAACTGGGAAATATTGGTGATGGTTGGACTGGATGAGCTTCTAGGTCTTTTCCAACCTTGATCATTCTGTGATTCTGTGTGATACGGGCACAGGGCTTGTCCTGCTGGTCACAGAGTCCGTGTGTCGGTTCCATGTGAGCTCTGCTCTGTGTGATCCAGGAGTTCAGGTAAGAGGTTACACGTCTCATTCTCTTTCCCTACATCTCCTTTCTAAAGCCAAACCCCGTCACATTGCTGGGCTCCTGGGCAGCTTTGTGGGTCCTGGGCTGACTTTGTCCTCTGTGCAGCCTCCTTTGGGATCACAGCGTGCTGCCATCACTGCACGGTGATGGTTGGACTGATGGTAATGATTTAAAGCACAGATTAATTTTCTTTATTAGAGATCTCAGCTCAGGGCCATTGCAACTATCAGTCTGTACAATAATGATGACAGTATAGATTTACAGGGAAAAAAAAATACAGTTTTTCACCAGGTTCATTGTCATCTGTCTCCAGGATACAATAAGCCAGTAAGAGGAGATGACTTTATTAGTGTAATTAATAGGAACAGCAATCAGGAAGGGAGAGTAGAAGGCAGAACTTCCTGTCCTTATTCGCCAGTTGCTGTCTCTGCTGAGATCTCACTCATTGTTGTGCTGAAATCAGTGTTTCCTACAGCAGTTCCTTCCGTCTGGACCAGCAATTCAAGCCTCGTGAGCTGCCCAGGCCATAAACGTGGCTCAGCTGAACAGAAGTTCTCGTAGCTGAAACTGACACCAGGTTCCTGCTGTAAGTCCCTCTGCTCCCTCTCCCCACCTGAACTCACCCGCTCCTCCTTTTAATCAGCTGTTTTTTCCCCCCACCACATCTTCTCTCCCTGTTTCTCCATGTGAAATGGCTCTGCAGTTCTGTGCACTCAGGTTTCAGTCTGTTTTGGAGATACACGATGTGGGTGCGATTATTTGCACATTTTGCTTTATTTACTATGTGTAGATTTTGAAAGACGAATTCTCAGAATGAATTAAAAGTTAAATCGTTTGGAGAGACAGAATGGAAATTAAATTAATGTCTGAAATTGAGCTCTACAAAAATTCCTGGGTATACGTTGATGTTTATAAAGCTGTAAACAAGGCACCATTACAGAGTTTACAAACTGTTTTCAAGCCCTGTTCAATTTGTTTAAATGCTAGAATGTATTTGTACCGGATCTCCCTGCAGATAAAACCTTGTAGAGGCATAGGAAACAACTTAAAGAGGAGGGAAGCTTAGAAGGGTACAGTGAGTTCACAGAGAGAAGGAAGGATATATTAAAAGAGTTAAATACAGAGATCAAGAGAAGCTGAAGAGCTGCGATTAGCAACATCCAGAAATGTCAGAGTGGATACATCTGTGGGAACTAAAGTTGTGAGGTTAGAAATGTCCAAAGGTACCGAGGGAGTGAGGGACGGAGAATCCTGGAAGGAGACGTTGGAGACATCTGTGAAGGGTGTAGAGATGAGGGTAGAAACATCCCCAGCAGCCGATGAGGGGAACTCAGAGGATCCCGGAAGCATGAAGTAATTAAAATCAGTGAGATCTAGTGATTCTGAAGAGGTTGAGGTTTGCTCTGAGATGTATGTTGGAGTCGAAGGGATTTCGCAGGAATCATCTAAGGAAGCTGAAGAGGTGTGAGCAGAGGCATCTAGGGAAGGAGAGGAAGTGAGACTGGAGAGGTCTAAAGAGGATGAAGAGGTTGGACTGGAGAAATCTGGAGAAGGTGCTGAGGTGAGACTTGAGAGATCTAAGGAGACTGAGGAACTGTCGCCAGAGAAGTTCAGGGAGCCTGAGGAGGTGAGACTTGATAGGTCCAGAGAAATGGATGAGGTGAAACTGGAGCGCTCCCAAGAATCTGAAGAGGTGATACTGGAGAGCTCTAAGGAGACTGAAGAGGATGTACTGGAGAAGTCTGAAGAGGCTGAAGATGTGAGACTGGAAAGGTCCAGAGAAGATGAAGAAGTGAGACTGGAAAATTCCACGGAGGATGAAGAGCTCAGACTGGAGAGATCCAAAGAATCTGAAAAGGGGATTTTTTTTAAGAGTTCCGAGGAGGCTGAAGTCTTTACACTGGAGGGGTCCAGGGAGCCCAGAAAGTGAGACCGGGAAGGTCCAGGTGAGAGGCGAAACTGAAAAGCCAAGTAAATTCACAACATGACCCATTTTAAATCAGAAATATTTGTAACTAAAGATCTCTAATGACATCAGAACAACTTGAAAAGATACTGTGAAACTCAAAAAGTAGCAGTTTTGAAAATAACTAAACATACAGTTCTAATCCTTGTCTCTCTCACTGCTGCTGATTTTATGCAGGAAAGTTGAATAGTGAGAGCTCACATTGTTATTTAGAATATTGCTCCTTCCCAGGGGAGCAGTGTAGAAGTTCACATCCAGGGGAGTATCTACAGCAGCAGCCATCTTTGTGTCTTGGCTCTCCCTGTTCAGTGAGATTTTAGCATCTATGACAGCCTGACAAAGGGTACCCTCTGGAGGTCTGAAATAAAACAGCTGCAATGGAATGGAAATTAAGATGATACCATGGGATATTCAGACACCGGGCTGCTTACTGCTTATGGACAGAGGTTAAAATGAAAGATGCACAGGTGTACACAACAGCTTCAAGTCAAACCCAGCCTCTCACTATAAAGGTGTGATTGATTCCTTCCTTCTCATTCATAATATCTAACTTAAAACTGCGGATCTTCCTGATGATGCTAACAAAATAGCAAATAAATAACTGATTTTTTTCCACAGCAAGTACAGGGATTTATTTTTGAATGCCAGTATTATGCTAAAGTGATGGTGCGGTAGAGAAATATGCAGTGATATCAGTTCTGCTTGGATGTAGGTAATGCGAGGTCTTATTTTATTATTTTCATATCATGCCTCTGGGCATAAAACTTGAACTGTAACAACAGTAGTTTTTAGGTTGTGGTTAGTTTGAATTGATGAATGACACTACAGAGATAGAATGGAGGCATTAATTAAAAAGGAAATGGAACAGCTTATGTTTTAGTTCAAAAAGGTACACCTAATTATAGTACGAGTGGATCAAGAGGCTGATCTGCAGCTGCTGCCTTCTCATCCCAAGTCTGTGTTGTAAAACAGTGGTTGAATCCTGTTATTTTTCCAGTCATAGGCAGAAGATGGCACAGAGTTCTTCAGAAAGTCATCCCATGAGTATATTATGGGCCAAGGAAGAGGATATACGCAACAGGAGGCTGCCTTTTCTCAGGTGAATACATCCAGGCTCTGCTGTGATTACACAACTGATGTCCTGATGCATGTATAATGGATTTAGCATAATCACCAGGCATAGCACTCCCACCGAGGTCACCTTTTAGCTGCAGCAGGTGTCTGCTGAACACAGACTGAAGGTGACAGGAATAATGTTTTACTGTGTAAATATTAAACAGGGGGATTTAACATAAGACAAAAATTACTGTGGGGAGGGGGAGGGGGGAAAGAGCTGAAATGTACCAGTGATAAGATCTGAAATAGTTCATGAATGCACCTGAATGTGTATTCATAATGTATCTGTAATCATAGAGCTCAAAAGTTCAATATTTGCCGATGAGAAGGCAGAGCAGACAAATCTTTCTTGATGCATCCTATGATGCTGTCCTGTACTCACAGGAAAACATTAAGTAATCCCTTAAAACAAGCCCTTGTTATTTAACAACTGCATCACTTCATGACCGACTTCATCTCTAATCTTATAAAATTCCTCAAGTTCATCATACAGGGAACAAAAAATAATTGTACAGAAGGAATGTTAGAGTAGAAAGAAAAGCCAGTATCGACACGATTTCCAGCAGCTATAAGAGCCTTTATCCCTTCACTGCATTCTTTCTGCCTTAGCTCCATAAGGTTATTGCCTATTTTCCTATGAAATAACACTGTCAAGAAATATGGAATTACGGTTATTATTGTATAAAATATACAGATCAGTAGTCATACTTCCTACCTTTGATAGCTGTGGATTTATCTCCTTTCTCTGCTTGTGTAAGCCGTATTGGGCTATGCTGCTAATGCTCTGCTGGTCTCTCTGCTGATGACCCTAATCTGTTCCACAGCTACTGGAAATCATGGCATGCTGATGACAATAAAGGTCATCTCCTATTAAATCTCCTCTTTGTCTAAACACAGCACTAAGCACAGAGCACCAGCAGAAAACATGCTCCAAAATCAGCTCTAATCTTAAAATAAAGCAGCACTTCTGTGTTGTTTTCTATTACATTTTGAAGGTTATTTGGTGAAGCAGATGAGGAAACTTATTTTTAACTTTTGGACACCTGGATTCAAGTAGAAAATATTTTGCAGGGTCTGCCAAGTTCTCAGCTGCCCATCTGGGAATAAATAGCCTCTGGAGGAGCCCAGGATCAGCAGAGGAGAATTCAGGTACATTCAAGGTCTGAGAATGTTGTGCATGATTTCGTACATGTTTTGATGTGTTTAATAGCTTTTTCTTTTATGTTACCTATATTATTTCTTAAGTATTCTAATAAAATAGCATGATAACCTAAAACTTTCTGTCACAGTCGGTTATAATGTTGAACAAAACTTTAGAAGTGCTCAGGTGGCAGCAAGGGCTGGGGCACTTTAACAGGGGTTTCAAGTCTTAGAGGTGCTTGTATTTCTCTGAAAGGTAAGGTTGACTCAGGATCCTGCTGTAGGGGACCTGCTCTGCAGGGGGGCTGCACTCTCTGATCCCTGGGGGTCCCTTCCAGCCCCTCTGATTCTGTGATTTTGTGATACTAGTTAAAGAAGTTACTGCACTTCACTTTACAGACTAGGAAATAATCTGTGCAATACTCCACTCCCCCCTGCCCAGAAGAAATAAGCAGGGAAATCATGCAGCTTCCTGAATGCCTCTCAAAACTGAGGATTAAAACCAGAAAATAAAACTGGATGGAATATCAGGCTAAGAAAGTTAAATGTTTCTGCTTCTTCAGCTAGATAATTTAGAATACAAGGTGGCTATAAAATATGACTTAAGTCCCAAGTACAGGTTCTGACACACAGTTTGCATTGCAGAAATGCTGAGTCAAGGCCTGAAGCAGTGATGGAGCACCTGGTGGGAAGGCAGGGCCAGCCCAGGGCAGCTCAGGTGTAAGCAATGTGTCTGAGTGATGGAAGGGCTGCAGCCAGGATCCACCCCTTATTTAAGGGCTGGCAGTGGAAGTGAGGGGGTCTTGCTGGAGATCTCTGCGTATCTGTGGCCTATCTGAAGGTAAGCAAATTTTCTTCCTTTGTTTATGTTCTCATTGTTCTCATTTGCTGCAGCTACAGGCTTTGCCGCCTGCTATTATTGCTGTATTTTCCATCATATTATGGTGTTACAGTTTCTTTACTCCTAATTTCACAATGTCTACTAGATCTTGCCACAAGTCCTGCGCAAGTGAAAGAACAAACTTCACACCCTGAAGAACACAGGCGTTCTAAAATGACTCAGAGCTTTCAGACGAACTTGTGTTATCAGCATTCTTGAGTTCATCTGTTCACTTTTGAACCTCAACAGGATGCTGATCTTTTACTTTGAACCCAGTGTCTGTTGGTGCAAAGGGAGCGCAGACAGTGGGCGTTTAGCTTTACCTTACTGGAAAGAAACTCACTGTATGCTTTAACTGCAAATACAGACCACAGCAGACGAAGCAGGGATGTGTAGGCAATTGTGGTTAATTCTGCCTCTCCCCCCAGTAAGCTGTAAATCAGTTGCTAACTGCTATGTCAACAAACAGGTGCTGTCACCCATTGTTAGCAAGAAGAAATATTTTTGGCTAAACAAAGCCTTTTGTTTTCTTAGACTTCAGTCATTAACAGAAAAGTCCATTATTTTTAGTGTACGCACAGACACAAGTCATTTACTGTTACAATAAATAAAAGGATGAAATAATGCAATGAATGTTACAATAAAAGAATGAAAGTTTTAACAGTGTAATAAGTCATCTTACCTTCTCCAGGCCATGGAGCTCTGGCTCAAAGCTTACTCGCTTCTATTTCTTGGAGAAGAAGTTCAGGTGAATTTGAAGTTTGTCCAGTTTAATGGCCTGCGTCTGCAGGTGAGGTGAAGATCAAGTCTGCTTAGGTAAGCTGAAAGAGTTTTCACCAGCCCCCACTGCTGATTTGTTCTTATCATATTTCTCTATCCCTCCCCCCAGCCCCTTTCTTTCTCATCCTTAAATTTTGTCCCTCTAACTGTAACTCCCATTTTATTTCCCATCTGCCTCCTTTGTTCTGTCCAGCAGAACACACGGCTGCTCTGCACAAGTGTACATCCCATTCACTGCAGCATCCAAGCATTCAGCCATAGCACACTGTGTTCATCTGAGCGCTGCCAGCTGAGACACAGCTATGCAGGCAGCTGGCAAATAAACCATCTGAACATGCATGCATACTGCTAGCAGTGCATGCACTTCCTTTTATGACACAGAACACAGCTTCTAGTTGCTGCACAGCCCACCACGCCAAAAGAAACAAAGTTTCTTGGGGTGAGGTCTCCTATTATGACCACTGTGGGTAAACAAACAAACTGTTCTGTGAATATACAGGCTCCAAAAGTGCCCTTCTGCTCTTAACAATGAGTACCGGGTTGCACAGAGAGAAACACACCTTAACAGTTGAAGTGTAGTACACAAATCTCGGTCTAAGCAGAGAAAAACCTTCCCATGGGATCTAGCAAACTGAAGTCTGGTTTCAAGTTAATGTGTCAGGTTTGTGGAAAAAAACAGGGAGTTGTTAGAGAGCAAGAAAGACAGCAGCTGCAAATAGGTTTGATTTATTGCTACTTAAAAATGTACACTAGAAAATGCACATCTGAATAAAATAAGCTATTAATTCAACTCTCGACTATTCCTTCATCTCCACACACCACCCAGATTACTGACCTAGCAATTAAAGGAACAGAACACAGTTTGAGGAGCCAGGCAGAACTCACATGATGTTTTATTTAAAAACGCAATATCCCTTGGAATAATGAGAGTGCAGGCATATAAATAAAATACAACAAAGAAAAGCATCATCTTTCACAAAGGCTTTTCAGTGCAAGGACAAACTGAATTCATACTGCATAGGCCCTCGATTAGGAAAAGATCAAACTGACTTTAAAATGGCAAGTGATGCTGAAGGCTGAACAAACGTCTGAAGTCACTTTCAAGCACTGCATTTGTCAATCAGAAGTTACAGTACAGCTTTGCAGATGTTTCAAATGCACTGCAGTTGAAATGCTATTTATTTATTTCAGCTGCAATAATCTAAAAGCACAACAAACCCCAATCTTTTGTTTATAAAGGTATTTTCAAATCGTTTCTTTTAGAAAAATATTTAGATTAGTTACACTTTTAAAAGGTGCATATATACAGCTCTTTTTTTCCCCCCTATTCATTATTTTCCCCCTCTAAGCTTCCCACTTAAAATAAGCTGTTTAGATAGCAGATGCTATTCAATGGGCAGTTCCATATAACAGAAATGGCATGCAATAGAAAATACACTGGAAGAGGTGACAGTGCAGTTCTTGAAGGCTACGAGTGTCTGGAGATTACTTGGAAGCTTAGAACCAAAGCTGTAGGAAATGTCTCTGGCATCAGAACGAAGGTCAAGCTGACTCAGGGCTGTATTTTCCCATTATTTCTTTACCCTGAAGGAGTCAGATGGGACAGGCAATCTCTGCTGAAGCCAACAGGACTACCAGCAAACTATTTAAGTATGGATGTCAGGGTTTGAGCTTGAAGTTCCCACAGTGAATCACTGAGGGCAGTACCAAGAAGCTGTACTAAGTACCAGGAAACAAAAGTGTAGAAAACTTGAGGTTTTCATTTAAAGAGCCTCGTTTTGTGAGCAAATATGCCTAAAATGTAAAGGACCTTCGTGGAATTTAGAACACTGTGTTGAATTTAAAGGACAACAAAATGTATAACAAGTTACATCCAAAGCATGATCAAGTTAATGAGTATATCGTTAGTATTCTTAATATTACTTCCTTTTATGTTCAGCTATCTTTCTATCCAGCTTCAGCAATATTTTTTAGTCCTTTACATGATTCTTTGAAATTCTGGAGTGAACAGTTACTACTGTCAGAAGTGCCAGCAGCTTATGAAGCTTTAAGGCTCTGTGCATATTGTACCCCTTTATTTAATGGGCTCTTAGAAATGGAGTTATTCCATCAGGTTAACTTTGATCTCATTTCTGTCTGCCCAGCCCAGCAGCGCCAAACTTAGGAACAGAATTCAGGTGTTAACAGACAAGAGACACCTCAGAAAGTTTTACCTATAGTGAATGAATAAGAGTGTTGTACCAGGTTAGCTCAACTAGTCAAGCTACTTAAAAAGCATATCAAAAATATCTTCTACATTCTTTTGTTTTTCAAGCTTCAAGTAATAAAGTTTCTGTTAAACCAAGTTGTATCGTACAACTGTCAATACTTAACTAATAGGACAATGCTGGAAGAAACCATTCTGCTTAATTTTGGGCTTGGTCCCAGGAGGTAGTCCAGAGTCACAAGAACAAAAGTTCCACAGAAGTCAACCAAACATGCCAGTGTCCTCCAACACATGCAGCCTCATCTCTAGAGGCCATTTCACGTCTGAAAGGATTTAAGTCAGGTTGGTGTTCATGTAAATACAGGAACTACGCTTGAAAATTATTCCATCATCTGCAACTGAAGTTCGGTCCAGCTGAACCAATATATTAATTAAGTTTTGCCAATCAGCCTCATTAGTAAGAGCTTAGCTTTTCTCCAAATTAAATTTGGAACATACCTAATACATAGGTATGACCTTAAATAACAAATATATATATTTATTTTTGGAGAGAAGCTTTAAGATTGCTAAACCTTGTTAATAACACTAATATAATTTACTATCATTTCTCTACAAATGCTGCTGCCGCCATTGAATTCCTCATCGTTCCTCTTGCTGTAGCTTTGAACTCCTCAATTTCAGCGTTGAGTCTATTAATTACCCATTCCAATGCTTCACGGCCCTGCGGGTTACAAATGTAAGTTTTAGCATATGAATCCTAGCAATGATCCAAGCAGAGGTACAGAAATACACAGCTCTGTGGCATTCTTTACTTCAAAAACCCAATTAACAGAAAGATGTGCTGGCTCACACACCACAAGATTCCTTGTGCCAACAGCGCTGTGTTACAAAGCACTAAGTGGTTTTTTATTCAGTTTGTGTTTTATGAGTCGAGGCTGAACTCAAGGGGTAAACTCTGAAAAGACTCACGAGGACCGACCCTTCAAACACCACTTCACTGCTCCACAGCACTGCTGCAGATGTGCCCCGGTGTGTACTGCTCCAATAGCAAACAGATGGCATCAAGAGGGCAGCAAAGGAAGGACAGACTTAAGCAAATAGAAATGTTTTCCCAATGAAGATTCAGAGCACTGGCCAATAGTATTTATTATCCACATTGGAAGGAGAAAAAAAGTGCAAGTTCAACAAGCTAAGCCTTCAGAAGTCTACAGTACAGACAGCAGAACTCCATGTACCCTAAGACTGCTGTCAGAGCCAGAAAGTAATACAGAGATTTGTACTGCCATGTAGCCAGGGGTCACACGTTACACAGAGGTCACACTTACTTTATTAGCGTTGGAGGAAATGGTGTTTGCCATTAATCCCTCCAGGTAACTGCTGAGACTGACGCCTTTCACAGAAATTATTGCTTCTTGTGTCAAAACGGTTCTGAAACAGAACAGAAAATAAATTGTCCAGAGTAGGTTAAAACTGCATTTCCCAGAAGCTTCCTGCTCCCCCCAGCAAGGACACGGTCATCACCTTTGCTGGTAACACAACGACTGTCGCAGTTGCTTCTACACATGAAACAAAACCCAAGAGTCCCAGCAGGTCCAAGTGACCCCTTGTGGCACTCGGCTATTTCCAACACCAGCAGCCTGCAGTTGGAGCACACACAGCACTGCAACGCTGCTCCTACAGAGCACTGCAGGGAATGTGACTGCCAGAGCTGCCATAGCACAGTGGAACACTTCAGGTTTTCAGGCAGTCCTGAGGTGGCAGCGCACTGTCTCTATTCACACAAGGCAGCACAAGAGAAGTCACACCAACCCATCACTGCGTCTTACAGAGCCAAGGCCTGTCCTCCCTCAGGGCAGCCTCAGAAGCACAAGGTACTCACTTGTCTGGTTCATGAGGGTGTGGTTTGTAGACCAGCCTCTCATCTACTGACACCAGGTTTGTAAATGAAATCTGCAGAACACGAATCAAGATTCCCTCAGTTAAAACAGTGCAGAAATGCTACATTAAACTGCAGGTACTAAACTAACACAGATGAGATTTAAACAAGCATTGAGGTCGTAAAACTCAATAAGTAAATCTCCACGTTCGGCATTTGCTGATCTCATGGTCTTCTCAGACTGTTTGGATCTTAGACAATCTTAGATTGTTTGGAGAAGAACTGGTCAGCCATGAATGTGATACTTAAAGGTGTAACACACTGTTCTAATGCACCCTGCAGATCATTTCTAAGGCATCACTATAAGCTGCAATCTACTTAAACTGCAGAACCAGAACCGGAGTACTCACGTTACTGGAGTTCAGCTCCATTGTTTTTCTCAGCGGGTCAACGATGGAGTGCTCCTGTACATACGTCTTCGTTCTGCTCGTGCCAATGAGCTGGAGATAGACACGGATACACACAGTTAATTATACTCAACAACTGCCATGGCCTTCAGTGCTTTTAAATGCACCGGTAGCAGCTGTTGTATCCAACAGATGCTGACAAGTGAGGCTTAGTTAAAATTAAAGCTACTCAGTTGGGGCAGATGTCATTTTTGCACCTGGAAGCAATTTAAGACCTGGCCAATTGTCGGCTGATGGCATTCAGTGTTACAGACTTCCTCATACACACCTGCATGAGCTCATTAAGAGTCACACGTTTCTATACAACATCCTGCTTCACCATCTCCCCTCCCTGCCCCTCCCCGGCAGCACACACCGATTTCACGATGGATGGGATTCCCCACTCGGTGCTGAGCAGTCTGTGGCTGTGCAGCTTCCCATTGCTGTCAATGTGTCTGTGCAGGACGTCCACTCCCACCACGCTGGGGTTCATGGGGTTCGGGTATTTCTGCATGGCGGCTGTTGTTACCGTTTCCCAGGGGTGGCTGTGAGAACAGAGCCAAAGCACAGGGCTGAATAGTGGAGCTTTGGAACAGGAGCTGTATTAAAGCTGAACCAACACAGCGGTCAGGGTGGGCTTCTAAAGCAGTTCAGTGTGTGACCCTTAACTACAAACACCCCCAGCACAAAGCGGAACCGGCACCGAACCGGGACAGGGGGAAAGAGCCGCTTTAGGCCCCGTCCCAACAGAAGAGGAGGAAGAAGAGAAGGAAGAAGAGAAGGAAGAAGCCGCCCCGCTCCCACCGCCCCCGCCCCGGGACTCACTCAAACACGTGCTCCGAGGTCCAGATCTTCATGGCTGCGCACACGGGGCGGCACCGCCGCTGCTCTCCGGGACCGGTGCCGCTCCGTACCGTACCGTACCGTACCGTACCGTACCGTACCGTACCGGGCCGGGCCGCCGGCAGCAGCAGCGCCTGCGCAGCGGGGCGGGGCCGAGCGGCGCCCAATGGCGGCACATGGCGTTGGTGACGCGGAGGTCGCGGAGCCCTTGGGAGTCACGGAGGGCTGGACGCGGTCCCGACCCGCCCGGTTCGGCCGCCAGGGGGCAGCGCTGTTATTAGATAACGGAGCGGCACGAGCGTTTTGTAACGCGTGGGCAGCACGAGAGCGATTTTATAACAGCCCGTTACAAAACTGCGGCCGGTTGGGCTGTTCCGAAGCACCTTCCTGCAATAGGAGAGAGGAGAAACAAGTGTTCACATGACACGGACATAAAGAACCATCCCGCAGCATCTCTGTGTGCTCACAGAATCACAGAATCACAGAATTATCAAGGTTGGAAAAGACCTAGAAGGTCATCTAGTCCAACCATCACCAATACTTCCAGGCTAAATCATATTCCTCAGCACCACATCCAAGCGTTTCTTGAACACTCCCATGGCCGGTGACTCCACCACCTCCCTGGGCAGTGCATTCCAGTGCCTGACTACTCTTTCCGAAAAGTAATACTTCTATATATAATATAGAAGTACATAGTACATTAGTTCTATAGTACATTAGTTCTATAATACTAATGCTCATCACTTACAGTGACAGTCAGCATTTCCAATAGGTGCCTGTCCTGCACTAAGTCACACCAGCCTCCTTTGCTCACTATTTGCACGCTAACAAACCCTTGTGCTGCATGCAGTCACCTCCTACACAAACACAGCTCTCATCACTGCTTCCTGTGTCAGTACATTGGCATTGGGAAACCCAGAAAGGCTAAAAATGACACTTCACCAACACCAAATTCTTGTCCAAGCAAATTCAGGTGGTAGAACGTGGTCTGAGAAATAAACAACACGTCTATGAACCAACAGCTTCTTTGACCTGCGTAGATCAAAGGGTTTGTATCTGCCTATATAAAGAGCTGCATCTTGTCCGTGCCATCAGTGGGAGCAGCAGCTGCCACCGGGTGTTTGACTGAAGCGCAGATACACAACGATGTGCAGTTTGTGGATGTAGCACAACTCTGCTGTTATATGGGAAACAGTCCCTTGGACTCTGTGCAATATGACAACTACCAGCCAGACAGTGTTTCTACTTGCAGGCATCACAAATGTGCGCGTGATCAGGTGGGCAGGTGATAATTCACGTTATCACCCACAACTCATGAGCAAGCACAATAACTGCACAATTAAAGATGCTTTAAAGTACTTTAAAGCTTCTGATCATCTGCTGTTGTTTGGAAATAATTGTGCTCCTTCCCTATATCTGATCCTTGTTTAATTCTAAAGACCACAGCATCTCCTATAAGAGCACACCAGGCTATTAAACATGTGAAAAATACAAATTAATTGCATATCTATTTGTACAAAGTAGATTTAGCAGTGACTTAGTATTCTCAAAGAGCAATCATTAATGTATTTTCTTACTAACTGCTTCACTTTATTATTGTCCTTTAAACCTAAGATTCTAATAAGGAATCTTAATATCCACGTCAGTTCTACAGCACTAAGTCAGGAGGAAATACATCACTGTCAGCGAGATGATGACCAATGAGATGGCAAAACTGGAGTTCTTGGTTAATGTCAGTGTATGGCTTTAATGCTCAGAAAGAAGAATTGCTCTATTATATATTCTGCGGCTAATTCAGGGGATACACTACTCTGCAATACATTAAACACTGTAAATCAATAATTGCTAGAAATTGAAGCCTATAAAAAGGTAAAATGAAGCAAGTAGGAGCTACAGCTGCTTTTCTTTTTAACCAAGATATGAATACCATGTGTCTTCTAAATAAGGGACTCCCAAATGTGCGATGGTATGGGTACCATAGGAACAGAACAAACAAATACTGCCTGAACAGCTGAAAGTTTCCCTGTGCATATGGACTCAAACAGGTTCTGGTGCTGCCAGAGACATTAGAGATGGAATCAGCAGGCGTAGGGAGGTCTAAGTAAAAAATGATATTAATAAGAAGCCCCCACACAGCTTCAGTAAACACAGAACCTTCAGATGTGCTAAAATAAAGAAGTAAAAGAAACACCCCAAAATCGTACTTAATATAGTTATTTCCACATTGGTGTTTGCTACTGTTATAAACATGTATTCCAGTGCACCGTACAGATCTACCATTAATGTTCAAAATGAAAGGAGCACTTTCAAAAGGATCTGAACACACGTTAAGGGACCTGAACGGATCCAAACAAAAACAAGATACCTACAGCTGCCTGGAAGAGAGCCCCTTTGTTTTCATGGGTGACCACAGCCTCAGACCACAGATACGTGCATTTCTGAGGCACCTGCAGCATTGCAGGTCTCCATGTGATGTGCTCCTGTGCCATCACCTTCATTACAGCACACCCCTGACTACATCAGCCCTCTGCAGACAGCTTCCCTGCACCAAGGGATGCTATTTGGTGAGGTTGGAACCCTGTGGCAGTAGAGCCCCCCGGCCCAAGGCCGTGTCTTCCACACACTGCCGCCATTTTGAGCGCGCCTGGCAGCACAGCACAGCGCCATCTTGGCTGGTTCTTACTTGGCTTTCTGGGACACTTCCACATCTCACCATATCAGCACACGAAACTGGAGGCATGGAGCAAAGACATTTGCTCCACACTTGCTTCTTTTTCTACTATATTCAGTGTTCAGGATCCCCTATTCCAGCCAGTGCATTACCACTGGTGGGACCTGGGTGGCGGCATCCTCCCATCAGGCTCTTCCCATATGCTGAGACAAGGGTCGCTTTGCCCTGGCCTGTAAGTCCTTGATAAGGAATCAGGATTTATATTTCCTGTGGAAAATGATGTTCTGAGCCAGGAGCATCAACCAACTCAACTCAGCACAGGGCTGGAGCCTATGGAGATCACTGCAGGTCACTGCACGTCTCGGAGATGGGAGTAACCAGGTGTCTTGTCCCACTCAGAGCACGGTATAACAAGAAGGTCTTGGTCTTGTAGTTGCAAAAGAAGTTGTAACATTCATTAAATGAATTACAAGACTTTTTAAAGTTAATCAGAATAAGTAATTTGGAGACCTCTGAGGTCACTTTGTTTTTTGTGGTAAGCAAAGAGATTTAATAAGGAGCAGTTTTTGCAAGATACTGTAGCCCTGAAGGTGCAGCATTTATATATATATATATATATATATATATAATTATATATATATATAATAATTATATATATATATAATATATATATATATATTTAAATTATTTACATTTTTTAAAATTTTGCAATTTTATGGACAGTATAGAGTGAAACAGGGGGGTTGTTGTTGTTTTTTTGTGGTTCTTTTCGGGTGTGAGATGAATACAAGAAATGAGCTCACAGTTCCAATTTGAAAGCCTTTTTTTGGGGAGTTTTGATGGGCTGCCTTAACTTGTTCTTTTTGTAAGCTGAATACAAGAACACCATCTTCAGTAGTTTGGTTTGGGAAAACATTTAAGGAGTTGAACCAATGCTAAATTAGAAGCTCTTCATAAAACATTGCTCCATTTAAATGATACAAATATTGTTGAGGCATCATTGCATCACTGGCCTTAAGAGGAAAATTAGACAACTTTCAAAACTGACATATTTCCATGTTGTTTTTCTGTTTCCCTGAAGCGCAGTGGAGGCACCTGAATTTTACCAAAGAATTCATTATGTTTGGCTGTTTTCACTTTACGTGTTCCAATCCTATCTGTAGTTGACATCTTTTCAGTTTTTCAATGTTAGGAAATACTCCCATTACAAGCCATAATAACTGCAAGGAAAAGAGGCAGCGTATCACCTTCCTGGTACAGATGATTATGATTATAATCAGATAAAAGATAAAGAGATAAAAGATGAAGTTTAAAAAGGGCACACTAAGACTTCTTGAATTACAGTAATTAAAAAGTATAATTAATATAATTGGCCAGGAAGCCACTTAAAACTGACAAGTTAAATGATGAATGGCCATAAAAACTTGTAATTGTGTCACAGATTTTTAAAGGGTTTTGTTCCAGAGAATTAAGAAATAATGTCGCTTGCCAGACTCTAGGGAAATAAGTTGTATGTCAGATATTATGGAGACAAAAAGGTTGAGGAGATTTTCTCAAAGCTCTAAGGACTCAATGCTCAGGAATAAGCCCAAGATCAGGATCAAAGATGTCTTTCCCAAGACAAAAGAATGGTTCAATAGGGATTAACATTTCAGAATTCATGGTTCCCAGCTCAGCCAAATAAGTCACAATTTCTCACTGAATTTTCTGCCTTTCATTTCCACGTACACATGCAGGAAGGACGTGTCCCTTCACAGATCATATAGGTTAAGGATCTGCTTACCCAAAGTAGTTTTACAAGTGATTGGAGGGCTGGACACGATAGAAATTTGGACAGGCCTGTAACTGCTGTGAGAGCACTGTTACTGTACATTTTGTTTTAATGCTGTTTTTAACATGGGGAAGCCTTGAGGTGCTTTGTAAATTGCTGAAGACTTCAGAGACTTCATTGTTATTAAAATGGATCCTGAAATTATAGTTTAATAACATATCTTTACAAACACAATGATTGAAATAGATAACACATGGACAGCAGTTAAGATGTCTGTTTCCATAACAGCACACAGCACCAGAAAGGCCCACAATGACACGGGATACTGTTTCTATGGTAATACTGTTTCTTTGCCTCAAGGATGCAAGAAAATCCATGATGAAAAGCAGGAACTAGTATTTTAAGTTAATGGGAATTCCCTGTTTATAGTGATCAGCATCTAGCTCCTTTCTGTCACATTTTCCTTACAGCTTGCTTGTAACTACTTTTAGGCTGGAGACCCTCTTTAGCTTGTGTTCTTATTTAAAAAAAAAAAAAAAAAAAAAAAAAAAGGAAAGGGAAGGGAAGAGGAAAGAAAAGGAAAAGGAAGAGGAAAAGGAAAAAGGAAAAGGAAAAAGGAAAAGGAAAAAGGAAAAGGAAAAAGGAAAAGGAAAAAGGAAAAGGAAAAAGGAAAAGGAAAAAGGAAAAGGAAAAAGGAAAGGAAAGTCAAATATACAAAGGTTCAGGAATATGTGAAATGCTGGGGTTCATGCCTAGAAAATTCAGCATAGAACTTATATCAGAAGGCTCCTATCAGAAATCAGAGCAAAGAAAAGACTATTTTCAGTAATTTCAGCTCGTATTTTGTGCCAAACAGGTTTTGGGAAATTCAGCCAATTCCAGATAGATGGTCATTAGGTACAGACATGGTGAGGGAAACTTTAATTAAACAATAATGGTCGCATTTCAACATAGTTATTGAGGGAATATTAAGCAACTAGTAACAAGAGAAGAAATAAGCAAAATCTCTGCAGTTTTGCATATACCTTATTAGTACATGTAGAAAACTATATTTGAATACAACAAGAGATTGAGAATTCAATGACTTAAACCAGTGTACCATGTGTAGAGCCTGAGGTTGGATGCTGAGGATTTCTCTCAGCACATACCCAGTATTTCAGGACAAGGGGACACTCAACATCAGTAGCTGAAAAACCACTGATCCAGTTTTGGTACCTGCTGTTGAAAATTGGAGCCATTAATGGTGCCAACAAATTAAAAAAATTAAGGTAATCCAATTACTGCTATTTTAAAACACTAAGGATCCTTTGTAGCTATGGAAACAAAAACGCAGACATTAATGAGCAAGGGGGGAAAAAACTGGTGTTTCCTTGACAACAGAAGGAAAGCATAGCTCCATGAAACCCAAAGGAGATAATGACAGGAATACTTTTAACCATGATACACATACGAAATTCACGTCCGTTCCAATAACATACACCACTTGGAAAGGTGAAAGCGCTCTGCCAGGAAGACACAACCATGAAAGAACTACTTGGACAGTGGTCACGTCACGTCAGCAGTAAGCGCCAAACCTGAGACAGATCAAGTGCCGTGCAGTGTGGATGTGACTGCTGCACTCTAGAGAGAACTAGCCCTGGGCTGAGCAGACACTGACTCTCATCAGAGAGCTGAAGAATAGTTGTTCTTTGGAGTGCGTCGTAAATTCTGAGCACATATAGTACCTCCTATCCCAGCAAGAAGGCATGTAAAAATGATAAAGGTAAGTTTATGGCACGGGAAAGGACACAAGTAGTGTTCAACCTTATTATCACCACTGAAACATTAGCTGGCAGCCTCTCACACAATTCAAAGTATTTTTGTTAGAGGAATTCAGAATTGCTCAAAGACAACAAAATGCGAGAGGAATTGTGACAGAGGTAAATAAGAGGTCAAGTTAATTGGCAAACCCTGATATCTTGGTAGGAACAAATCTTTAAATCTTTCTCTGAACCTGTTGAACTTATAGAAGAATCTCTTCATACTGGAAAGTACATCAATCAGTCCAAAATCCTACATCGTGCTGTGTTTATAGCAATAAAGAGTTGGATACTGAGCTACAAGAATGTAGGGCTTCCTTGACAACGTGTTGAGAAAAAACACAACTACATAAAAGCTTATGGAGAAAATAAGAAAAAAATATAGTTGAGTTGGCAGAATGGTGTGGAACATGGATTTAGCCATGTGAGTGGTACTGGCATGGAATCAGTGATGTGCTTCTACAGTTCCAGTTACTGATGTTTTCCTTTATTGTTTATGACATTGATCCGAAAGTTGATTTACGTGATGAACGACCCTGTCAAATTCCAGTCTTGTTTTGTGCAAAGTACGTTTAAGTTAATGTAGCTGTTGGTTTTTAGAACATTTCTGAATATCATCAGCAGTTCTGAAGTTATCTGTTTTCTATGACAAACAAGAAACAGATGGAGGAATTGGTATGAGTAGTCTGTGCATATGTAAAAAAAAACTAACCTTCCTGACTTTCTGAGTCGAAGCAACTGTTCCTCTGAAAGCTACATGGCTTTTAAATGCATCATAATTGTAATTACTCATTTTTATGATATGCCTGAAAACACTATAGCTCATTACTGCAGCAATCTAAAAAACCTGGAAAGATTCTTCATACTCCTCCTGCAAAACATTTATTTCATAGAAGATGCAGCATTAACGTCCTCCACTTTTTATCCTTTCAGCTATCAGGAAAAGAATGACTTGAGCATGGAGGAGTAAATGAAGCTCCCTTCATTCCCACCTTATCTCCAGGTACGTTAGGACCAATTCTCAACTTGCTGGCCTGTTGTTTCTCTCAGTATTAAGTTTTGTTTGTGGGGGGGGGGGGGGGGATGTTTGTGAAATATCCTTATGAATTAATGCATAAATCAGTCATTTGCCAGAACTGCTCATGCTGAATTAATACTAAAAAGTATAAATGAAGTGGAGCCCCAAGTCAACTCTGTACGATGATTCAGCACTTACAACCTTACCTAAAGCACATTAAATATAATGCTATAGAAAAAGAAAATGTCTGTAACTTTTAATGGGAGACAGCTTGAGGCTACGACTATCCTGTATACATATGCACCTTTCCTCAGGTGAGTGCCTACATGCACAGCCCTGCTGCTGAGGTATGAAAAGCACACGAGCACTTTAAAGCAGAAATTCAGTCCTTAGTGAAACACTTTGGTTGCATGCATAACCAGCTACACTTTGGTCATGATTGCCTCAGTGTTTTCTCAGCAGCCCTTGACTCTCTTCCCTATGGGATCTATTACTTATGCCTTGTGTTTTAGTTCTTTTCCCTGTACTGGCATTTCTTTGGCAAGCAGAACCACGTTTGCTCCTAATGAAAGTGTTTCTCCCTTTTGCTGTTCAAGCACATTTTTGTCTTCAAGTTCTTTTCTCCTGGACTTCTTTCTTTTTTTTTGGCCTGACATACGTGAGGATCACACTCGTGTTCAGGGTGGCAGTTCTTGCTGTCTAGCAAAAACATACAAAAGTGCCACATTAACATCAGTAGCCATTATTCATTACTGCTATTAGGGTAATATTTAGCCCTCCTATTTACTGGAATGCCCTCATTAATCCTGCTTTCCATTTTTTTTGTTATGATCAAATACTTCCAAATTTTTAATACTTGCTTTAAGAGACTGTCAATTTATAGAGCTGTGTTCTGTGGGGAAATACATCACGTGAAGCACCATATTCTAAGTGTTCCTTTGGTCAAATGGGAGCTCTGTAGGCAATCAAGTTCTGTACATTTAAACTTCAGAGTTCACACGTGTAAATGTGGCTATTTGTGATAACTGATAGAATTATTACACAATAATTGTTCATGTGGATTAGTCCTCAGAGGGGGACGAGGTGCATTCAGACATTTCAGATGCCACTTTATCTGCAGCTCAGTGGCTGATGATACCATGGCAGAAACGACGATTGCTACAGAAGTGCTACAGCTGACAAAGTCACTGCACAGTGCCCATGAGATACAACGTGAGCAATGGGACCCTGTCAAAGATACTGCTTCAAGCATTGCATTTTGTTGCTACTCTTTCAAACTGTCATGAAAGTTGCAATTTAAAGGACTTATGCATAATACACAATGTGTATCTGACCAAAACTGTTATCACAGAGCACACAGTGCACATAATTAACTTATAGTTTAGAGAAAGTCACAAAAAAGAAAGGAGATAAAAACCCATCTTCTTATTTACACACAAAAATATCACAGTGCCAGGAAAACTTTACTTTTCCTGAAGCTTTACTGAATTGATTCAAGCAATTTCAATTTCAAACACACTGATTTTGTATTCAGCTCTGGAACCACAGTGGCCAGGATGGGGTGAAGAACTGTCAGTGACACTATGCGCTATGTAGCACTTTGGGTATCCTCTCTTTGCCATCCCGCTTTGCTGAGGCGTCTTGCTCTTTAATAGCAAAAAAACCCACCAAATGCACCTGGAAGCATCTGGGACTCATCTGAGTACTAAAATACACATCTGAAACATTGCAGTAAATAATGCGTATGTTCTGGGTACAAGCATACAATTTTCAGTCTAGATGCCTCGTCTCATACATATACGAATAAATACATTTAACAAGTGCTGGTCCCTCACTGCCATAGAGCAGATGAATCACAAAGGTTCCTCAAAATTTTCAGTCTCCTTTCTGAAAGTGTTTTGTTTCTGTTTCATTTTTTGGGGGGTCAACAATACTCTTGTAAATTGCTCTCACTCATCTCACAGAAAATTTCCCTGTCCTTCCCAACAGTGCTGTGTTCATACCCACATGTATTCATTCCCATTTGTGCCAGCAATTGTGTTCTAGCATAAATAACATTTTCCTCTACTTCCCCATGGTATTATACAGAGCAATCCCTTTGTCTCCTTGCTGTTGGCCCCCGTTTTGTTAAGTACTTACACCAAACATTCAGATTGTTTTCTGTCTGAATTGGATTTGGATCAGTAATCCTGACACATTGCAAGAGCACTGAACAGAAATGGGTTGCCAGAACATCCCTTTTTGTCTTGGCTGTGTTTTGTGGAACGTTCAAGGCAATAATCATGGTTTAAGATGCTGTGCCTTTCTGGCTGTGGGGCAGCTGCTATGTCTATAGCCCCATTCTGCCTCGTGCTACCAGGATTTAGAATCTTCAGAGGCAGAAATACAGGCGTGCTTTGGAGACTTCTACCATGAAACCTCAGACACCTTTTGGAATATGGGCACTTATTTGGTTAATCAAAATTCAGCTGCAAAAACGATACCAAAATGTTCTCACTACGTCAAATAAAAGAACCTTCTTTAAATACTTAATTTACCTTTTTTATTTTAAAGGCCGATGAGGAAACCTGGCTAGGTTAAACCTATTCAGTTAAAAAGCACAAAAACCAACAACCCCAACCGAGGAATAGGGAAAAAGAAATAAAGTGACAGTTTTTCATTGGTGCCTGGTGGTTTTGTGCATGGGGGGTTTTTTTGTGCATTTTTTTGCGTTGTTTTTTTCTTTTTTTTTTAACTGTTTGCAAATCTTCAGTGTAATGGTTTGAAACCCAGTCGTGTCATTTCTTTACGCCCACACACAGAGCTGCAGTAGTGCAGACACTGTAGCAGGCAAACCATATTACCAGCATCGGCCATTAAAACTCTTCCCACCCCAGGCGTGGGCTGCCTTCGCCCCCTCCTCGCCACCCACCCTTCCATTTTCAAATGCTTAAAAAAAAAAAAAAAAAAAAAAAAAAAAGAAGAGAAAGACACTGAAAAAAGGAAACAGGATGCTGCTTTTGTTCCAACGCTATTCCAGGGAGACCTGAACCTCTCCACCTGCCTGTGAATTGGCCACCTAAAGGTTAGCAAGTGTTTTGTTATCATTCTATATTGACAGAGATTAATGAAGTTCTGGGGATGATGAGGTATATTTTTAAGTTATATCTGTTTTAATGTAACGGTTCTTTCACTTGGGAACGAGGAGGATTTTTTACTCAAACAGAAAGCCTTTCATTTTAGTTCTGGCCCCACTTCTGTTTTTAAGGGGATTTAATCAGTATTTTTTCGCCATTTAGTCCAACCTTCTAAACTTTAAAAGATGGGTAGGGGTTATTATTTTGCTGTGAGAACAACCTGTTGATTGCAGACTGCTGGCTGGAGGTTTAACTCTTTCTTCACCAGAGAAATGCACAGCAGCAAATGTGATAAAAGGATAAAAGGATGGAAATTCTCTGAGGCTTTTGGGTGCATTTGTTTTTTAAGCCCTAGCAATCCTTTTTTTTTTTTCACTGTGAAGTCACTAACAGTGTTACAAAACCAACAGATGGTTTAGATTTGATTGTTTTATTTTTAAGCAAGCAGTGGTAGATTTGAAATAAAGGCATATAATAAACTGGAAAGCATTTCTTATTACTGGAGCTGGGAAGAGCAGAAACATAAGAAGTAGAACAGGAAATATTCACTGACACTAATTGCATTAAGAGCTCCAAAGGGCCAAAATAACATCTATTTATACACTAAAATTTTAGCTAACAATGTTACTATGAACATTGTGTGTTTGGAATTATAGAAAACCATATATTTAATAATGATCAGAACAGTTGGTGCTATTTCAGAATGAAGGAAAGGTACTGCAGATCATATTCTTCCTAGAAGGCTTTAATGCCATATTCTGTGTTTAATAAAACACATAAAACAGCTGATTTAACACAGTGGAGTAAAGTATCAAAAACGTTTGTCCACAAAAAAAAGCACCAGACCTTCAAAGTTCATTAAGAGTGTTCTCTAATTGCTTTGTACTCTTACAGCAGACAAAGCAGGGCAAAACTTCAGGAATAATTATTTCTTAATGAGCAGCAAGATTTCCAAAAGTCAGAATTGGAGCAAGAAATGATGAAAGATGATAATAGTTTGAGATGATCAGGAAATAACATACTTTCATCCTAATCCCTCATGGAACTGAGGCTCCCTACTTTGTTAATAAAGTTACACACAGTCTGCAGGCTGCTGGTACAGTTTGCAGTTCTGTGAGATCAGAGACATCCCTTAAAAACAAGCAAAAAGGTGAAGTCAGAACTTCTGTTATGAGACATTTCGAGGTACGAAGTCAAACTGAGAAAAGAATAAAGGCAGGAAGCAGTTTTCAAGTAAGCCAAACAGGACTTCATTTCTGTGCTAATCAGAAGAGGTATCAGTTCCGCTTGCAAACTTGAATTGAGATCTAGAAAGCTCCAGCATTAGGGTGAACTCGTAAACATCTATTTTCCATTAAAGTAGCAGTGTTTGATGTACCTGTGTGACATTTATTTCTGGCTCTATAGTTCACTATTACTTCATTATATTTCTATTTAAATAGTTTTGTCTAGTCAATTAAGACAGCTCTTTGTAAACATGGACACCTCCTGCTAGCCATCAGTGGTAGCCTAGCAGCTGGGAATGATAATTACAGCACCTGCCTCTTATGCACAGATACCATGTGCTGCTCTCAGCACTACTGTCTTCACAAACAAAATGAATAGTTAACAATTTTTAAGACACTTTCTTCATTTTCAGCTTTAAAACGTGGTTGATAGGCTGTTGTTACAACAGGAAGCAGGCTTATTGCCACTTTCACTCGGTCACACCTTTGACTAAACTCCTGCAGGTATCCTTGACAGATGCAGGCTATAAATGCCCGTCAAGAAGCCCTTTCCACACTTAAAATGCACACCAATGGCATGTGGATTTCTCTCTAGTATTCCTGATTAAGACTAGAATTAAGTATGAAATGAGTTTGTAAGCACCACACATACCCCGCCCTGTCCCTGGCAGTAGGCTTATCCTCACACAGAGCTAAACCAGCTACTTTGCTCTATATTGGCCAATTGAAATTAGTTGGGTTTCCTTGAGCAGGATAATGGTTTGAACTTAAATGAACAGAAGCGTTCTTGCACAGAGATTCTGAGTTAGTAACACCTACAGAGAGTGGCTAAAAATAGAAAACAAAAATAATTAGTTTCAAATAAATTTCAAAGAGAATTAATATAGTATCTAGTTGTCAGTAAGCATTCAGTTGACATTTAGCCCTTAGAGTAGTCTGTTCACTCATATACATGAGGATCATCACACTGGTGGCATCACTGATTCCAGGCTCAGTTGTATTAGTGTTAGGAATATCAGATAAAGCTTCAAAAGTCTCTGCTAAGCCCTGAAACCATGTGAGAGGGGCTGAATTCAGTCAGCCGCTTGCTTTAGTTGTAACTTGCTCTATTTAACTATCCTTAGACTCAGGATAAGTAGTTTCCAAGTTTACCGTTTAGAATCTGATACACTACTGACTGCTCAAAATAACTAATTTTAAAAGCTTTTAGAGTCCTTACTACAAGTGATAGTCAGACTCACAGTGGAATAAAATATAACTGGCTTCATACGTGCGATAGAACTGGAAAAATGGTTCAAATAAGAAATATTTCTATCACTGTGCCAGTGTGTTTCACAGAGTGCTGCCACTGAAAGCAGGGTACCAAATGCCTGTACTCAGAGGCAGCTGCTTCTGTTTATGGGCTCCTGTGTGAATAAATGATAAGAGCAGATCGAAACGCTACTTCATTTTCTTTTGCTTCATCTCTTCCTGTTTTCTGAAGGTTGTTACTGTGACACCGATGTAAAAAAAAATACTTCCTACTTCTAATCTGTTTCAAGTCTTTGTCCTTGTTTCTCTCTGCTTGTACGAAGTATTGACAGACGTGAGACTTCTGCTGAGATGTATGCCCCAATAACAGGTATGCAAGCTAAAACTATTTACAAACTAAAGAGGATTCCTCTTCTGTATGCTTTATGATATTATATTTAAAGTAGGGATCATCAAAAGCTTTAAAAAATGCAAGGATTCCTTGGACAGTGCAGGCCATTCTGTTTGTTCAGTGTTGAAAATCTGTCTGGTAAAAAAAATAACCTAATTATTATGTCTACAGTCTGTACCAAGCCAGGGAACTAACACTGCATCTGGACTCAAGGACTATAATGCTCCTCTTAATGGTGTACCAAGAAGTAACATATAGATACAGGAAGAAAGCAGTTACAAGTTCATTTAATGTCATTAACTCTAATGGACAACTGACAGTGCATGTGTGGCATGCAGATAAGAAACATCACTTGGTTGCATAATCCAAGATTATTATAACACTGCTGATAAAAGAGGCAGGTTTTATAAACTCTATTTGGAATTAGGAAAAAAAGTATACAGAAAGAGGGAACACATCTATTTAGTCTTCTTTTCTACCTGTTAATATGATAAAGCAACTTCTGTTATGCTGATTTGTCATATGAAAATACCCCAGTTTTTGACTTTGTAGTGTTCCAGACCTACCTACAGCACATACCTGAAAGTCAGCAAGGACTTTCCAGGTTGTAATTAATTGTAATTAATAATTAATAGAAAGTTATTTTCCCATTATTTCATGTGGTGTGAGATGCTACCATTTTCAGCTACGAAGTAGTGGGACTTCTCTTGGATTTTCATCCAGCTGTCAATTTACCAGCTCTATCAAGAGATCAAACAGTAAATGAGGAATACTTGAAAACAATTGTACTGAGTTTTCCATTTCTACATATGAATCATTCAGAAAATTCACAATAACTACATGCAAAAGAGATTTTGTTTTGAATAATGCTAACATCCTGCACATTGTATGGCACCAATCAGAGAACATGTCTGGGGTAAGGATTTATTACTCTTTCCCGTAGTAGTTAACTATCAAAACTATATAAAGAGGGTACTGCAGTGCTGTTACAGACTATCCAGTAAGACAACAGGTTGCATATTTCACATTTAGCCACTGATGTTATTTTAAGTGTTTGTTAACAGTGATTGTTTGCACAAGAGCAGTTACATTCATAACAAGCAATAAATACGTAGCTGTGAATATGGCAGAGTAATAATTTGAATAAGCATTCAAAGATCACTTTCTAATTGTTACCCAAAGCAAAATGAGATGAGGCTGATGTCTACCATGTTTTCTAACAATAATTGTCAGATAGCTTGTTTCAAACAGTTTATTTCTAAGAGGGGGAAGAAAAAAGGAAAGAAAATTTTTTGTTTAGAAAAAGCTTAGTCTGGAGCAGCCCCAACCCTGAGAATATTTAGACAGATTTTCATCAGAATGGCTTCACTTCATCCAAAACCTTTTTTAATTCCAGCTGAAAATATTTTATAGACAACATCTGAAAATAAACAGTGTACCATCCTATTCCCTTTAATTAGTTAAAGTGAATGTGGGCTACACACGACAGCTTTAATTTATCCTTCTATTTTGCTGTGATACCATCTTTTCTACTTTGTGCGTATTTATGTAAACCTCATTGGTGTAACAGAACATCGGTTCAATTTTAGCCATATCTGGTTAGACTCGGATGATACAGCCGTGCTTAATGCCCTGTGTTTGGAATGAGTTGCCCAAAGTCATTTTACCCTCAATGGTTTTCCAATCCAGCCTCAATAACACAGAGTGACCTCATTGCACCTCAGAGCTCAGCCAGCTTGGCTGTATTTGGCTGAGATCTGATACTCAGATTTATTTCTAATATTTTGTGTGTCTATTGTAGGTTTTAAGTGCATTCTTTATTGCTCTTCACACTATGCAGAACTCTTTCATTTCTAGCTTAGCAGGGGAAGATGAATGAATTTTAACTGGAAAATATAGGCATTACACAGACTATCACTACTATATATGATTTGTTATATTATTGTTTGCTAGCATTCCAAGTCCAGTGGTTGACTTACTTATATATACCAATAAAAACATGTTTATTTTATTTAGCCATCTGAAGACTCCTACTGGTTTTGTTTCCCCTTCCCTACAGATACATGAGTACCTGACAGATAACCTTTGAAATGGAGGCCCAGAAGCATCCTGGTCTGACAGCTGCAGACCAGCCACTTCCAAACTCTTCTCACCAGCCTGCACAGGGTCCTTCAGCTCTCAGCCAAAGCAGCGCGGTTCCTCCACAGGAACAAGCACTGTCTCAACCTGTGTATCTAAAAGCCCTCACCATACCCTTGTACCAGCCTGTCCAGCCAGGATGCTTCCAGCCAAGCAGTCAGCTCTTGGCCGGCAGGAGCTGCAGCAACCTGGACTGCAGTAACATACCTCTGATCCTGAACCCACTTGTTCCTTCCGAAGGCACAGATCAGCCCCAGTCAGTGTTTCAGAAACAACTCGGGCAAACTCTAACACTGAACATAGTGAGCACTTTACCAGTTTTATCATCACCAAATTCTTCTGTCAACGCACCTATTGGAAGCCCAGGAAAGTCAAAAAACGCTGGGAAATATATCTGTAAACACTGTGGTCGAGACTGTTTGAAGCCAAGTGTCCTTGAGAAACATATTCGCTCTCACACAGGAGAGAGACCTTTCCCATGCATCACTTGTGGTATTGCATTTAAAACTCAAAGTAATTTGTACAAACACAGAAGAACTCAAACACACGTCAACAACACGAAACTTCCCTCAGACTCTGACAACACTGGTACAGCAGAGCAAAGTGAGAAAGCAATAGAGAGCACCACGTCACAGCAAGGCACCAAAGGACATGGCAGCAGCTGTGAAGACCGAGGGATGCAGATGAAACAGGTGACTTTGGAGACCAGCACTGTAAAAGACAGTAAGAAACTTGACCTTTCAGTGCTGACAACAAGCAATGCATTGGTAGTTTCAGAAAGTCAAGACAGAGCTCATCAGTCCTTCAGTTTAAAGACAG
Source organism: Coturnix japonica (assembly GCF_054131305.1). NCBI lineage: Eukaryota > Metazoa > Chordata > Aves > Galliformes > Phasianidae > Coturnix > Coturnix japonica. The sequence continues at coordinate 11,690,756 of NC_140681.1, read as the reverse complement.
ATCAGGAAGTTTCTGAAAGAGAACCTCCAAGTTTATCATTTCCAGCCTTGCCAAATGGTCAGTGCCACGTAAAGAAGATGCAGGAGCAAAGAGCTCCAGCTGCCAACAAACATGTTCAGTTGCAAAGGCAGCAAGCAACCTCTTCAGAAAAACAGTGGGATTACAAGCCATTTGACTGCAAGCTAAAGAAGTGTGAGAGCACTGACTCAGGGTATCTGTCACGCTCTGATAGCACGGAACAACAGTTGGCATCCTCCAGCCCGCTGCACAGCCTCTGTGAGCACAGCGCTGAGCTGGAAAATGAAACTGCCTTCAGCAGCTCAAGGTGCATGGCCGGAAGCAGTGCAAAGTCTGAGCCAGCTGAGAAAGCTACAGCCTCGATGCTAGAGAAAAAGAGGCTGGAGGAACACATTGCAAAACTTATTTCCCATAACAAAATTGTGGTGGATGACACACAGTTAGACAACGTCAGGCCCAGAAAAACTGTCCTTTCTAAACAGGGAAGCATAGATCTGCCAATGCCTTATACATACAAAGACTCCTTCCATTTCGACATCAGGACTTCCGACACCAACAGGAAAAAGAACATCTCTCTTTGTTCAGCAAAATCTACCTTAGCACCCGTAGAGAAATGCAAGCCAATGTTTTTTCATTCAGTCCCCACACAGTTCTCCACAACGATCGATGCTGTGCCTGTCACACGAAGCAACTCTCTGCCATTTGTGGAAGGCACAAGAGCAGGGCATGACAAAGCAGGCTGCTCAAAACCCCTGTCTCTTACTAAGCAGTCTGTAAATGCAGGTGCTGCTGCTTTGCTGCCTAGCAACAATCTCGTGGTGAATTCGGTGGATTTTCCCAGCAGCCATCCTCGAGCTCTGGTCAGACAGACAGCAGTGGATGATTTGCCACTAGGTAACGTGGCTGATCATCCTCTCTCAGAGGAGCTGCAGATGAGTACAAGGCTTGGGACGGGAGAAACAGTCAGCACTAAAAACAAGAAACACGGTCAAAGGAAGCTAAAGATGTTCTCGGAGGAAAAATGGCAAATGTACGGAGATGAAACCTTTAAGAAAATCTACCAAAAAATGAAAAGCAGTCAACATGCCAGGAAAGTCAAAGAAAAGGGGAATAATGTTACAGATATTACAGGCTCCAGTTCTGATTCAAAGGAGTCAGTCAGCAGTACTCACATTGTTGAAGAAAAAGATGTCAGGAGCTCTGTAAGTGACAGCCCTTCCTCCCTTGTGACAACAAAATTAAACACTGTTAAATCAGAAACCGGTGCTAATGGTAACCATATTCCACACAACAAGTCCTCAGAGGAAACCACAGACAGTTTAACCTATGGAATGGAGACATCACATTCAGTAAATGTGAGCGCACATATTGCAGTGAGCAAAACGTCCCAAGATTTCCGTGGCAGCAACACAGACAAACACATGGGTGGCAACAACAACACGTTACCAGCTCCAAACAGTTCTGAGTGCAGGCTGCAAAATACTCAGTGTCAACCCAACACTAACAGAATGAAGGATAACTGCTTGCCAGTACTGAGTAGCAAATGGGAGGAATCAAGTCCTGGGAAAGAATCCAGTACATTTGAATCAGATTATAAAAGCACTTCAAACAATTATGGAAACCATAACAGGAATCAGGAAACTGGCCGGCATGCCCTGATGCCCCTGTGGGTCCACTGCAGCAACAGAGAATCCGCAGGGAAATCCCAGAATTTACCATCAGAAAGAAAAAAGCTGAAAGTTGAAGTGGAGAAGAAAGAAAACATTATTTCCAAGTGCTGCCCTAGCCCCTGTAGTGAAAGCAGTGCAGTAAAAGAAGCAGAGCATGCCTGCTGCACTATCACTCCGTGTCTTTCCACGGCACCAGTGAAACTCTCCAGTAAAGCAGAGGAGCAAAAATTAAGCACAAGAATTAATGAATCAGCTGGAGGTGCTGAGGACGTGGATTGTACAAAAACAACCAGACTCCCCGCTAAAGTTGCTCCTTATGGTGAAGTTAACCCTTTTTCACATTCAGCAGGGATCTCAAAAGCTTCATCTGTGGGATTTCTGAGGCCTGAATTGAGGGGAAGCGATTGCGATACTTTTGCTTTGCACAACACAACAGACAAAGATGTCAAAACACGTCCTGTGAAAACAGGAGTACAACTTTTCAGTGACAACGCTGCTAATGCAGATGATGGATTTTGGAAGATGCAATCTGGTCAGTTAACTCCAGTCCCATCCAAAAATGCCTTTTCTCCAAAATATATCCTTAAATTGCCACAAGACAAGAGAAACACTGACATGTCAATTCTGCTCCAATCCGAACAGATTACACCTTGTACTTCTGTGACAGATTCCTTAACCAGCCCACCCTGCTCTTCCAACAGCAGATCACCCTGTTCTCATTCCTATGATGTGCTTTGGTCCCCTTTAAAGTTTGAAGTGAGACCAAAAGGCAGCAAAGGAGAACTACGATGGAATGTACGTGCAAACTGGAAAACTCCAGTACTGTGCTCACCAGTCAGTTCAGAAACAAGTATCTTAACAACAGCAGATGGCACCTTTTGTAAGGAGGAGATTATGAGAGGGGCTTGGAAAAACAAACAGAACAAAAACAAATTAAATTATCAAAAACAAACAGAAGGAAAGTGGATAAGCGTAACTACTTCATCAGCACAGACCCCAAAGAAGAAGATATGCTTTACTTCTATGTATTCGAGTGGTTTTGTCATATCAGCCAACATCAAAGAAGAAAAAGTTTTACATCAACTTTGCTCAGGAGGTGACTCTTTGATGACAACATCAGGCCAGAGGGAAGCTTCTAGCAAGGATGCAGAGTCAACAGCCATGGGATGGGACACAGGTGGAAGCCCACGTATTCTTAGGGACATGTCACCAACATCAGAGGATATGGAGCAGTCTCAGAGCTCAAAAGATGGCTTCACTTATTTGTGCCATTCCTTTGGCACATTTTATTGCCACGCTCTCACCACTCACTGCGAAGGATTCCCGGCGCTATGCAGCAATAGCCCGACCTCCTACTCTGAAAGTTTTACAGTACTGAGCACCAAGAGCACCTTCCCATCACTAAATGCTGAAACTCAATTAACCTGGTGCTGTTTAACAAAGAGCCTTCCTTTGCCTGCTGAGCAGAAAGGGAATGCAGACTCTGCTTATTCCTCCATGCACACCCACAAGGAATCCAGCAGCGAGCGTACTCTGTCAAAGTGCGATATTTCCATTTTCAAAATGAAAAATATTAGCAAGACTGTGGCCTATGGCTTAACAAACAAGAGCTTAAAAGCACTGCCTTCGTCCTTCTCTCAAGGACAACAGATGCAGGAGGTAAGACTAAGGATCCTATTCCCTTTCTCAAAAGGATGTAATTTGTTTACAAGGACATTCTGTATGGTAGAACAAGAGAATTAAGAAACAAAATGCTTACAGATATTTGCAGGCATTTGTGGATGCAGAATTTATCAGTTATATCATTACAAGATAAGTGCTATTTGTTTGGTGCCTAAAACATACATAATTCTGTGTACATACCTTCCACTTGAGAATTTCAGTAGGAATGCTGTCTAGTGAGAAGACCATAATTTGTTTCTCAGTTTTTCCCCTTGGGGTATTTCTCATTTTCTTTTGTGACAGTATTTGTATTTCACAATTTTCATTTTAAATTAATATTTGAATTAGAGTAGGACTTATGAGATGGTCAAGTTCAGGGGTTTATTTTACTAGGAGATATTTTGATTTAAAGGCAGGCTATGTACTAGATGCTTCCTGGTAAGAGACAAACATCAACAAAATCAAATTGCATTAATATCCCGTAAGTGTTTAAAGCCTGAAAGCTTTTCAGTTTTAAGTAAGTGAAGACAGACTGGTCTGTACAGAGCCTAGAACAGCTCTATAGGACTCAGCTTGTTTTTTTTATGCAGGGAGAAGAATGACAAAGAACACACACTACTTTCTATACAGGTTGACAAAAGCAATGGGTTGCTTAAACTTTATAAAATCAGATGGACAAAGAAATTGGAAAATCTAACAGGAAAATTCTAAGAAAAAATATCAGAGAATCCTATCAACTATGTTATGAGTGTAGATTCCTACCATCTCAGTTAATGTGGTTCACAATTTTTGCCGTGCTTTCAATTATTTCCATGTTTCTAACAGTCCTGCTCAGCAGCTCCTGGTTGTGCTTTCAAAAACGTATCAGAGAAAAAGAAGAAATCATCAGTTTGCAAAAAGGAAAAACCAGCAACAAATAAACTGAAGAGGAGCCACAAACAGAACAAAATCAAAGTCCCCCCCAAATGGTAAGGAATGCGGTTCCATATGGTTTCACCTTCCCTGGACACAAACATCACTTTGCTGTGATGGGTGTAATAATGTCCACAGAAAGCCACTCCCAAAGCTCAACCCTGTCAAAACTGGGGGAAAAAATAAATCTTATTGAAAGATCTGTTCCCTGTACTGACACAGGGTGGTATTATTCTTATTCTCCCATGGCCAGTTTTAAAGAGCATGTATTTGTTCAGCCTTTCAATGCCATTTGCAATATAGGTACGGAGGAAGGCACATACATGGATATACTCAGCTGAAAATGAACCGACTGAACAAGAGACTTTGGTTTCCAAATAGAACACTGGATGTTTTGAAAAAGGGCTATTCATCACGAGCCTGCAAACTTAACCAGAACAAGTGTCATTCTGCTCAGTCAAAGGTACAAGGTAAGCATTTCAAATATTTCTGAGTGCATTGAATGTTTGGCTTTGAACAGGTTGAACGTCTGCAGTATTTCTGATATGTACCTGCTTCACATGAGCTGTGAAAATGCTTTTGGCTTTCAGTATCTTCTGCAAATAAAAAGATAAACACATGACTTTCATACACCTACTTAGATAAGTGAACTTGCAAATTAGGAGGTCATTTTAAAAACAAATGACACAAAATAACCTTCCATTAGGAGTCTGCACAATTTAGGATCAATATTTATCATTTTCTGAAGCAAGATTGTATGTTTGCTGTATGAAGTGAGTCTGGTGTCTGGACTTGGTTTCAGTAACTTGTTGAAAATATTCTGCTCCCTTGATTTAAATGAGTGGTAATAATGGAAATGTTTGTGCTGCGACCACCTTTGAAGCAGAGACATTATCCTGTATTTTTTCATAGCAGATACAAAGAGCTGTTACTATGCAAGGCACCTTAATTACCATTAAAAACAGAAAGGTGAGAAAAGGTAGCTGGGAAAATGTGTAAGGTTTAGGATAAAAGTTTAAAGAAAGCAGTAAATACATGGAAGTTAGCTCAGCGAAATGATGAGAAATTTACTGAGTTCCAGCACGTGGGGGAACAACAGTCGAAGTAAAAGCTTATTCAGACCTTTTTCCAACAGAAAATTATCTACACCAGCAAAAGGACTCATCTTGTTCTGCCTCAGAGAAGCTGCTTTGCGTAAGGAAGAAAGGAGGAAAAAATAACTCAGGAATATTTTCCCATATTGAAAACCTTAAACACGTTAAGCAAAACAACACGGAGGATAAACAAGTAGGTTTTGTACCTTATCTGACTGATTATTATGAGAGGAAAACCAAACGTACTAGCAATTAAAACTTGAAGTTTAAAACTGCTATATATAATTCAACTTGAGAGTACTTTATATCACAGATTTTGATTAAAAATGCATTAAAATTAATAGCTTATCACTGGGAAAGTTGGGAGGATGCTAAGGGACACATGCAGTGAAAAGCATGTGCATCCAGCATGGCATCACGTCTTCTTCAGCCCTCTGGGTAAGTCTGTGTGACTATAGTTTCAGTAGTACCAAAAGCTGCATTAGCTCAATGGGGCTTTAGACACATCTGTGCATGCTGCAAACAATGCTGTTGTATGCAGTGTCAGCAGAGCCTCCAGGAGAAACAGTCCATATCCTTGTGATAACTGTTGTACTTTTCCATAGACTAGCCTCAATCAAAGACAGATGAGGCTAGGCTCTACTGACAGAGCCAGATTGGTTTTGAGTAGCAGGAGCACTAGTTCCTCACATGGCATAAACATTTAGGAACCAAACTCTGATGACTTCTTTATATGTAGGAAATAATTTTATTTCCTATCTTACAATCACAGACATCAAATTTCTTAAAGACTCATCCTAAAACTTTCCCTCAATGTTGCACAAACATCTTCAAAATATATTTATTCAAATATCTTAATGAACAAAATGCTATCCCTACACAGTACACATAGCAGGAAATGTTTGGCCCCATTACCTGAAAATTATTAGCATATTTGTCACCTAACCACACCTTAGGAAAGAAATACATCTCTTAGTACACCTCCCTCACATACTGTGAGGAAAAAAAAAGTGTTCTCATCAAAAGAGGGATGAGTAACTTGCTATGCAGTAATGAGTGCAAATATAATCAGAGTTATATAAATAAAGGTTGATACTATCCTTAGCTACTCGGTTGATACAAGTTATTGCACAGCTAAAAGCCTTCTGCTGACATACTTGACATTATTATCATACTCTGTTAAAGGACAGCATTGCTTTGGATTGAAAATGTCTTATGCAAATTTCTTCCCCTCCCAAATATCTACAGGACATTTCTGGGAAAATCAGGGAACACACAAGAACAAGTTTCTCTTTTCAGAACGTTGCACCTCCGGAAGTACCTATGGCAGCTCAACCCTTTCCATTCTCAGTAAATACAGCCATGCAGGAGGTCAGCAGTGATGTGGAACTGTGCCGTTTAGTGACACAACCACTTGTGCTTCAACGATCAGCTCCAGAGGAGTCACATGCAAACGTTCAGCCAGAGTCAATGGCATCTTCTCTTTGGTCTTGTCCTTTCAGTCTCACAAATACAATCAAAGGTGACCAATCCGTTGGCACAAGCTCAGAGACTACTTGTCCTCTTTCCTTAGGTCTAGAGGCAAGCCAAGAAAATGGACCGAATGTAGAGTTAGGGAATCAAAGCATTGGTACGTTAGACTCAATGATTCAGGCTTCAGAAAGAGCAGAAGAGCAAACTGAAGAAAATACATGCTCATCTTCCAAGGAAAACTCAACCCACAGTTCCCAAGCTGGATGTTTGCATTCACTGGGATCGAAAGCAGCATCTCATCTTGAGTCAGTCTCTATGGCTAAACTATCCCATACAGAATGCACAGAGCAGGAGAACTCACAAAAAGTCCTTCACCTTCATGGAGCTGCAGACAAGAATGGGGCCCACCAGCAGACAGAGACCTATGGGAGGCAGCATGAAACAGCTTCTTCTACATTTAAAAAGCCCTCGGTAACACTCAGGTCCCCTGAATTCAATAATTACTCAGAAACACCTTCCAAGTCATACAAAAAGAGAGGTTTAGAGATGATGAGGAAGCAAACCAGAGTTGAATATGATGACACCAGTAGCGATGATGAAGATAGGCTTGTTATAGAAATATAAATAGGCTGCTAGTTACACGCTTGCATGATGGCCTATTACATAAGGAAATATCAGGTATGTTTGTATTTCTGAAGCACTTCAGGATCAGAAAAGCCATTCCCCTGTGCAACACACAGCGTTCCCTTCTCAAGAGAGTCCTTTATTCCAAGGACACAAAACTTTAAAAGTAAAACTTAACTGAAAAAAAAAGGGGGGGTGGAGGGGAAGCTGGCATTGTATACTTCAATGCAAATATTAAGCTTGTGTTTACGACGGGTTTCCAGCACCGTTAACCTTATTACCGGTCTCATCTAGAAGCACTAGCTGCCAGCGGCTGTATTATTAAAAGCCTGCAGTGTATTTATGTAAATACACACACCAACAGTAGCAGCAGCTAAGATTGCCTGGAAGGTTATGGACATACTCCTAATATACTCTCTCTTTTTGTAGTCACTGCTATTTGTTCTGGGAGTGGCAAACTGGCATTGAGGGGAAAATACATTCCCTGAGTGTATGTGATACTGAAAAAGTCTGCAAAAACGCCGATCTTCCCCCATGTTGCACAAACATCAATGCTTTGTTGTGACAAATGACACAAGCACGCTTTGGTTTGTGTTCTGTGCCTTTTATGCCAATATCTACTCAAATATTCTTGATTTCTAGTTGGAAAACATGGATGTTTGCTATTAGTATTTCCTTGTGGTAAAACATCTGACAGGCTCTTAGATGTAACTGCAATGATGCTATTTTATTGACAGCAAAGAAACTATATATACCTATAAAAAAAGCTGTACCATATATTGTGTGACCAACCCCCCAGTTTACTGTTTTTTATGTGAATAAATAATCAGATAATTCAAACTTGACCAGGCGTATTCACTTGATGAAACCAATAAGCATTCCCCACTTCTACACCATAGTCAAATTCTTTACTTAAACATTTACCAGTTTCAACACTGTGAATCACATATAGGGTTTTATAGATAAACCTATGTGGAATACGTGGAGTAGCTTTTACTTTAGTTATGCAGGACTGAACTTACATAGATCCTACTCACAAACAGATCTAGAATACTACAGGTGAAAAAGGATGCCAAACATCCCATGGCATCGGCTAACAGAGACAAAACCAAGGTTTGAGTCCCATGAAATTCCTGTCTTATAATTGGGACAGTTCTTGAAAATATCCACAAGAACTTAACAGGTAGTCACAATTTGTGTTGATAAATGCATACCGGTACAGAAAGTAAAAACAGCGACAAAGCATTGCACCAATTCCTACTTCTAATGTAAAAAAAGTTAGGAAAAAAAATCTACTCTTTTGGAACTGAGAATGAGCCACAAAAGTTTCCTCCCCTTTTAAAAATGTCACAAGAGAATTAACACAGAATTTTCAACAGCATTACATAAATAATTGATGCCAAAACTACACAGAATGGAATCGAGGAATATTACTTTAAGGAATTATGAATTTTCAGTTTCCTCCTTTACTTCTCATTTTCTCAGTGCTGAGGATGTAAAACCTCACAATTTGCAGCACAGAAATACAGTGAACCAGTTTGTTCTCTTGCCCTACGTTAGTGTAAATTTCTGTAAACCTCAGTTGTATTTCCATGTGCCACACAACGAGAGCACAGGATGACATCACATCTTACCTAACTTGGTAAGCCTTGGATTCAGAGCTTAGCAAGCACGGGTGTGTATCTGAAGAATGAATGGCATCAGCAGTGGTATGGCCCTGTAAATGGTGTGTTTTGTTGTCCAGAGAAACAGTATGAAAATACCATTTAATTTAGAGTGATGCAGCTGAAGAAGACTTGATACAGCTCTAGATTGTTTTTGTATTGTTAGAATTTTGTCTTTATACTGCTAAGTTGTTTAATCTTAAAATAAAACACTAAGATCAAAATATCACTAATTTTCTGTTAGTTACTAAGGGCAATTTATAGAATCAACCACAGAGATGGGAGCTCAAGAATGTCACTATTCTCAGAGTACATACTAAGCGCTCTGCTATCCATAGAATTTCACAAGCAAATCTTTTCTTAACTACAAACATGGACATAACCAATGAGTTGCCAGTTCCTGTTTCTAATTGTTGGTAGAAACTCAGAGTAGCTTACCAAAGACCCTACACAAAATCTAACATTTTAATAAAAACACCATTACTACTCAAGTTCAAGCATACTGAATTTCAATCATTTTTAGTCTTAACTGTGTTACGTTTCTCAGTCTACATCAAAATTTAACATGAGAACTAATGTGTTAATCTGGAAACCTCTTAGAGAATGTTGTTGACAACATCGTAATTTGCTGAGTTTCACTAAGTTTGGTATTACCAGGACAAGAAAGATCAAAGAAAAAACTAAACTGTTCTTGCTCTGTTCAGCATCAGTGTTCTGTAAATAGTAGGGAGTTTCGCATTGAATCTTTGGTACTGAGAATATTGTGAGCTCAAAAAAATACAATGTTAATCCAACTGGGAGAAGAAAGAGAGGAAAGAAGGGAGAAGAGGGAGAAGGAAGAGATGTCAACATAAAGACTGCCAAAAATCTTGTGATAATACACAGAATAGAAGAAGTTGCTCAAGTACCTCATCAGTAAATACAAAGGAACAAACGTGATTTAGAAGGAGAAAATCCAGTCACTCCAACTGACTGAAGAATGCGATGGTTGCCATCCATAAACTAGAATAGTAAATTAAGGATGCAATCCCTGTCTTTTTTATTTCAGAGAGGTTGAAATGGTATTAAAGTAATCCAGAAAGCTTTATGTCACAACAGCAAATATAAACAGAAAAAAAGAAAAAAAAAAAGGATGTTCGCTATCCAAAAAGGTACCAACTGCAAACACACAGAATACAAAAAGTTCTGTTGAGATTCAGATGGAGTAAACTCAGTTCAAAAATAGAGGCTGGAAAACCACACTGAACTAACAGGCCCCCACTATTTATGCATCCCATAAATAACAGAGGTGTGACAAATCTTCATTTATCATGTTTAACAGATTCTGCTTGTGACTGACAAGCTGCAGTGCATACCTGAGATTCGGTGCAGCCAATATTTCTGTTTTAACTCAAACTAAAGATGAAAGGAACACGCTCTACTTTCTGTGAAGAAACAAGTGTATTTACGGCCACTCCTCACTCAAAAATGTTAAGCATCCTTACTAATGAAGCAATTTCAATTCAGAGGAGTCACACTGATGTACACATATAAATAAATTAACCTCAAGAAAAGAGATTCCTTGCACTACAACACCAGATACAGTATTGAAGTATCATGGTCTTACAGTTAAAAGTATTCTCCAAATCTGATCCCAACCAGATTTTAGCTGCTACTTTATTGTGCTGAGAAAAACTAATACAAATCACTTGAATATTGTGTCTCCTTTCTAGATCCACTGGATAGCAATAGTCTCGTACAAACATTTACAAAGTTGCAATGAGGATGTCCATACTTCAAGTAAACTGACGACAATCAAATGTTTTACATTAAAAAAAAAAACAGCTAAAGAGCAAAGTCTTATATAAAGACATGAGAAATCACTGAATAACGATAGATCAATAAGGTAAAGGAGTTTCATGATATCACCTAGTTTCAGGTGATTTCACTTCAGACCTATTCCCACCTTTATTTGCAAATTTTCTCTGTGTCTTTCTTAATAGTAGCTTGGATGACAAGAACGTATTTTTTCCACTTCTTAATCAGAATTCTCAATTCTGTGCCATTCCATCCAAAAACCTAAAATTTCCAATGCTTCAAAGCTTTGCAAAGTCTCCTAAAAATGTAAGTCTTTTAGAAAACCTCTAAACCTGCCAAATCCAACCCAGATGTAAAGAAAACCTTTCACAACGACATTTAAAAAGCACAAGACAAGACAACACTTGTATCAGACAAGACCAGTAGCCTCCAGTTAGCTATATTCACCTCATGCTTTTGCAAGAGCTTTCTCATTGAAATAATTTATGGACATGCAATGAATTTGCTGTATATATATACATATTTTTCCTTGCATAATGACTAAATGGTGTCTTTCAAAGTGGAATTTCTCAGTCAGTAACATTGAAACATTCTACGGAAATTCAGAAGTGTTGTGCAAAGAAACATTTATCCTGAGCAAATTTCACAGCATTATATATAGAAATGTCTTTGTCATATCACAGCTGTAGCTGGAACAAAAAATGGGACGATTTTAAGCTGGATGAGAAAGAATATTTTAAACTCTTTTTTTGACAGCAGTAACCCCTGCTATGTTAACTCAGTATGAAGTGCAACAATTTGATCTAATGGTAGAACTGAAAACTGAGGGGGAAAAAAAGATCACCTCTCTTTAAAAGCATTAACAAATCTGTTGTCGAATATTTAAATGTCTCACAAAAGGAGGCAGTGACTCCAGCAAAGTCTTTCTGGCCATGACAACCCCTACAGCAGTAGTGTCTAAATCACATACATCAACGTGTGAAAACTGTGAGAAATGTTCTTGTTTTAAGTCACAGAAGCTGAAGAGTTTGCATATCCAAACCCAACTGGCTGTACGGCAAACAGCATATTTTGGCTTTCTATTCTGCAATGCTGTACTCACAGAACAAAGCTACTGCATGGCTACTGGAAAATTATTCTCTGCCTCTTACACAAAAGATGTGTCAGCTATGCGGTGATATTTCTAATTAATTCTTACAAAGCTGAGTATCAAAGCCACATGAGGGCACCAGCACAGAGAAAAATCTCTTTCTTCATCCTTCATCCCAAAGTTAGCAGCAGTTCTGATGGATCATTACCGTGCTATGAAAACATCTGAAATTTCTTTTCATGTGAATGATTCTCATAAGAATTTTACTTCTTCTGTTGAAGAACGCAAATTAAGAGGCAAAATCTATCCCTGTTAAGATCTGTGTACAACACCTACTCAAATAGACTGTAAACGTGTGAATGTTTCTGGTTTTTTTTACCCCTCTTCAGATGTGAACAAACAAGTCCTCATTATTTCCAACTTTCATATCAATCTCAGTAATAACTGATATTTCATTGATCTGTCTGGAAAATCATAACTCATACATGCAATTCCACTAGGGTGGATGAGAGGGGTGCAAACCAACCAGGGCAATCACAGAGATTAAGAGATACAAAGACATGCCTTGAACATATAACCTGTAAGAAAAGATAGCACAAAGCGGTTCAGCGTCAGAAAATTAAGGATGTATAAACAAAAAGGGAACATGCCATCACATCCATTCTGAGAGGATATGAAATAATGGGCTTAATTTGCAGCAAATAAATTGGATACTAAGTAAAGCTCCCCACTGAGGAGCAACTAAAAAAAGTAATAGACGAAGGAGGTTACAGACCTCGTTATTTGGAAATTTCAGTAACTGTTTAGATGAGTATTCTTATTATAAGAATAATATAATTAATACACACTTTTTTTTTCTGTCAATAACCTCCTCAAAACACCATGCCAAAAATATTCAGTACTTCCGTGGCTCTTTATGCTCTACCTGTGTACATACATGGAACTGTATCTAAACACATTTGATTTGCATTACTCCAAATGCATACTGCAATGTATATCTGGTATTGTTTATTGCTTGTGTTATATTTATATAAACATGTTCCTGTTCATGAGTGTTTATGTTATAATTATCATCATGTAATTAAGTTGCTTTGCAAAACCACTGTACATTTTGTTGGTTTGTTTCTATTTCAGCAGAGCTTTTGATACCGTCTTCACAGTATCCAGACAAAACATCCAGGATACAGCTAGATAAGTAATATGATAGGTGAAAAATAAATGCCCTCATGGGTGGAGCTCAAAGGGTTGTAGTAAATGAGATTACATCAGGCCAGGAACAACTGAGTAGCAGTGTTCCACAGGAACCCATTTTAAGTCCATTTCTCTTCAATGTTTTTATCAACGATGTAGATGCAAGACTTGAATGCATACTAAGTAAGTTTGCAGGTAATGCTTAACAAGAGATGCTGACTTCTTGAGGGTAGAAAGCCCTTGTAGAGAGATTCTGCACCTGGGATGATGCAAGCTCAGCTACACGTACAGACTTGGGTACAAGGGGCTGGAGAACAGCCCTGTGGAAAAGCCTTTGGATTTCCCCGCTCTTCTCAGTGCTGGTGGTGCTGCATCTCAAGCAACGTCAGCAGTTCTGGGTGCTACAACAAGAGGACATAAAACTACCAGAGAGCATTAAAGGAGGGCAGCAAAGATGGAGAAGTGCATGGAGGGCAAGGCATAAGAGGAACGGCTGTGGTCCCTTGGTTTGTCTGGCCCAGAGCAGAGGAGGTCTCATGGCAGCCTATGGCTGCTCACAGGGAATGAAGGGCAACTCTGTGCAATGCTCTCTGGAGGCAGTAACAGGAACTGAGGAAATGGCATAGAGCTGTGTCAGGTGAGGGCCAGGTTAGGGTGGGAGAAAAGATCTGCACCAGAGAGTGGTGGGGAATTGAAGGGGTTCCCCGGTGCAGCAGACATGGCATCATGCCTGCTATAGTTCAAGAAGCTTTTGGACAGCACCATAAGACATATGGTTTGATTTTTAGGTGGTCCTGTATGGAGCCAGGGGTTGGACACAGTGATCCTTGTGGGTCCTTTCCAACTTGGGATATACTGTGATTCTATGATTAATTTTACCTTAAGGATTTGCGTGGTATTAAGGCTGCAGATTAAGTCTCCTGGTCTGTATTTTTCATTTATCGTCAGCATTCCACAAAAGTCACATGGACAAAAAGGTCAATATTATTTTTTTAAAACCATAAAATACTGACAGATTATAATAGTACACTTGAAGTGTCTTAGTAGAACTGGATAAACATCACGTAGAAGCACATAACGTAAGAGCTGTGTCTTCCTCAGTTGGGTTACAAGCAATTCCCTTAACCTTAAATAGTACTCAAATACTTAAAAAAGGTCCTGTTTCTCACAGTCAGTGTCCATGCACCTACTGACTACTCATGACGACTGCCTGAGAATGCTCTCTATTTACATAATGCTTGAGTTTAGAAGAGTCAGTTCAACAATGGAGAAACTCTTAAGCATTTTTGGACGCTTTGCAAAGCAGTCCAAAAGGATTCTATTGCCAAGGAACAACATACAGTTTTTTTCTGTCTCATTAACAGTCCCTCATGTTAAGGTGTTTATTTTCTTGGAAAAGAAAAATGATTATTTTTTTTTTTTATTAAAGACAAACAAAACAATGATTCTAATAGTCAATTCATAATTCAGTTTCTTCAAGCTTCACAGGTTTGTTTATATGCATTTGTACCATGTATTTGTTTTGCTGACTGACAAAACAAGCAATGCTGAGTACAACATGATTTATTATTAGGAGTATGTACTTAATCCAGCAATGATTGGAAGTGTTTCAGAGTCTGAGCAAGTTCAGATATATTAAACTCTGATTCTTCTCAAAGATTATTATGCCATTAACAAAATGAAGAGTTGGATGGGAGCCATGGGAGCTGTGTTTCATAACCTACTGCGGTCTTGTTTTCCAGATGTCTCAAATGCTACTTAGGTCCAGTAGTGCTGGTGATGAGGTCAGTCACTCTACATAAATGTAGAACGCTAAGCCTTTATGGAGCCAGGCTTCATTGTATCTTCCTGAATTACACTGGACCTCTCCGGGCTAAAGACGTTACAGAGGGATCCGCAGTGCAAAACTGAAATCTCAACACCACCTCTCCCCATTCTTTTTACATAGATAGATTTTCAGACATAAACACTGGCTATGATTTATTATTCCTTATTGTACATATCATAATCCTATTTTTCTTGGTAACACACACCTCTCCTTTCACTGTACATTCCCAAACAAAAGATTTTGTCTTAAATACACAGCAGGGAGTATGACAGGGTCATTCAGATGAGCTGCCTACCCTCCTCTGTAAAAACATGCCATTACTGAAACTTCCCTCTCCACATCAAAATGCTTAGAGCAAAAAGAAAAGAGCAAACCTTACTTCCGCAGCATGTTTTGGCAGCAACCTGGGTTATCAGCTAATAAAAAGGAGACGAGGTGCCAGGGTTCTTCCTACCTATGTAAGGAAACTATAGTTTGAGAAGAGGAATACATCATGGGGAAGCTAAGCAAGGGTTTTAATAGCACAAATCTCAGAACCTGCATGTACAAATGCAATTACAAGATTGGCACAGCCAGCAATTTAGATAGTGATGTGCACATACATGCTTATACGTGTTGGCTGGAAGGAGGAACAGGGAAAATAACACCTCTTAAAAAGTAATTTGACCATTAACTCCACAATGCTTCTTAGTGTTCCCGTTGCTTACGGAGAATGATTTGCATTGAGCTCCTCAAATGGAAGGCAATATAAGCACATAAAACAAATCATCACCGCCTCTGCATACCACAAGTGTTTTTATTCCAATTCTACACTCATTCCTCTTATGAAGTAGCTTTGCATAACTTTGTTGGTTCTAGTTATGGGTTATGCTAGCCATAAGGGGAGCAAATATTAAAAATGGAAATGATATAAAGGTCTCAGACCTCAAATCACTTGATGTCCAGAAGCAAGAAAGTAAATACAGCCAACTAAAGCGCTAAAAGCTGCCTCATCCTGTGCAATATTATAGAGTTTAAGAGATTATATAAAAAGGATTTGCAAACTTTGATTTAAAATTATGAACAAAAGTAAAATGTTCATTATTCTTACATATTTGGTTTTAAAAACACAACAGTTCTTTTTTTCCCCCTTCATTATTTGTTCCAGATGTGATATGCAGATGCAAACTGCTGGACAATAGTCAGAGAAGTGGAATTAGGGAAATATCTGTAATTAATAACACGCCTGCGGAAACATGTTCTGTACTTCAAAAAGAATTCAGGTACTATTAGATCTTGGAGAACCTCCTTACCCTGAAGATGTTGACAAATTTGAAGAAATTCCAAGCAGGAAAAAAATGACTGGGGAAATAGATTACTTATGCAGAAAGATTAAATGAATCAACCTTCTGCTCTCAGTTACATCAACTCTATCCAGTTAAATTAAATGACAAGGTATCAACATAATAAGAAGTTAACTCAAATTTATTAAGAGTTTGTTTAAAAGTGCTTAAAGGAAGAACTCCCTCTAGGAAGGAAAAGAATTGATGAAGTGTTTTGGGAAAACAATAGATCATGCAATAAGATTAAACTAAGAAAAAGAGAAATAAAGTCAGGGAACGTTCCAGTACAGTTACATCTACTAAATCCCTCCTCTGGCATATTTTACTGAGGGTAGAATAGAGCTACTCACTGTGCAACTCCACACAGGAGGTTGCTAGAGAATACGATCAAGCAGCTTTTTTAGGAATCTACTAATGATTCCATCATCCATAGAACCAGAACTGTCTCTCACTACATTAATTCACATAGTAGTTACTGATGAATTACTAAAGCTTATCCAAATTGGATTGGCGTACTGAAGTGTATCTGCACTGCATTGCCTTCCCACATTAAGAGCTCTGCCTGATCTTCCATTTTGCATTCATCAAGAGCAAAACACATAAAGAAGCTCAAGTGAAAGGAGAAGAAAAATAAACATCACCATATTGGTTTAATTACAACGCCACAGAAAAAAAAAAAAAAAAAATAGGGCCAGGAGAACAACTGTACCATTTATCTTTGCCTTCTGACTAATGCAGTCAAAAGTAAGTCTTTAAGATATTCTTGAAAATACATACATTTGCTGGTATCCATGAAGTTCCAGTAGGTCCATACCATTTATTTTTCCCCCAACCATCTATCAAGTATTTTAATTGCATAGGCTAAGATCCTGAATTGGACACAAGGATGATGTGGGAAAACACATCACAATGTCACTAAAGTTAAGACAAACAATACCTGCTGCTCTCCTCTCATCCACAGATGCAGTTATTTCATCAGAGAAGACAACAACTTAATGCTACTCACAATCACTGCTCCCTTCATACACCCACCAGAATAAAGCTGAATTTCACATACTGACCATAACACTACAACGCAATGGAAAACACAGCAAAAACAATGGTGTAGCAAAGGCCTAGGCTGCAGTAATTGAGTATAAGCCCAAACACAGCAACTGTAGACAGAAAAACAAGAGAAAAAGGAAAATGCTGCTTACCCTTGGAAGGCTTCATATATGCAGGAATCTCCGGTGAGATCCCTTCACCTGCACTGCCAACCCTTAAATGAGGGCTGGAAGGGGTGGATCCTGGTTCCAGCCCTTCTGGTCACTCAAATGTATTGTTTACACCTGAAATGCTCTGGGTTGTCCCTGCTTTCCCACCAGGTGTTCCATCACTCCTTCAGGCTCAGCATCTCTGCTACACTAAGCAAAAGACAGACTTTACTCATCAAACCTGGAAAACGTGGATCTACTATTAAAGAAACGGAGCAAAGAAAATGAGTGTTGAGCTATCTTGATGCTACATACTACCATCAGTACTGGATGAAGAGGAACTCCAGAAGCACTGTGTTCATTGTACATTTAATTCATGGCTATTGTGCTCAGCTGAAACAATGTCAGACTAATTCCAAACATTTTTTTATAATACAGTCTTAGTCTACATACAAAGAACACATCCTGCATCAAGTTAATTGAGCTGTTCAGATGACCACTACCCACCCCCATTGTTCTATATAATGTTTCTGACTTCAGAAAGCCATAGAAATCTTAATCCAAAAAAGTAACAAAAACAAATACGTTCTTTAGAATAATAAAGAATCCATCTAAAATTAAATGGGATTTAATTTGCCTCCTGAGCTCTAGCTATCTCAATCTTAAGAACAACCAGATATGAAGCATGGAGAAGTCAGTACTCAAAATAACATTTCTGATGGAAGGTTTCCAAATTGGACTGTAGCAACGGTAACTATGTAGCAGTAAAGCCAAGTCTAAAAAAGCCACAAAAAGATACACAAAGAGAGACAGTCATTTCTTCACGCTTCCTCACATGCATATTTCCACCACCCTTGATCCCATGCTGCGTGACTATAAGAACATGCTGCGTGACAATGAGAAAAAGAGTGCTTGACTCAACAGAAAACTATTCAGTTGACTATCCTTAAGCCCTTTACATAGCTTGCATCACTTTAAATATCTTTTCTCCTTGAAAGTTAAATCCATTTCACATTCTTCCGGGAAGACTCAGGGCTAGCATTCCAACAGGCAGTTAACTTGGATGTTGAATTCCCTCTTTTTAAGAGTGTTGGACAATGTTGTTGAAAAAAGAATATATTTAGTCCACCTTCGAATGGGTCTCTCAGTTGTTTCCCCAAATCTACACAAGTGATAGAACAGTAGCAAGCTACATGACTTGCTTCAAATACCTTCTGAAAAGAAAGCCATGAAAGGTAATTAAGTGGAACTACTAGTGCTCGTGCCTTTTGCTTAATTTCAGTTATAAGAAATGAGTGTCTAATATATTTATACCAATGGCAGAACTTATTTATAGCATTCTCTTATTTTATCTAAGTGTATTTTAGATCTCTGAGATATTTTAATAAAGTAGATTCAATGGATGCAGCCAAAAATACCTATTACTGCTAAAAACAAATACTTCTTTGTTCTTCTCAATAAGTCTTTTCCCTGCGGGTATCACATCTTCTGGGAGAGCTTTTTGGGAACACGCTGATACCTCACTGCCACAGCTCTTCACTTTGTTCCACTGTTCTCATTTCCCTTTGCTCCAAATCCTCCATATACATTCTGGGTAGGCAGATCCACACATTTCCAGGTTCACAAAGAACTGACTTGGGTCTGTCTGAACTCTTTTAACTAAGGTTAATATCGGAAACATGGAAGATCAGAACAGATGAAGTTGGCTTGAAGAAAACCACCAAGTTGGAGTCTAATCATGATTATATGGAGTTTCACCCAAGCTAATAAATCCTATTAAGAAGTCCGGGAATTTCCACAAGTGACTCTCAAAAAAAGGAGCTCTAAAGCATTGAACAAATAGATGTGCCACTAAACTAAATCCATTCTTGAAGACTGGTCTAAATGCAATATCTCAGGCTTGGGTATGTAGCCAGCCTACTCACAAAATATCTAAATCAGGAAGTGCAACTGGCCCAGTTAACACAACTTATCAAGCTGAAGAAAAAGCAGCAAAGGGACTCCCAAAAACAGTTTTAATTCATTTGTTTGTTCTTTATTCCCAAATTCAAACGGAGAGGAGGAAAATGGCTGGGCCATGGGTCAGTGTGGAAAAAATAATAGGGAAAGGACACTGATAGTTATCTGCCAGAGGATAAATCTGTTATTCAATCAACCAAAGAGAGGAAGTGTCATTCTGGAATACAGGAATTCAGAACAGGAAACGAAGCACAAGAACGTGCAACAGAAATGGGATGCTGAAGGGAGCTTGGATGCAGCTGCAGAACAAAGTTCAGATACAAAAACTTTGTGATCAGCTGTAAATACATAATCCTGAAGAGCTACTTTTTTAGGGCAGACAGCATCAAGGAGACTTCTGTTACTTTTCCTTGCTCTGAAAGCAGAAAGATGGCAGAAGCTCAGGGGATTAGCTGATGAGCAGGTGCTGAAAACAACAGAGATAACAGCCTGAAAAATGACCATGGGAGCAAGATCAGCAGCAAATAAAGACTGCTACAAACATGAATTATCAAGAAAATTGCTCAGACCTAGAGAAAATGCAGGCTCATGATGCCTGTACCTTTGGTAACAGCACACAACAGCGCTGGGAAGAGATTTAGAGCACCAAAGCAATACTGGACCAGCAAGACAAGAACTCTGTCCCCCAGAGATCACCTTGGCATTTATTAGTAGCCATCTGCAGGCAGCACCTATAAGGAACCAGTTGCCTTAGGAAAGTGGAACAGGTTTAGAAGTACTTTCCTTTCCTCCAGCAACTGAGAAATCAAAATTATGCAATGCAGGGAAAATTAACAAAGGGCTTTACAGCACAGTTCAACTTAAAACAGACCACAAGACTGCATTAAACACACTCATCTGTGAGCAAATACACAGAAAGCAGCAAGTAAATTGCTCCGAAGGCTCCTAAACCTTCAACCTTTGCTGTTCTGCTAAAAAACAGATATATAAAGAAGTCTTAATAGCAATAAAATCCTAATAGCATTTTGTCAGACCAAAAGGATTTAAATTCTTCCACTAAATCAACCAAGTCATAACATTAATTCAGAAAACACTTTACTTCAGCAATGATGGTCTGTAGGATTGTGTGACCCTGGCAAACACAAAGGCTGCAGTCAATGAAATTAAGACCTGTTCTTCCACTCAAACCCACAGATCAGATAATGTTTCAGTTTGTAAAGTTTATATGTTCTGGTATTTTCTATCTGAAAGTGAGTCGGAATATAGAGTGTAGACATACAGCATTGAAGAGATTACTTGAAAATCATGATTTAATGAAAAACTGCTGTTTTCCAGTTTTCTAATAAGAAATGCTTATATTTTGCCAACTTAGTGAACTTAGCATAATGGTTTCCTCCAACCACTGTCTGAAGTGGGTAAAGGATGCAAATAAACTTACATGGGAAGATTTTCAGACAAGAATAGGTGCTTTTCTGTGTAACTAATAATTGCTTTACCAGATTGAATCTCTTTGGGACTGCAGAGATGTTCTCCCTCCCTGGAAAGATCTCAGTGTGTTGCTAAGGTGTACCTGGTTAATATCCTCACTTCACCAATGTCGATCAGGCTTCCCCAGTTTACAGTAAATTTAGGCATACTTACAGTAACAAAAATGAAGTAATAGTTGTAATTTCTACTTAATTCAGATTATACAAACAGAATGCTTTTCTACTTTTTCCTCCCCCCGATCTGGGGTGAAACAGAACTGTGGCTACAATGCATTTCAAGAGGAAACATAAATGTCTCTGTTTGGGGATATTACCAGCCCATTTTGTTCAGCAGTGGAACTTGCAATAAATTTGGTGTTTATTGTAGCTAAAACATTTCATAACTGGCCCAGACAAAATTGATAAGAAATCAATCCCTTGTGCCAGCTGCATAATTTCACCCATAATGATATTCCACCTCTCAAGTAATATCAAAAGCCCACAGGACCTCCCCAGATGTAGAAAGGAGGAGGCCCACGCTACTTTGTTTTGAGAACACTCTCACTTGCTAAGTTCAACATGTGATGGATTTCTCCAAGTATTGCTTTTTAGGGTACCACTGCAAAGCAGGTTCTTTTATTCTTTGAACAACATTATCTATGAGCAGATAAAGGATAGATCAGTTTTGAAATATAACAAACATTTATTTACTGTGTGACCTAATATTATAGACCACGTACAGAATGGTTATAGCTAATCACATATGCAGGCCTTTATTCTCCATGAACGTTCCTACTTCTACCTCACTCTGGATCTATGAATAGTTAACAGGACAAGTATCAGCTCATAAATTTCATCTTTATCACAGACACACAGGCCTTAACACCTTCTATGCATTCTATTACATTGTTAATTCTAGAGCTGTACTTAACACAATAAGGAAGAATGCTCTTTTACTTTGGGGGGAAGGTTTTAGGTTCTTTAAAGGAGAAACAAAATCCTCAGGACATGACGGTAATACTGTCCCACAGCTCACACAGACCATGTTTCCAACCTTCTGTTGATAGAGAACAGCCATACACAGTGTTAAAAAAGCAGTTTTCCCATAGGTGCCCTAACAAAGTTTCAGACTCAGAGGCATAAATCAAGAAAACAACACTGGTGCAAGATGTTACATGTAAGTTATACTACGACTTTAAAGAAAACCATCTGGGCATAAAATGTAAATACAGCCAGAGTGCAAAAATGAAGAGCAAAATAAAATCAGCCACACATTTTAAATGCCCCAAATACAGAGCCTTCATTCCGTAAGACCACTGAATATTAATTCCAAACAGCTATCTCAAATAAATCAGCATTCAAAATATCACTGAAACAGAACACAAACGTTTAAACAAGATATATTTTCAACTTCTGGCTCATTTAAAATGTAGTTCTTTGAGACTAGAAATAATCAGTACTTCAGTGGTGGATATGAACTAAAGATGGAGCTTCCTAGAAGGACTTACTATTGCATATTTCATTTTTCAGTGGCACCAAGAGACAAAATGCAAATGGTGCTCAAAAGAAGAATGACAATAATTTGCCTCAAATGTTACAACCTAACAGGCCCAAAGAATACCATGTGCCTAGACTGTAAAATACTTCCAGAAAGACAGGGTCATTTCCTGAATTATCATGAAAAATGTATATCAGAGTTAACTCAGCTTCTTATATTGCTCTACCTTTAGTTTCCAGATGGAAAAGCAACATACAGACCCAAGAGATTATACAAGCAGTTCTGAGAAACAAATAAAGAGAATAAAGCACATGGTGGAATGCACACCCCTTGGACAGGAGACTGTAATGCTGAAGAAAGGTTAGAAAACAAACCTCAATACACCACTATATCCATAAAGCAACTACATTTTAGAGGTATGTCAGAGTCCAAACAACAAAAATGAAGGTCTTTTTAAAACCAAAAACTTCATCTCAAGGGCATAAAATACCAGCACTCTGGGTTTTCATGGAGACTTAGTACACATCATTTGTATAAGCAATGCACTTCAGATTTGATTACATACTTAGTTCTTCTGTTTATTTATTTACTTTTAAACAGGATGCTCACTTGTGTTTAACTTAGTTTGGAAAAAGGGAAATAAGGAAGATTTTGAAAACAAACAAATTACTTACAAATAGACAAGTTTAAAAAAAAAAATGGTAAAAAAAAAAACCAAAAAAAAAAAACCCCAAACTGCTCTGCCCGAGAACCCTCTGCAGGGCTGGTACACTTGCATTCCCAGCACTTTCCTCCTCTTCCTGAACCAGCTCTAGAACTGGTAGCAAACAATAGCTGTCACCACTGACAGAGCCCAGCTCAGAGACACGAGACTGAGTTTGACACTGATTTCTGAGATATTAACTGAGATGGGGAATACTGGCTTCAGTTCCTGATTCAAGAAGGGAGTTTGAGATCCCAATTATAAACCATACACGGAGAAGCAAATGATGGCTTAATAGTATTTAAAGCCAAAGTTTGTGTAAAACAGATGTGAATTTTCAAACTAAACAACAGTTTTACTACAAGTAAAAAAGTTGAAGCAATAGAGGAGAAAGCTGTGTCCTCCTCTGCAACCAAAGAACTGAAAAGTGAATGATGGTTTTCTTCCAGGGAAATTTAAGCCATGTGTGGCTTTTTTGACAGGTCTAATCTGTTCAAGTTCCCAACTGTGCTAACCTACTATCTTGACCAGGAATGGACGTGGTAGGAATTGCTTCTTCTTATGCACACAGAGTACCTCTGTTTTGACTCTTCAAGTTAATACTATAATCTAAATGTAAAAGAAACAATAAATAAATCATAAAGCATAGAATTGCTCAGGTTGGAAAAGACCTTCAAGATTATCAAGTCCAACTGCAACCTAAACTTCATATAATTTCCACGGAGGTCTTGTGTAGCTGAATGCTCTTACAGACTCTTCTTTATCACTGAGAAATGTATACTGAAAAATCAGTGCTGATTATTAAGCTGAAAGGCCATGGTGAGTGTAACAAAGGCAAGAACAACAAAGCAAATCAGTGCCTAAAAGAATAGTGTTCACCAACAACTGGCAACTGAATCTGAACCTGAATGGCAAACCACAGACTTAAAGCAGAATTTTCTATCTGCATTAGAAATAATATGTATACCTTAATTAAAGCTTAACATGTTTCTACCAAAGCACTGATGTGAATACATGCAGAAAGTTCACCAGAGCATTACAGTGCATGATGTGGCATTGCCCTGACTGGTGCTGGATTGGAAAGAAGTGGTTTTTCAGGAATGGTTTAAACTATGACCTAAGCTTTTCATGAATGACAGTCTCAAGTGGTTGAGATATTTTGAAATGATAGAAGCTGCTTGGTAAAATATATGTGTATCTTTCCAGAGAAGTAACAATGGCACGATGCCATGGTACCTGAACTTTGCAGAGTAAGAGTGGAAGAAATCCATTTAATCCAACACTCAGCTTCCCCCCCCCTCCAGCCAAAACCCATGAAAAATGCCTTCAGATGGTTTTAATAAATAATCACAGGGGATTTATAAGAAACATATTCAGTTTAAATGATGCTGTGCCCTTAATCCCACTGCAAACTGCAATATCTAGACATGGTGCATAGCTGCTCTGCCTGTATATGCTCACAGTTCGCTAACAGGAACCACAAATGTAATATTCTGACAACTTTAAATCTCTTCTGTTATTTGTGTTGCTGCCTTATAACTTCTCTCTGATCTTGCTTTCTCTACTTATTTTACTGGCAGTAAAACTCAGTAGATTAATAATGTTATTAATACTTTACTTTCTCTGCCAGATCTTCTTGGGTGGCCAGTTTCCAGAAGCATAACTAAGTTTACTTGCACACATATACTTCATGCCAATCCTTCTCTGCATTTTCATTATATTCTGCAAATTTTAAGGTCCTGGTGAATTTTCAGAATGTCAAATATAAACTATTTGAACTGTTCCAAGCAAACACATTAAAGCAATAGTTAGTTATGTTCTATTAATAACCCATGCATCTCTTCACCAAGTAACTAAAAGTAAATAGTAGTATGTGATAGAAACCATATCTGACCAGATACCTATTAAACGATTTGTTGCATGAAAAACTGACAGTCATTACCAGTTTCATATTTTATTCTATTTAACTGGAATCTACAATAATACTCACATCTACTTTATAGTAAGATAGTGATCTTCTGCCCGTTGCCTTGTGATGGATACATAAAATCTTTATCCCCAGATTCTGAGTCATCACAAAATGAAGATGAATACTTTGTCCCACTCAGGCATTTTTATAACACACAGCCACTACAATTTAGCTGACAGAGACATTAGGTCTATCTTTCTTCTCAAAATTGCAAATACCAGAAGCAGAAAGTCTGTCTCCTAATTCTCCATTCCAAGTCTGAGAAAACATAAACTAGTGAGAGGGAAAACTTTCAACACAACAATGAATTATTTCAAAGCCATAGACAATCGCTTTTTAAATGGCCCTTATAACGTGTGAAGCCCTGTTATTCAAAACTCAAAGACACAGGAACAATTGCACTTCAGAGTGAGAAAAGCTTTACCACAACTCTTTTGTTCCTGTAGCTCAAATGTGTGTATACACATCTACCCCCTGCTACCAGCTGTGATGCATTCTGTCTCAGCTCACCAAGGTATACCCAGATTTCAGAGAACAGCTTGAAGCATCATTGTTTCTTTGGAAGAGAAAGTCAATAAAAACACTGACAAAAGAGCACAGCCAGACTGTTAAAGAGTTGTACAAACTCCAGCCCTTCTTCCTTCCCTCCCCCACTAAGTTCTTCAATCGATAAAATAACTTTCTGAACTTGCCTTTTGTTCCTGTTTGCCCCAATGTTATTTTAATGCTTATCGCAACGCATTGTCTAAAACCATAAAAAGTACCACTGCTCAGAAATAATCTCCAATTGCCTCTCTTCTCTGTGACCTTAACAACAACACAACCGAGGCCTAAAAATATTTGCAGCTGAAGAATTTTTGCCAGGGAAATAGCATAATACCTAGGAAGCTCAAATAGCCGTCAACTAACCTAAACAGCCTGGTGCCTGGTTAGCTATTTACTTTACAGAAGCACTTAGCAGCAAAAGTAGAAGCAAAACTGTGGCTATGTTGACTGTCAGGGGGATATACTTGACCCTTGGGAACAGATTAGTATCTCGTTTTCTTCCTCCACCCTGTTTCTTTATTCCCTTTCTCTACTTACGCCATTAATTCTCCTGTTGAATTATTTTAATTTTTGGTTTTGGTTGTATTTATACAGAAAAGATACTTCTGTGAAAAATCAATTAATCCACTTTTTCCATTCCCTGTCTCTGAGTTTTCTATATTATCTTTCCTCTCTTCCTACTAAACACTGCTATCCTATTTCAGTTAATGTCCCAGTATTTATCCCCACTAACTGGAATAGAACATTCTTTTGGCACCCATCCCTTTCTTATCTATGCCACCTCTTTTTTACCAACAGCATCTCATACTTACAGAGGACAGCTTCTGAAAACTGTATTATGACCCCATAATCTGGCTCTGCACAGCAGACTCTGTGCCATAAGGGGTTCTAGGCCCACAGCACACACCTAAATGGATGCTTTGTGAGGTACAAAAGTAACTGTGCACCATATATGCACTGCAGAATGAGCAAGAGCACAGCACCCTTTGGCAATGCAAGAGCTTCCTTGACCTCATTTACTTAAATCTGCACCAGCCCTAGGCTACATAACCTGCACACATGATCTGCAGTTATTATCCCCGTTTTCATGCCATAGCTCGTTACCCATACGCACAGTCTTTCCAGGTATTAGAATGATTTAGCCTAAACAGCTTCTGCACCAAACCTGAGTGCTCCCGGGTGACTACATCAGAATCCTTACAGCACTGATGTCCAACTTGGTGTTGTCTTTGTGTTCAGACACTTGTATGATTTCACAAATGGTCTGAAGAAAATCTGAAGGACTGTGATATCATGCCAGTATGTAATGTATGTGCAAAGCTAGCGTCAGTTACTAAAGGTTCAGGTTCAACCAAAGCTTATCAACAACGAAAGCTGCTCTCAGAGGGCTAGGTGTGAGCAGCACTTGCAGTTTGTCATGTCACACTGTTTAAATAATAAAGGTTCATTCATCATTTTATTTTCCCTTTACTAGTTCATACAGGCAGACACTTGTTTATTTCTCTCTGGAAGTCTTTTCTTACTGAGAGATAAGTTACTTGGGCAGAGGAAAGGTTACATATTCAAACATGGTGTCAAGATTGTTGCTAGGCTGATGAGACTCAGCTGTTGATCCTCCAGACGAAGAAATGGTCAGACCTGTACTTGTATTTAAGATCAGTTTTACCAAGAAGTTTCAATAAGAGCACACTAACTTCATCAGTAGCTGGCAACTGCATCAGAGCTTCTATTTATACTATGCTACAAGTCAGCATCAGAAGCAGTCTCCAACTAGTGCTGTTTAGTACAAATATGAAAAAGAGTTTTAAACCCCTTTAAAAAATAGTATTTATGGTCATCCTGTTTGGTTTTCACACAGGTAAATGAATTATTAGCACACAATTTACTGACTGCTTTATAGACATTCACAGTCTTATCCACCTGGATACATCATATAAAAGAAATGAGGTTTATGTTACTGATGTGCACATTTTTTTTCTATTACACATGTATTTAACCTTTGCTCCAGACTGCCCGTACGATGTAATGAGGCTGGCTGCCATCAGACAGCTATATCTCATTGACAGGTTTGTAGAAGGATGTTCCTGCATCTGAACACTAAACCACACTAAGAAAACAAAACAAAACCAAACTGATTAACAACGCAAATGGGAATTGTTACCACAAAACCCATTTCTCAGTTCAAAACCCAGAAGATGTTGTAAAGCTCCCTTCGAAGTCAGAAGGACTAGGAACCACATCATCAGTAACACAGGCATTAGGTTGTTATTCCAGCAAAGCTATGTCTCTGATGGAAGGCAACTGTGAAAAGCAGCATCATGGCAATGTTCTAGCCCTTGCTTCATCTAATTGCTAGGAGCACAGCAATGGCAATGGCAGACTCTCACCTCTTCAGCCATCCAGCGTATCCCTGATTGTGGCTTCTCTCTGCAGACTCTGCTCCATAGGGGACAGCTAGCTCAGGGTTTCTGATCCTTTGGCTTCCCAGTGAAAGCAAAATATGTCCTCTTCAAAGGCACCCATACAGTGCACTCCATAGGGGAGTTCTCCAGGAAGTGCTGGAGAATATAAATTTCACTTTTTGGATAACAGCATGAGGGCCAGCTGTATCTTCAAGGCACACCTTGTCTCCAGCTGCTGTCCTCCATCTTACTTTCACATCTCCCCTTCCTTGTTTTTCATTCACGCCACAGACAACTGACCACAGACACCCCATCAGGCTGCTGAGGAAAGAAAACCAGGCCAGAACCCAAATCCTTCTAAGTGCACACCACTCCCTCCCTCATCTCATCACCCCTTCTGCCAGTGCATCTCCAGGAATGGGATGTCCCTCACAAGTGATCTGCCCCTCTGCCTTCCTCAGCTTGTAAATGAGCCAAGATCTTTAGGCAAGACAACCAGCCCAGTTTTCAGCCCTCAGCTTCTTGCTGGCAGCTCTCAGTCACCATTCTTTACAAACACAGAAGTGTTCAGCTTGATTGTATTTTGATAGGGAATTTTCTTTCTTTGGGAACGTGCCCACATTTGAATAAATGTATGTGAAAATAAGAGATTCACGAGCAATGTGGTTATACAAAGCAGGTAACAAAACAGTAAATTGTATTATTATAAAATCACGTTATTTCCACAGTCAGAGATTGTTTGGATCCAGGAAGTAAGGTCAGGTTCAGATCCTGGGGAGAGTGGTGGCATTGATAACAGCACTTAGTGTTTATGCAGCATTCCTTATCCAGAGATCTCAGCTCTGTCTCCAGCATATTACAACAGCAGGATATGTTATCTTATGCAAACTCCTTCCTATATTTCACAACAGCTGAAAGAAGCAGAAATCATTAAATATGTGTACCACTGCTCTATTGCTATGGAGGCTGAAAAAACAGCCATATAGTTCCTTCCTTACTCTGTTTTTACCTAAATATTGTAATATGGTCAGAGCAGGGATACTTGTTCTCTTCAGTGTTTATCAAGCATCTACTTCACTTCTGATAGCATACGAGTATTAAAGATAATAAAAGCAGTGGGAAAAGAGAAATAGATCACACAACCCTCCTCCTTTAAGCAAGTTACCCAACTGCAAACTATACAACATGATGAGTTGCCTTTTACACCTGGTTCAAAGGCCACTAAAAATGGGATTCTTTCCACTGACATCAAAAGGATCAGAATAGGACTGCCTATAACAGGAGGGAGACAAGATTAACTTCTGCTTACTGGCTACAGAACCCAAGTGAAAAGTAACTAAAATCATAAGCAAAAGAATGTTTTCTTCAGAACCCACTGACTTCAGCTCATTTTTTTCTATCAGCTACAATCTATTATATTGCTCACACTGTGTGAATGATGCTGAGTATGCTTCTAAACACACTGTGCTTGCATAGTAAAAGGACCTTTCCTTTCATGAACAGAAAAGAATATTGTGATTAAGAAGCAAGACAGTGGGAAAAGAGCTCCATATAGTATATAAGCACAATAAATAGTTTGGTTGCTTTTACTTATTATCATATCTGTACTGATCAAGCTTTCCTCTTGGCCTGCTGTGAAGTTGTAAGAACAGACACCAGCTCCAAAATGCCTCCCCCACTGCCAACACTCTACTGTGTATTTTAAATACAGGCTTTATTTCTACTGTAAATGTATCCTCCAATGGTTAGCTATTTAAGTGGTTTCTCTCAGTAACCAAACTTACTTGAAAACATCTGGAACTTCTTTATAACTCATAACTGTTTTGTGTAGTCACCTGTGTTACAAAGGTTAAATGCTGTGGAATTACTGCTAGGGTCTCTGATTGCTTCACAATCACCGGAGTGTATTTATAAAGTGGGGATAACAAGGGACATAGAAATACTAAACAAAACCAAGATTATGTTCCTAATTGAAAAGGCAGCCCGGGGTTTCTGAATGTAAAATCTGGAATCTGAGCTTACTTTCCCTACCGTCATCTGTTACAGCTGTTCCACATTCCAGGACTCCTTCAGCCTTGACCTCATCTCTAAGATACGTTCTCCTTTCAGCCAATTGTAAGTTCTTCTCAAATATACAATATTTACACCCAGCAACAGCACAGGTCTACTGATCGCCTTCCTTTAAGCTGCTTGGGTGGCCTAAGAATGGGGAAGTGTCCTAGCATAGGGGAAATCCCATTGTGTGTAGAGAGCATTTCTGGCTCCTACAGCACTGCTGTGCTGGCCATGCACAGGGGCAGGAAAGAATATGTTGGAAATGGGAAGATTAGCAAGTGTGAAGAGGATTTAGTCCATACATTTGCCTAGAGCTCTCAAGATTTTTGGAAGTACCCATCCATCCTAAAGAACTAGAAACTGAAACAGAAAGTGGAATCTGGGAAGTTAAATCTAAAGTAGAAGTTGTAAAATAGTATAGATTGAACCAATTTGCTTCCAGTCTCTTGGGAATCTGCCTCCACAGCTGCTTGAAAAACAAAGAAAACTCTTTCTTTTGTTTTTTCCTCTAATAAATAGAAGCATATTCCTCAAATAGATGTACAAAACTAGTCCCATTTCATAGGTAATATATAGCACAAACAACTTGATAATCACTGTAACTGAGAATCAGGCCCACACCATCCAAAAGTACCAACTCCTTTGATGAGAGTCTCTTTCTTCCCATATAAGTCTTATCTTCTTTCAAAGCTTAAATATGGTCAACTTTGCCCTCCCTAATTTCTGAACCCTGACAGCTGATTTCAGAATATATTTTATTACTTCTTTTGTTTGCACAGTGCTCGGTATCAGTGCTGATGTTGCCTCCCCTGGTTTTTTGGTGTTTAAAAACACACGGAAGAACAAGTAGGGCCGTGTAGAAGTGGCCTCCAAAACATCATTAAAAAAATAGATGAGTATTTTTTGGAAGATGTACCCGGATCAGTTCATAACACAGCACCTTTTCTGCCCTTTTTGCTAACCTGTAGCTATGATTCAGTTACACATTATCCATCTTAAACTTTATTCTTTTAAACAGTAACAGCACCATGAATTTCTATTAATAATATAAAGAAATAAAATGTAAATAATTTCAAAAATCAATCCCATATAACAGTATTGGAGTACAACACCAAGAGCTTCCTGGCTTGAAGCAATTCGTTTTTCTACTTACTTCTACTTTTCTACTTTCTACATAATGGAAACAGGCTTTTTTCAGAGATGCCTTGTAACTGTATCTTCAAAACAGCAGCAGCCATACAGCACCCGCGGGGAGAGCATGGCTTTAATACACACAAACTCAGCATCCAGCAAAACAACGTATCTAAAAGTGAAGGTCACTGCAATTAGTCATCCTTAAAGGAAGGTAAGCACTTAGCTAGATTAAGCCTGAACTTCAGTGCAATGCTAACTCCAGGAGTTTGCATAGGATCGAATGTTCCCCCATAGTGTTTGTTATGAGGATATTAGAGACTTGCAGTGAAGACATCTAAAATTATCAGAACTAAACTCACTGAAGTACTTCCCCAGCTCTGTTCAGTGTCTGAACATTGTCAATACTTTGGTGAGCTGCTTGCATTGCTTCTGATGTTTCAGTGCTACATTGCAGAGTCTTGTCATTTCTAAGTCACGCTAACCAAACCATTTCATTGTCCACAGAGAACCACGGGGTCAGCAAAACCAGAAGAAAAAGGAACTTTCTAACTATGAATGTGTTTAACGAGCATCGTGCTTTTGTCATTAGCTGGGGATATGGGAGACCAAAGTTCTCCCCTGGGACTCTCAAACTTTAGAAGCTGACAAAGGCACCGTTTGACAGACTGACAGGACATGACATCTCCATGATGTTTTTATAAGTGTTGTTGCTCAACAGCCCACAGCAGAAGTTGGGGTTGGGGGCAGGGCTGGAGAAAGAATGTGAGATGGCAGAAAACAGCATCAGGCCTTCAAATAACGTAAGTGGAGTGATCCTGCAGTGACTTTCCTACTCGTGGAGGAGATTCCAAGGAATGCACTGAACAGCACGACGCATGAAAGAAATGTTGATGGCAGCTCTTTCTGGTAGCACTGAAACACACTTGGATGTTTTGATTTCAAATGTTGACAATTCAATGTGCTAATCTTCCTCTGTGAGCTATCTACAACACATGCCCTCTGTAACAGGTTCTTATACTCTGCTGTAATGACATGACAGACTCCCTTAGCCCTTAAACCTTGCCTAGCGCAGGGTGGTTTATATTCTTACACCAAACAGTGCCACATGCAGCAGTCTTGTTCTAAATGCATGCACCAGGTACGCACGCAGAACAAAACCCTTCTATCACTTCCTAAGTCGGTAGCTCAGATTTGAGCCTCAGGCTCTCGTTTCTATCACACAAGCCGTCTTACCCAAACTACAGACCTTTTAAAAGCGACATTAGCAGTGCCAGGAGGGATGCGCCTCCCGCTGCCGGGGAAGGAGGCTGCACCGAGCGCTGCTGCCGCCTGCTCCTCACCTGCACGGCCGGGCCGGGCCGGGGGCGGGCAGTGCCAGCAGCCCCCGCCCCGGGGCCGCAGCTGTCCGCTGGCGGGAGGCGGCTGCAGCTGGGAAACAGCAGCTCCGGTTTCTGCTCGGATTTTGGGGGTGGGGTGGGAGGTGTGTGTGAGAAAAGCCGAGCGATGGAGCTTCCCTTCTTTTGACAACGCTCTCCCCTTCAGGACTAAGTCTGTACTGAAAGTAAAAGAACTACGTGGGAGAACCGCCGCTCGCACCTCCGCGTGGGAAGCGGCTGCGGAGCGGCGTGTGCCGCCAGCCCGAGGATATCGCTGTGTGCACCGGAACGAGCCCGGCCGGAACGGATCCGCCGCCTCTGAGCTTCACCGCTGGCTGGAGTAAAGTAGCGTGCAATTTGGGTTTAATGGAGCTGGGCTTATTGTTCCTCTTTGGACTTACGATTACGTCGACTGCAGGTAACGTGAATTTCTTTCTTTTTTTTGCCGTTTCCACGCACGCATACAAAGAAAGGCTGCTTTGTTGGGTTTTGGGTTGTTTTTTTTTGCCCTTCTCCCAAAAGGCAGCAGCCCGCTCCGATGCGCGGTATCTAACAGGGCACCAAAGGCATCACTGCCGTGCGTGGGTTAAGAACCCAGCGGCTGCAGCCTGCGGGGCTGCACCGCACCGAGCAGCGACGTAACGGTGCAAATAACAGCCCTGCAAGTTTTCGGGGTGCGCTGCGCTCGGGGTCCCGTAACGGAAGGGGCTGCAGGGCTCGGGGGTTGCCGTGGGGTTGCTGAGCGCCGCTCTCTTCCCTTCCCGCGGTGCAGGGTCCTCGCCGCCCCGGCCCCGCTCCCTGCCGGCGGGCGGAGATCCGCGCTCGGCGGCGCTGGGGCAGAAGCAACGGGAGGAGAACGGAGCGGCGGCGGTGCCGGGAGGCGGCAGCAGGGCCAAGGCGGACGGCGGGGTGCTGCGGCGCCGAGCACGGCGCTGCACTTGCTACACCTACAAAGACAAGGAGTGCGTGTACTACTGCCACCTCGACATCATCTGGATCAACACCCCAGAGTGAGTGAGGGCGGACGAGCCGCGAAATGGCGGGTCGGGATGAGAAGGGAGCCGAGCCCCGCGCGGGTCGCCGGGAGGTGAAGGGGGCTGGGGGCGCCCCCCGGGGAGGGCAGGGCCCGGCTGGAGGAGCGACGGGGGGAGGCGGCGCCACGCGTGTTGCCGAGGTCAGGGCGGGACGAGGGGCGGCCGCCCGGCAGCGGGGAGCTGCGGTACCGCCCGGTGCCGCATCACGGCACTGCCCGCAACCGGCACCTGCGGGGCCCCGCGGGATGACACACACCCGGCAGTGCCCGCAGCCCCGCACGGCGTGGGAGCGCCGCGTGTACGCTGAGGGAAAGCGGGAGTGGGGGGAAGGAGGTGCTACTTTGTAGGAGAAACATGTTTCTAATAAACCACTGTTTGGGAAAGGAGCGGTAGCGTCAGTGCAGATGTGCTGTTCATGGTTAAAAAGAAAAAGCATGGCGGAAAACGCTTTGACGTTAAACTAAGTTTTGAAAGCCTCGGTGTACCGGGATTACAGTGTTACACAAAGTGTCTCGGACAGTTACATTTATGGGAATGGGAAACGTGCTTTTGGTTCAACTCGTAATAAAAACAGCGTTTGAAAACACGACGTTTCCCACGAAGTGGAAATTGTGAGTTTCCTGCAGGTCAGACGGGGTGAAGGGCTCAGAGTAAGGCAGGAGCCGGTACCAACAGCGTCCAATTAAAAGAAATGGCCCAGGAAGAGCAACGCTTTGCCTGCATCCAAAGGGTTTGCGTCCTCCTCTTCCTTGGCCGTTGTATTTCTCCTGTCTGAGTAACATTGGAAGTAAACATTGGATCTGTACAGACTGCACATCTGTTTATAAACAGGGCCTTCATGTTGTTGTATGCGTGCTGCCATAAGTTTTAATATTTCATAATAAAAACATGGCTCAAATGTAACCTTGAGGATCAAATGCTGAATGGGCAACCAGAAAAATCTGTGGACAAAAAGAGGTTTTCACAGAATCATTTAAGGTTGGAAAAGATCTTTGTGATCCTCAGGTCTAACCATCAAACTGACCAAGAAGTGTAACAGTGTTTTCTGTCCATTGCTGGTACCTGTACTCAGAAAGGTGCACTTATCTTCATCTATATGTATCCTGCTTTGTTACAAGTTAGTAAACTTTTAGAGCACGTTTCTTAAATGGAACATCTTGCAAAGGACAAGATCGAGTCTAGTTCCTGGCTCCACATAAGACTTCTGCAGGTTGGTGGCCCTGCCTCCTGCAGGCGGGTTGGAATTTGATGATCCTTGGGATCCCTTCCAACCCAAGCCATTCTGTGATTCTGAAGACACTATTAAGCATTGTTGTGGTACATCCAAAACAAATCACTCTCTCCCCTCCTTCCCTGGAATAATGGTTAAAGTTTCAATGAAGACAGCGCTAGAGGCAGAGGCCTTTCCAATACAGGGTCTATTTCTGTCCTCTTTGAGAAAGAGCAGTGAGTTGACAGTTGTAGAAAAACATATGATGGCAGAATCTGACTGCAGCTATTGCCAATTAACTGAGAAATCCTCTGTGCACACGTTGGAGTGTTGCTTTCCTTGTCTGTGAACCTCTGGGGTGAGTCCAGGCCACTGAGCACACCAGTGCTACTTTACATGGTGTAAAGCTTTCATGCTGAGAATAGCGCCAGTCTGAAGACAGAAATAGTCCTAAAGAAAGTCTGCTAAATCAGAAAAGAATAACCCAATTATGTGGGGCAGACAACAGTTAACGTCTCATAATGAAGATAATTAAAAGCTGGTAAATTGTTCTCACTGATAAGATTGGTTACTCAGAATTAGTTTGCAGTGTTTTTTTTTTTTTTATCAAGTTACTAATTATGCTTATCTTGATTCATATCTTGATCTATAGCTACAGACATTTTAAGAGAGAAAGAATGAATTGTCTTTTAAACAGTACCCACTGATGTAATACAGCTACAGCTTAATGCTTAAGTCCACATATCCAGGAAAGCATTTTTCAAAGCATTTCAGCACATGTTGAGCTTGCACATTCAGTGCAAAATGTGTTTCAGTGAAGGACATTAATGTTAATAAGCATGAAACACCATATTTGCTCAGAATAACTAGTAGAATTACTATAGGAAAGTAATGCTATCATGAGGACACGATATCACATACTGAAGTGGGGTTTAATTCTGAGATAGTAATATAAGGAGAAATTGTGGCAATAGTTCAGCAACTATCAAAGGAGAATTAGCATAGATGAATATTCATCAGGACTTCCTCACTCAAACTCCCAGATTTCTTATGGAGTCTAAATCAAAGCAAAAGATTAAGTTCTATTTCTTTATGCTCCAAAGAGGAGTAAAAACTGAATGTATTCCATGGCCATGTTATAAAAACCACATTACATAATCTAACAGTTCTGCCAATTACCTACATTTCTGAATCAGTACAAGTGGATGGACACAATGAGAGGAAGAATTGGATCTATTATCTTTGCATTTGCTGCTCTGATACTCAGTACTTAGATTATGTTTTGTTGAAAGGAAGCCTGAATGATTAATGTTATTGAAAGCACTTTTATACTCTTTCCCTATTTTTTTGAGAATTATCTCCATCATTTGGTAAATATACACACTGTCCTGTATATTACTGGAAATAAAGAAACACAACTAAAGATTTCTTGTTCTGCAGAACAATTAAGCAAGTGCTTATTATCTTAATAAATCAGACTGAAAGTTCTGGCTACCCAAAGAAATCATGATAAAACAGTGGCTGCAAGCCAGGCAAAGCTGATCTCTCTGTTTAATGGCACACATGGTTCACCATTAGAACCAAGAGCCAAAAGAAGTGAAGAAGTCATGAATCTTACGATGAACGGGGTTTATTTTATGCATGAAGTTTGCCTTACATTTGAAGACTACCAAATTAGACTTCCCATGTGCATCACTTGTCCTAACACAGCCCAAATGACAAAACATAGAAAAACCTTAGCAAGACAGTAACAGTTAATTAAACAAAACTAAGGAATCTCTGGCTGTACTCACTGCCGAAAAAAAATAAATTAGGCATAAAGCAGAGAAAAGGAATTGATGTAAATAAGGAATGTTAAATTTTTTCTTTTAAGTTACAACTGTTTTGGTGAAAACTTAAATGAGGTGGTAAATCTCTGACTCAAAATGCTGGAAGACTTTTCTTTGATAAAATGCTGCACAAAACTTTACAGCGTTGCAAATTGATTTACTGAAAACAGAAATAAGCTTCTTCTATCATGGTTATACTTCATGATGAACAGTCTGGTTTGATTATTAGGCTGATTATACAAACAGTTATTATTCCTGCATATGTAAATCATGCATTGACTTCACACTGTGAGTCAGCACAGCTTTAACCTTGTGGATTCATGTCAGGCAAACCCGACATACCCATCCTTTGCCATTATTACAAACAGAGCCCAAAGGGTTTCAAATTGAACTCCTTTCACACTTCCGTTTTTGCACACTGACTTCACATCTCTGTTGATTGCCCTCAGCTTTCATGCATGTTCTTAGGTAGACAAGCCAGTTTGCCTCTATTAAAATGCGTATGCTTTATTAGTGAGAGCAGTGCAAGTTGTTTGCACAATTAGAATTCAGTGAGAAAAATACAAAGCTTGAGGAAAAACACCTTCAGAGTACTCCAGTAACACAATACAACATAATCTTTTAATAAGATTCTTCTAGGCTAAGAAATAGCTCAGCTTGCTTTTTATATGCCTATTCTGTTTGAAAACAAGGGTCACAATACTCTCTTGAATGAAATAGATCCAGTGTTCGCATATCCTAAGTTAACTAAATCAGTATGACTTTGGTTTTTAGTGAATGTCTTATTTCCAATCGAAACAATTTCCATTCCAGCAGCTGCCTCAAATTCACACTCTCCTGTTTTGTGTCCTGATCATCTCTCCCAACCAATTGCTCTTAAACTGATTGTTTTTTGAGATCTCTTCATCCCACACTGTTCAGCAATGTGTACCTTAGATGTCTTTCTAACACATGCACAGCTTGCACGCCCTCCACATCTAAAAGTAGAATACATCCTCTCAGTCATCCTGAAAACCTTATTTACAGTACTTGCAGTACTGATATCCTAACAGCGTCCTCAGAAAGACCTGAAATTATTATTTGGCTCTGAAGACTAAATCCCATGTCGCGGTGGGACCCAGCCCTGCAGAGGATGGGGTCAGGGATGAGACATGCTGATAACTGGTGCCTTGACATTTCACTACAGCTGCTCATGTTGGTCTAATTCTAAGAATAAACAAAGAACAGGCATTCTCCAGAGCCACTGAGCCACAGTCATTTTCATCAGCATTAAGGTTTAAGGCTATTTGTTTTCCCCTAGGTTCTTGCTTGCTTTGTTCTTAAACTAGCAGTAGGTTTTAACTATACACGCTGCGGGGAATGGTAGAAGCACGCACCGGAGAGCACTTCCTGTGGGACCTTCAGAAACCAGCATAAATGCGCTGAATTTTGCTTTGAAAATCTGCCACTTTATTCATCTTATTTTTCAGCCATTCTTGATTTTGGGGATTTACCTCAGTCTGTTTGCTTTAGGGCTGCCCCCCTCACTGATGACATTCCCTGCCAGTCAGAGGAAGAAAAAGGAGTAACGGGAGCTCAGGCCTCACAAACAGAAAACAGTGCCCCAGTTATGTATTTTTTTCAATAACAATCACAGCACTTGCCACTAAACTGAGAGCAGATTAGAACTGGTGTGAGGTACCAAAGGATATGGGAACTGTTTTGTGCGAGGTATTTATGTTAAACAATAGTCTGAAGAAATGCGCTCCAAGTTTCATTCAGCTCAGATGTTTTTCTGATCACATTCGATAGAGGAAACACGTAACATCCTTCTGACAGCCACAAGATAAGGAGTTCTAGAGCCGGAATGAAAATTTATATTCTTAGGGCTTTTAACAAAAAAACATCTGTTTTGATTCGGCCATTCAGTTATGATTTGATTATTCTCCAGGTCTGCTTTGATGCAGGTTGTATTGCTGAGTTGTCTTTGGTTATGAAATTATAAGCATTTATATAGTTTTGTGCAAGGAAATCTGATTATATATAACCTTGTCATAATTAAACATGAGTCCTCTCCTGTGATCTAGAAGAATACATTCACTACAGTATTGATTCATCCAGTTTTGAATTAGAAGGATATAGGATAAATAGGACTATGTGGCCACCAGCCCTTGGATTAGAAATAAGGTTCTACTGAAGCCCAGTTCTACTTCTCTGTCCCACTGCTGAACAGAAATCACATTTTCACTCATGCAAGGTCTCCTGTGTCAAGAAAAGTCCTGTGAAGACCCCCAACAAAACCTTCCCCAGAAAGCATCCTGGGAAAGAACTTTCCTATGACTGCCAACCAAACCCAAACCACAGCGGATAGCAACAGATACAAGAGCTCTGCTTGTCACCTGCTGTGGCTTGACCGGGTGCTCAACAGCACTGTCCCAAGGAACGATGTCCTCCACATCACATTTCTCACTTTCTAGAAATACTGCACACTGTGCATGCAGCCCATTTTCTTTTTTCAGTTGATAGTGACTACACTGTTTAATTGAGTGTCTGAGGTGAACAGACAGGTATGTATTTTGCTAGCAAGATAGTGGGGTTTTGCTCCAGCCTGCACTGTTGTAAGGCTGCTGCGATAGCATGCTAAAGGAAGATGCCCAGGGAAACAATCTGCCTTTGGTTCTCTCACAGCAGTCTGTTGGGTACCACAAAGTCCCAGCAGGAAGTAAATCAAAGAACTCATCTGATCAGTGAGAATATATGTGAAGTAGATAGGCAATGAGCCAGGATTGCACATAAGTTAGCTATAACTAATTAACTAATTTGGGGTCCTTCCCAGAGTCTTCTCTGAGGAACATTTGTATTGCATTTACACCTTAAATGATGATGATGAAGAGGAATAGATTATTATGGGATGAAATCCTATTGTGAATTACTCACATTTAAACAAATGATGCCTCTTGCAAACAGTTGGAGCAAACTTTAGGAGCAGCCAATAGTCTCCTCATCTACAGTCTTACTGCAGCAGCTTTATATGAAATTGAACATAGAAATATCTGTTATTTCCCCCAACATCTCTCATTCTGGATACATTTTGGTTTGCTTCTATTACGTTAATTTTTGCTTTCTTTCCACATGCCTTGTTCTTAGTGGTCCTTACAGGGCTCTCAAACACGTTAAGATTGTCTGAGAATGCTGGAGACAGTTGGGAGCCTTGTTGGCCTGGATACCTGCCAGAATATATATTGCTGAATACTGAAATCACAGCATCTAAGATGAATGCTGCAACCCCCTCATCCCTTTGTTTTGGCTGAAACTCTCAAGTGCCCTGGAGGTATCTACTGTGTTTAAGTGGCTGGGAAAGTAGAAAATAATAGCAGCTCATAGGTCAATTATAACATAGCATGAGAAACTCAGCCACATGTTATAAGAATTAAAATAAACTGTTTGGATTTGGCTGCCTGAATTCTGAACATTCACTGTAGTATAAATGAGGGGCAGCTGGACATAAGCAAATTATACTGTTCCCAATTAGACTTAAAGGTAGTGATCATTCAATGGGCAGTTCCTTCTGTGGAAACTTGCACCAATATCTCTGGGTTTAGAATGGCCATTTCACTATCACTCAGTATTTGTATTTTTGTTTGTTTTTAAACATGCCCATCTCTGTTAATTTAAAAGCAAAAGCTTGCTTCAAGAGTTAGCTGGCTTTCAGTAGTAGAGCTTTTATATTTTGTTTTGTGGGTGCAAGTACAGAAATAGTCTAGATTATTTAGCATCTGACTGTCTGATTTGCAGGTTCATATTGCACAGGCTGATCCAGAATTGCATGGATTTGCTTGGTCTCCTTGGAGAGAAGACAGGCATAAAGGACTCAGTACCCATTTGCTCTTTAATGTGTGGAAAACCATTTTACTGCTTTAGGAGAATCTTGTTCTCCAAAAGAAAGAATGATGTGTACTGATTCGAAGGTCAGGCCATAGTTCTTGTGCAAATATTTTTTACTTTATATTTGTGGGTCTTAAATAGAAGCTTTCAAAGATTTCCTAAATAGCTCTCAGCCCATGCTTTGGCCAGGGAGCTGGTCATAACCACAAGGAACACAGCACAAGGGAACTGGCTGCTCAGGATCCCCAGAAGCCCAGCAAGTGGCAAGCCAAGAAATGCACCTCTGCCAGTTCAGCTGTTCCTCATCTTCTCCATGGGGAGACAAACTGCCCTGGGTATACTAAAGCCAGCAAGCTTTGACTAAAGAAAAGAGGTACCTCATCTGAAAGGGGAAGCAAAGTAACTTCTTGGCTAAGCAAATGCTTGGTGGGCAATTAAACACTGATAATGATTTCCACTGAGCATACAGAAATTGTGATTCTACATCTGTCAGTTTGAACCTGAGCATTGCAGCACCATATAATTTGCTGCACAAGCAGCCTTTTGCTAATCACCTGTAACAATCTAAGATTAAGTAACGCTGCTAGGCAAATGCTTCTGATACCTGTTCAAATGAATCTCTCTGGCATCTCTTCTCACTTCTGAAGTACTGAGAAAGTGGCATGAACTAACTTGAAACAGTAACATTTTCAGCTGCTGGAATGATAGCCATGCACACACTAGCATTTGCTTAAATGATGTGATTTATGAGTTGCATCTGAGTACCTGACAGGCAAGAAAACACCAGCTATACTATGTAGCTCTTAATGAATCCTGCTGAAAAGATTTTGGGTTGCTCTTGAAGCTCATCTGCTTTGGTTTTGAATTTTTGCCTTAGAAATTAAAAGCACAGACACAGTGGAGTAACAATTACATTTCCAACAAGCACATCAGCTCACAAAAATATTTGCTTGGGCATTCTAGTTATAATTTTTACACTTGAAAACACCATTGCATCTGCATTTATTTTTGGGCCACTGAGAATGAAGTGCTCTTGAATTCAACTTCTTTGCTATGAAGTACACTCTAATAAGCATTGAGCTTGCAAGTTTCATAGAACAGAAGGTGCTTCATTAGAAAGATCAGAAGCGGTATCTAAAATATCAGCCCCCTCCTTTGCTTAGGGCTGTGATTCATGGTTCTTATCACTCGTAATTACACCACATTGCCCACCCCTGTCAGTTTGTTGGAATTGACTGTCTCTTAGGAAAGACAGCAGACATGCAGTGGGCCCGTAGTTCCCATACTGAGGTATTAACATGAAATTGAAGTTGATTATGACTTGCAAAATGCAGCAGCAAAGGACAAAAGCACATGTGCCCTTTTGCCTCTCCAGCTGTGAAGGCAAAACCTCTGACACAGGCCAAGCCACAGCTTAGTCCCACAGAGAGATG
Source organism: Coturnix japonica (assembly GCF_054131305.1). Taxonomy (NCBI): domain Eukaryota; kingdom Metazoa; phylum Chordata; class Aves; order Galliformes; family Phasianidae; genus Coturnix; species Coturnix japonica. The sequence goes on along the minus strand of NC_140681.1, from coordinate 11,648,740 downwards.
CGTTTAGATAATTAGAATAAGAAAAAAGGTATCATATGTTGGAAAAGTGGACTCAACAAGGAACCTCTTTAAATAACAATAATAAAATACCACAGTATTTTATTTCTTGTTAATTCAGTGTGGAAAGACATCTGTAAGAGCGGTGAAAGGTTCCTTATCCCTTTGCAACCCATTTGCCATGAAATAGGGGTTTCATGCTTGGTTGGACTGAGCAAAATTCCTCCTTTCATTCCAGCCTAAATCTGAGCAAGAAGTTGAATAACAAAATTTTCCCAGAGAGTTTCCATAGAGCATTCCCCACCCTTAGAAATGCAGGAGCTTCTCCCTGTTCCTGCCTCTGAAAACCAGACATAAAAAAACATTGATCTAAAATATGAGTATATAACAGTTACGACAGAAGTTATCAGTCCTTGTTCTGAACAGTATAGAGCAGGCACACAACATGACAGTATGAAGTTATTAATGCTGTTCATTTACAAAGGGAGACTTAACACTGAGGACAGCAGACAGCTTCTCAAATGTCTGCACGAGACAACGGGACAAAATCAACTCAGAGTAATCAGCTCTTGGTCTTAAGGGTCATTTGCATATTCTTGATCTTCTCCAGTGTTGAGCCATAATCACAGAATGAAGGAAGTGCTAAAAACACACAACTGTTTCTGCACAGATGTTAAACAGAGCAGCATCTGCTATGGAAAGACCTTCTAATGGTTACTAGCATGCAGAAACACTGCTTCTGGTTTTGTATCTTTCTGTAATTTCTGTGATAAACCCATATACGATGGGCGTGGTCTGCTCCAGGCTGTGGAAGATGAGGTGCACTGTTACAAACTAGTACGTACTAGCAGCAGTGCAGAGGTTTGAATAACTGATTTGCATTAACAGCACTGATGTTACATCAGAAATTATTGCAGAGATTACAGAAATAATGCTGCTAAACCTTTCAGCCCACCATGAGTGTGGGAAAATGGAAGATTTGCTGCTTCCCAATTAATAGCCTAATGATGTTTTTATGAAAGCAATGAAAGAGGTCCAAGTACATGAAGTCAGTGCTTCCAGACTGATTATTCAGACTTTGCCCTATAACCTTTCCCTAACCCTTCTATAACCACTCTTATTTCCTCTCCCCAACTCTTTTTTTTTCTCCCACCTCCACTCCTTTTTCTGCCTTTGGATCTCTATGGAGCTGTGGTTTGCATAGCCCAGCCCTCGAGCGCACTGAAACTTTGGTGAGTCTCCAGCAGTTGTGTGGTATAAATCTGCTATTGATTGAGATACTTTCACACCATTCAGGAGAACAGTTTTTGAGACATGAGAACAGAGTAGTGAAGCGTGCCCCGTCCTGATGTCACCAGCTATAACCCACAAATGAACAAATCGTGCCAGGCCTCAGGGAAATACAGAGAGTTAAGTCTTGCTATTTCTTGGTCTGCTGCTGTAAGGAACATGTATCTGCTTTTCTGTGGGAGATCATGTGTGGAAGATTACCTCACTTATTCTCTGTTTTTTTTAATCTAGCTCTGTTTTCTAAAACAAAAAGCATCTTAATTGGCTCCTAAAATATACACTATTTGTGGCTCTTCCAACAGGAGGACTGTGCCATATGGGCTCTCTAACTACAGAGGCAGCTTTAGAGGCAAAAGATCTACAGGCCAGAATCAAAGTACTTCCCAGCCCTCATTTCGGTGCTCTTGTTTGGATATTCATGACAAACAGTGCATGCAGTTTTGTAGAAGAATGCAAGACAGAAGTAGGTGAGTGCCTGTTCCCAATAACTGTCCATATTATTTGATTATTTCATGCAAGTTAATTACGCCACATATCAAAAGAAGCTGATTAAGCAACGTATTGATTTTGATTCAGATTCTCATGTCTAGTAGCATAGGTTAACCCCAGGCAGCAGCCAAGCACCCACATTGTCACTCATTCCCTTCCCCCTCATGTGGGATCAGAAAGAGCAAAAGGAAGAAAACTCAAACATGGTGATAAAGTTAATTTAACAGGTAAAGGAAAGAGGGGAAAAAAAACCAACAGGCAATGCAGAGGGTATCACCAACTCCTGCACAGACTGATGCCCGGCTACTTGCCAAGCCATGGCTACCATAAAAGCCTAAACATCCTCCTTCTTCCATTTCTACCTGGAGTCTTTATTGTAATATAAAAAATTATTAGCATTCATTTAGAATAAAAACATGCAAAACATGCAAAGTTTTACATCATCTAAAGACAAGTGTGATGCTGTCACTTTATGAACAGGTGTGTAAGGGTAACTGATGGGAACACTGGGTGGAAATGTAACAGTTCTCTCTTCCTCAGAAACCATGGATCAGTGAAAACAACAGAGAAGGACCGATGCAGGGAAGAGGAGCAGCACGCGTTCGTTCAGTAGCAGAGCATAGAAGACTCTGAACAGTCAGGTACAGCTCAGGTGGTTGGTTCCATTTGCTCTTGAATAGAAAGATTGCTCCAGAATTCTGTTTGTATTTTTACAAGACTGAATTCTTTCATTTGAATGCTATGGGCAGATTTAGCCCAGTAGATTATATAATAAACAGAATTATTTATTACACACAAGATTACTCCAACCTTCCTCTTGCTGCTCCTTCAGAAATCAGATTCTCTGGCTTTAAGCCAGCACACGTTTTGGAAATAGTCCCATTTTTTCTTTTTAAGGGCAGGAGCTGTTCCTGTCTATCATCTCTTTACTCAATTAGCACTGTAGCAACTTGAGCTACACATGACAGAGCACTGCTCTACTAAAACTGACGTGCCAAGGTACAGCAACCAAACAAGCTGTGGAAAAGAGTTTGGAGGGGCAATAAATCTGCTTTAAGTTCCAGATATGAAGAGGTTGCAGTGACCTCGTAGCAAGTCTCAGAAGATTCCAGACCCAGATCCATGTTTACTGCCCTTAATACTGTTACTATTGCTACCCAAGAAATGAAAATGATGTCACAATAAGCAAATACTTCCAGTTCTGGGTGAAATAAAGCAGCTGTTAGAAATAGAGAACTTTAAGAATAAATACAAATCACCTCATTACCCCCCAACATTACAGCTGTGCAGGGAAGTACCTAGAATTTCTTTGTTACAGTTATGTAACCAGACCTAGTTAAGTGTCTGGACGGGATTTTCTCTGTGTGTGTAATCAAAGAGATGAAGCAGAATTCTGTCAGGTTGTGGGGAGTTCAGACTAATCCAGCAGGTTTTGTTTGTTTGCTTGATTGTCTAGCTTTCATGTTCGCTTGCTGAAGCTCAGAAGCAAGAACTTAAGCTACAACTCTCCCTTGAGATGGACAAAATTGATGCTTCAGTCTGATGCCAGTGGAGACTTCAGCAGCGTGCAACACTTTCATTTCAATGCCATTCTGAGGGCAGGTGAACCTGTATGAAGCAGCTCTCTCCATGCTCCCCTCCTGAGAACCTCAGTCAAGGATAACTATCACCCAACCTTGCAGGGAATGTATCATCACTGAAGAAAAATTCTAAGGTGGATCCAAACTTCAGCAACAGTTTCAGGAAACATTTTTCTACCTGGTTTAAAAAGTCCAATAGAAACACACTGTTTCAGTTACTGCTTGCTACGTGTCTGAAGAATCCATCCAGTATTCTGTGGGCAATGGAAATTGGATGAGGTGATGAGTTAGAAGTTGCCTATATGTGAGTGCTCAATAAGAATAAACAGATGCAAAATGTTTCTCTTGTTAATGTATGCAAGCCTGAATCATCATATTGTAACTCTGTGGCAGATGTTTAAATAACAGTATCTATGCAGAATAAATATGAACATCTAATATAAACATTACTATAAACTATAGCAAGTTAAGAGTATACATTGAGTATTCAATAGGTTACCGAATTTATGCACAAATTATTCCTGCACTACAAAGTTCCATTCAAATACATTTACAGCGATTATTCGGGGATGTGCTGTAATTTATGAGCAGAACTCCAGTAATTAATCCCAAAGAATTTCCTAGAAATGAAAGGGCAGGACCGTGGAACTTCAAATGAAACTTTACACAAAAGAATTTACTGTACTGGACTATATGCTATTCCAAGCCCCTACATACGTTATCATCCACAGTACATACATTCATCTTTGCTAGTACTTTAAATCACATCTTTATCTCTTTGCTGAAACACCACTGAACAACTTGGAAACTTGGCAATAAGATCATATCCGTCCCTGGACACTTCTCAATGTAAATGATTTCTTCAGAAAATATGGAATTCTTTTTTTATTATTATTATTTTTTATTTTTCTAAGAGGATGCAAGAGTGAGTAAAGCTAAAAAAAAAAAAAAAAAAAAAAAAAGCCTTTTGCAAATCTTATTCAGTAATATAATTTAAAAAGAGAGAGAAAACCCCCTGCTTGCGACATTATAGATGGGTTTTTTTGCTTGTTTGACTGAACTTCATGCAGACTTCCCCAGGGTGCAGAAGTTAAACTGTAACCAGATGACATTAAATTATATTTTTATCAGAAGACAGATGGAGACTAAAACAAAAACTGCAAAATAAAAAGAACGTAACAGTAAAAAAGGGCTCTATGGACTTAAAATGGAGGTAATAGGCTTTGTTTGAACAAAGAAAGGGAGGTCTTTGCCAAAATATATGATATATTTTATATATATGTGGATATATTTCATAAATAAATTATTATAGTTATAAAAGTAAATATACTTGTCAGCTCTTGCATTTGCGTCGGTATCTTGTTTGCTGTACAAATGATAGAATAGAATCATAGAGTCACAGAACTACCCAGGTTGGAAAAGACCTCGAAGATCATCAAGTCCAACCACAGCCTAACCATAGCACATAGCAACTCCTACAGTGTGATAAACCATCAAAGGATTATTTGCAGCAGTTAGAAATACATGTATTTCCAGGTATAGCGTCAGCATGTTAGATGTAAAGAATGTACAGAACTATTCTGGGATGTTGTTTGGGGGACGCTGCTGTGTGTTTTCCCAACATGTCCCAGTTCTTACTCCATTCCATGTACAGCCATTTACATTTAACTCTGTTCTAATTCTGTCAGTGTCAGTTCTCATTCTAGCTCTTATTAATAGAAATGCAGTTTTCAGTCATTACTAGCAATAGGAACAATAAATGATCAGAAGCCTGGAGAACAACGTAGGAAGGAGGCTTGGAAGAATTTCTTTTCTAAGCTTTTCTTAGAAAAGGAAGGGGTGTGTGTGAAAACAGAGTGTGCAAAGGTCTGTGGCAGAGAGGAAAGCAGTATGTCATCCTGTGTCCCCACAGCACAAAAAACAAGTATGGGGGCTCACAGTGCAGTAAAGCCTGTTCACATTAAACATACCAGTAAGAATGGTAAAGGGCCACAGGGACAACAGTCCCCATCATCACCCCCTCCCTTCTTACTCCTTGGCTGTGCCATGTGAAAGGCCCAAGACACAGAGGGGTCAAAGCTGTGAGCATGCAGCTTTCCTGCAGTACGGGAGCTATTCCCTGAGCAGAGTTCACATTTCCTGTACATCAGAGTAAATGGTTTCTTGCTTGCTGTACTTGCTTTTGAAATTACTATTCTTTCACTTCTTCCCAAAGATTATACAATGATTGTAAAATCTGAGAGCTGGGCCCTTCAGTAGATCCTTCTGTAAGTCAACATAGAGATGACAAGGCATGAAGGAGGAAAGGAAACAGAGTCTCAATTGACTTTATGAGGAAAGATACTTAATCTTTATAAATAAATCTGGACAAATTAAAATATGCCATTGATTTATTAACTTCCCTTACTAAGGGTTGTTTGTAATCCGCTGAAGCTTATCAGATACATGGGTGGGAGAAGATGGGACACATTAAGGTTGTCGTGCACACAAAAATAATTTTCTCTTGGCTAGATTGTGACAAATCATTCCTCATACGCTTTATGAACGTGCTAAAAGGAATTTACTACGTCCTCCAATTTGTCATTAAATACAGAACTGAATTGGTTTTCCTCTGTAATAAAAACCAAAACTGTTGGCCTGATGAGCCAGCAAAGGCTGAATGAAATGTTTTTGATGCCTTTCAATCCCTGACATTTGACATCTAAGCACTCCTCTTACAAAACACAGCTGAGGAAAAACAAGTTTATAACAGTTTCCTTTACAACAGGAATGCAAATATGTTGCATGCACTGTAATGTTCTCTTCATAATGACCGAAGGAAATAGTGGCCAACAGTTCTGGTATGTGTTCTTACCAGATCCACCCTAGAATACCTCTAGTCATACAGCACTCAAGCTGGAATGATGTTCCCATTGGCAACACCCAGGAACATTTCCATATACAAGATGTTACTATTAGAAATTGTTCTTCGGAACAGCTAAGCAAAAATAACACTGATGTGAAAAACTGCAGAGAACCATGAGGAAAGTTTGCTTCAATGTGATTTAAGAAGACAAAACTGTGCATGTTATAGAAGTAAAATCTGGGCTAACAAGTATGGCTGAAAAATGTAAAGTTATTGTTAGAAACAGAACAGATGCCAACCGTATGAACATTAAATCTGTAAATCCATAGCTTGAAGTCTACTGGAATAGAATCCTAGCAGAATTGCAAACAGATGAGATTGGAAACAATCTTTTTTTTCACCACTAGAACTTTGCAAAAGGAAAAGATAGAACCTGGAGAGCTTTATAATACAAAGAAGTGTCAGGATTGAGAGACTTATGATATATCAATTTAGAGCACACATTGAGCTTTCTGTTTACCCTACAGTGCTATCTTGCCAAACTTCACTTATAAGTGAATTTTAAGAAGTATTTTAACTTCCAAGATTCTCAGTGCACTGGAAGACAGGCGTGCCTTGGTTTGCACTCCAAAGTTATCCCTGTAGCTGAGTGACCTGTGCTGATAGCCAGTAGCATAACTGAGAAGCAAGAAGGTTTTTGAATGAGGTCCAAGTCCTGCCACGAGAGATACCTCATGGAATTCTTGGGCTCTTAGTGAGTCTTAGCCTAACCTCACAGTACTGTCCATGTTGAAAACACTCACCAGTAGTTCCAGCTTAGATCTCTTTTTATTTTGACATGCTCTTGGCACCTACCAACCTCTAAATGGACCTGAGATTCATTCTCCAAGAATTCAGCATATTGGAGCAAGCTATAAGAAGCAAACATGAGTTCATAGTACAGCAACAGCTACACGTACTAACACAACAGAAATGAGTACACAAGCTGAGGCTGTGGCACTTTGAGATGGGCAGCTCTCAAAGGAGGGGTAGATGAACTACACTGACAAATTACAAAGTATACAGCAGGCTGAGCTTGAGAACACTAGTGGCAATGGTATTTAGGTAGCATTATCCCATTGCCCTGCTTGTGTGATGAAGCAGATTGTTATGCTATGAGGTGATGTCTGTACCTAACACATTAGAAGACAGACTATGCTCTTGTCCATTTGGAATTAGTTTTCCCAGGGCAAAAGCACAAGGGCATGCAGAGAAAGATAGACATCTAATTCATTAACCCATTAATAAGTGAAAACAGCTCACGCTGATAAAGGAAATCCAGTTTATGAGGATGTATCTAAAATGGACACATGGTCCACTTCAGAATTTAATCCCAAATCACACAGAATGACTTTTTTTCCTGCAGTAGATCATAGTTCACCATAGCTTAAGACACATAGTAGGTACGTTAAACTGTTTTTCTCTTAGTCAAGTTGTCCCATAAACACAAATTCAGAGAGTTTGGGGCTACTAATGAAGACAAGGTTGGTAAAAGCAGAGCCAAGCAGAAAACAATATCCCAGTCCTTGGCTGGTATTCTCCAAGCACACAAAGTGAACTACATAACCAGTGTAAAGAAGGTGTTGAAATCAAAGCCCAGATGGCCTTTTAGAAGACGATTCCTGGAACTGTGCATGTTTTCATTCAATTCTGATACCACTAAGACGTTGTTCCCTAAAGAGATATTTCTTTAATCTGTGCTTAGTTTCCTTATATCTCAAAAGAGAATTCCATTAATTTCACAAGAGTGAAGCCAGTTCTCAGCTCTTCCTGGTGCCAGTTTGGACAGTTGTGGGTAAGCTAAGGGTCATGTTGTGCAGTGATTTTAAGACACTATAATTAAGTACCAGACTGAATCTAAGCCTTGGAATTCTTGAATGTGAAACCTTTCTTTATACAAATCTGATCATGAATTAAAATATTCAAAACACTTGTGCCAGACCCTGAGGTTTGCCTTTGATTAACATTCTTGAAGCAGAATTCCAAAGAGATTGGATAATTTAGCTCTGTATTTGGGGGAGCACAGATGAAAAAAAAAGAAGCTTAAGGAGGAAATTTTGCATAAGAACTCCATAATCATAGAACCACAATTCTGATCCTGCTATCCCAACATGGGATCTTGGGCTAATTACTGACACACAGGCAAGGCCAAACACAAAGCCCAAGTTAAGACCCTGCAGGCCTTAGCCACGTTTCTTTCCATAAGATACATGTATTGCTAAGCACTCTAATCATGTCAGGACATGTGAAGGATCAGTGTCTTCCAGTGGAGCAGCTGCTCCTCTTCAGACACTTTCAGGAACTGGTCTCCCCTTAGCTAGCAAACTACTTTTTTTGTCTAATAAAGCAGAGCTATACAGTGCCTGGAGTAGCATACACACAAGCTTAAACACTTGGTTCTGGTGGTGATTCAGAGAAGCACAGAGACACAGCACGTTTGAGTCGTTGCTTCCTTTGGTTTGGGCTGGCCACATGTTGATGCCCATATTGTTTGCCCAATTTTTACTGCTCTGGTTGATCAGTTCCAGTCTCCCTAGAATCCCATCACTGACACCTTCCAACCAAATGGCTTAGAAACAGGTTAACATGAAAGCTGATACGTCATTACTGTTAGGTAACATTAGATTGCAACATGTTTAGAAATATTTCCATACTGCAACATCTTGTTACCAGCAGCAGAGATGAGGACATCCAACCCATGGTACAACACATACAGCACTACCCATACCTGCTTTCAAAAGGTACTGCCTGGCTCTAAGCTGCTTCTGCCTTGCCTGCCTCACTGCAACAAAAAAGTACCAGGTTCAAAATAAACACCACCTATTGGAAGAAGCTTAAGGTTCCAATCTCCCCTTTCCTAATTTTCAAGAAATACTGCTGAAGAAAGATCATAGCACAGACACAGTATGTGAAACAGAGAGGCCTCCAGCATCTGTTATCCCTGCTGCAGCAAGGATAAGTTCAGCACAATCTTTCAACAGCTTTATTGGAAAACAGCTGCCAGCATTTTTGATAAGTGTGTTTTTGTCATCTGGGCTGAATAAGGCATGACTTTAAAACAAACATTTTTAATATTACTTTCATAGAAGGATGTCTAGCAGTGTGAACTGGAACACCAGCAGTCTGGAATATTCCTCAGTTAGGCAGCATCACAAGTTTTGCTCAGTCTCTACAGACCAGTTCTCACCCTTAGCTTTTGTTTCTCCCATTTCAGATTGCGTTCTTTGCAGACCTCATTTATGGAAAACAGCCTTACGATGTTTACTGAGCACTGTTTTTTTCCACTTCGTAGCCACAGGATGATTGCACACAGCATCACAACTTTTCATTGCTCTATCAAACATATGTACCACTAATCTGTCTGCATCCACCAGCAGCTCCACTTGAATTACTGTCCCTTCCTCACACCACTACACGTTCCATACAGCATGCACATTAGCTCAGACCATCACAATTAAACAGTTACCTTGCTGAGGAGCTTCACTTAATGCAATGTGAGAACTTGATGTGTTTTAAAATTATCTACTGCTGTAGATGTAGACCTATTACTAAGAGACTATTCTTATTGCTTACACATGTGTCCTGTTACCAGCATCATAGAAATAGCATTACTGAGCAAAGTAATACAAGATTATCACATACAACTTAACTAATACATATATGCACAGCCCTTCCCTCTTGCAAATAGCAAGTACACCTCAAAACTTTAATAAAACCTTTTTTCTTTCATTTATGGCAGTTTATCTGAAATAGGACAAGTTTTTCTGATTGAGCAACACTGCAAACAAATACATATATATATCTCCAAGGCAGTTTACCCAAAGCGCTTCTGAAGCAGCAGCTAACCAAGGACCTCATTCTCCTACTGCCATTCTATGGCATTATAAGAGTCCTCACCGTTCTGTGATTCTATGATTTGACCATCTACCATTTGACCATCTCAGTTCTACAGGGAATGCACCTACATGCTCATATTTTCCTTACTTCATGGCAGGCACCGTGGCTACATGAAGTTCTTGTGAGAGATGCATCACTGACCACAAAAGATCCTCTCTGTGCAGCAACATCAAAAGCATTGCAGGATATCTGCACTGCTCCAGAGTATTTTGGTCTAAAGAACAGTTCATGTGAGCATGGTTTGGTTCATGCAAATATCATTTCACTTCTATATCTCACTGTCCCTTTCCTCTGACACCACAATTGCAGGCTATTGGCAGCCCTGCTTTTGATTATGTCGATTTATTTCTCATACTCACAGAGAAGTCCTCATATGGGAATGATTTGTGGTCAAGAATGATCTGATCTGGACTTAATTGATATAGAAGTTAATCCACGAATATCTGCTGAATTACCCAGATACTTGTGTGAGTTGCTTTCTTTTGTTGTCCCACCACCTCACACATTCTATTACAATCGTCTGGATTTTAAAAAGCACTTGAGGCAAACAGAACTTATTTAGATTTAAGGCTATAATAACTGTGTTAAGTAGGTCTTAGTCTGTAGCAACCATGTAATAACAGTTTCTTAGTACTTTTAAGCCTTGTCTTTATGTAACAAAGCTTTGATGTGCCAAAGTTACTGTGTTGTCTTCCACATCTGTACCTTTTCCATCCAAGGAAATTAAAGAACTGCAACTTTTCTTGAAAATCCAATTTTTGCAGTAATTACTGAAGGTTTAAATGAAAGGCTGGAGAGCAGTGAGACAATGGTAAATACTACAGTTACTTTTATAATCAATATTTAATTAAAAGCTTCTCTTTCTTTCTTAAACCAACATAGAGTCCGGGGACTATTTGAGATTAATCTCTAGCGAAGGACGAAGATGGTAACTACAGTTCATTTTTCCACTAAGGGTGATTATCTACAATTAAGTCACATTATGGCCTATCCAGCCCCAAAGGATTGGCTGATTAGATTTTGTGGCACACCTTATCCTTACAATACTCAGTGCTGGTCATAAAATCCATTGGAAACAATGGCAATATTCCAGTACTTAATGTGAAAAACCTTTCCTAGCAGACCAAAATACACAGGGGAAAGCTGAAATAGCCGTTTGCTTTGGAAATGTTGCCAGAAAAGAATGTATTTAGCCTCTTTGAGGACTGCAGAGATTCTACTGCACAAGCTAGGAGAACACTGTTATCATACTGACGTGCCGTAATTCATCCACCATTCTCAAAGCAATGCACATAAAAAGTTATCACCATTTGTTTCACAACCAACAAGCTGAGACTGAGATGAGCAATGCATTTCCCAAATTCACCATCTGGAAACAACAGCCTGTAACAATAAGACTGTTCAGCTCTCCATCCACAGGGTTACCTCAGCATTTTAGGGATCAGAAATACCCATCTTTTAAATAGGTAATATTCTGCAAAATTCAAGTTTACACTGCAAGTGCATCTGTATTTATATGGAGCTTCATTAACACAGGACAGAATCCACAAAGAAGAAGCAAACATTAGCAAATTAGTCACTTGTTTTGGATGAAAGCTTTAGAAAGGAAAGTTAATAGTAAGCAAAGGCAAAGGGAAAATTGTGATGGCTTAGCTAACAACATGGAACCTGAAAAGGGAAGATGGCAATAAAGAATCAGGAAGAATGACGTCTAATGAGATTAGTTATGTAATTATGCTTCCATGAACCTCTACTCAGGCTGCTCCCATCACACACGGTACAAGAAAATCTTTGCTGTTTACTACCTAACAAACAAGACAGACTAATAGAAAAGATACATAGAAGCACATCAGAGGGGTGTGTGCAACCCACAGCACACAGACTAATGGAAACCAAACTATTAAAGCCAAAACTAAAACTGTATTTGGATCCTTTAACCTACAAGAGATATTACCTTGTCTCTCAGTCCACCAACCTTCATTTGTACCTGCAAAAACAGTTCCTAAAAGCTGCCTCAGGGTTTATTGCCAGCAGACAGTTAAAGTAGCATCCTCATGATGGCTCCATCGTGCTTCTAAGACAGGCTATAGATGGAAGCCATAAAAGAGGAGGATGTATACTTACTGTACTTGGACTTTCAGTCACTCCCGGTTTTAATTGCTCTTTCTCTTCCCTTTTGATTTAGAGAAGGAAGAAAAAAAGGTATCTACCTTTTCTAGTGCAAGGTGATGAAGAACTGGCATTTAGTTGCCTTTCTCAGCTGTCCTTCTGTTAAGGTTTAGCTACTGGCAGTACAATTTGTAGTGCTAATGTTAGGGGCAGCACCAAATCCCCCAAACACAGGTGATCTTAGGAAATAAATGTCTACAGCAGCATTTTTTTCCTCAGTGTTTTAGCAGAACAAAGTTTAATGCTCCCAGCCCTGCCTCTACCAGCATCCTGTCATTACCATGACTGACAAAAGCATTAGTCCATCATAGACTGTGTTCATGCAGATACCAATAAAGACATCTGGAGTATAATTGTTTACAAATTACGATTTTGAGCCACAGTGTAGGATTTTTACTGAGCCCTGTTAATACTTACAAGACAACAGCACATGCCCCACACTCAACCCAAGCTTATTAAAGTCCAAGAATGATTTAAAAGCATTGAGAGAAAAAAGTGATTTTTTAGCTTTTAGTGGCTACAGCAGGTTTGGGGTGGTTTTTTTTTCCCATTATTCCCTTATTTCTGCAAGAACCTCAATAAACCTCCCCACATACCTACCTACATGTGCATTCCATATGTGTTTTCTTGTCTACTCAGATGTGATTACTGCCGTATTTCTCCTCCTGTCATTCTTTCAAATACAGAGCTATAGGATTACACTTTCAATTAAGATGTAGTTAATGATTTGATTGACAGAATCATCACAAGGAAACATTTATCAGAAGCCAAGACAAAGACCGTTATTTTTGTACCAAAACTGAAAAACTGATGTTTGATACATTGTGGGCCCTGCAACAAGACCCAAGCCTCCAAATACCATTTCACAGGTGATGAATACAGGGGAATAGTCACTTCCTTGGCCCTTGGCTGAGCTCTCAGAAATGCAGGCCTACATGCACACAGTCAATAGCCACAATGGCAGAAATGAAGCAGCAGTAAACTTCAGATGTGTAGAAGTGCCTAGAACGTGAATTTCCACTAAGATTTAACTCAAAACTTACTGAAAAGTAACAGAATCTTTCCTGACTTCACCTGACATTCATTCAGATCATCACTAGGACCAAATCTTGCATGCCCCCAGGCCCATCTGCACTAATGCATTTAACACAGTAAAATGCATCAAAGCAAAAAAGTACTTTGTAACTGCTCCGATCAAAACGTGTCCAAATGAACCATCAGTCCTCACTTTACTACAAATCCCACTTCCCAAAAAAGGGACAGATTTCTCCCTGGGGAAATGAAAGCACCATAGAAGGGATCGAAGGGATTTCTTCAGCCCTTTTTGTTACTGCCACCTCTTAAAGCAGGAAATTGCTGGGCACACAAGAAAGGAGAATACTGAGTTCCATACTGAGCCCGGGATAGACAACAGCCTTGCTTACAGCAGCACACATCACTCCCTGTCTGTCACATGCTTGTTGATCTGGTTAAACGCAGCAGAAACCCAAACGATTCAGCTTTCTGTATGATGGACATGCAAAGTTTGCTGTAGTCAGTTTTAAGAAAACATCTGCAAGTACATTGTATTTTTAAATACTACATAGAAGGGAAGTGTAAGGGATGGAAACAATGTTATTTTCATTGCCCCAGGCAAGTACCCACCTTATGAATCCTGGCTGAATATGAATGCCTGACCTGATAACAGTAATCTACTTCAAACGTCTTCCTATATTTCTCCTTTAGTATGAGACCTAGCCAAGATTTGCACTGCTAAGGAAGCTTCCCTGGTAAGAATTCTGACTTCTGTACTTCTTCATAATCCTTTTAATCCACTTATGATCCTAATTAGTCTAATTTGATATTTTATCATTCCAGGGCCACCTGTTTATCATGTGTGCTCAGTAAGGGAAGGTACAGGCCCATTCTACAGCTGAGAGCTCTGCACCAGAACACTATATATACACATATAGATTTCCCATATGTTTTCATGATTCATTAAAAGCTGCTGTTCTCAACAAAACTCAGCAGCAGCACACAGGTAAAGCCACATAAGCCCATTACTTCCTTGGCAAATATTTCAAAGAGAATATAGGGTTTACTTCTCAGTTTAAAGTAATACTATTTCACCTTTCATCTTTAATAGAGATTGGAAAGGTGATAAATGTAATCTGCTGAAGGAGATATTTTACCTGCTTTTTTTTTTTTTTTTTTTTTTTTTTTTTTTTTTTTTTTTTTGATCTAAAGCCACTGCAAGAATGAGTATTTTCAGAAGAATCATTATCTACCTGTTGAGAAGAAAGAACTGTATTTGAATATCTTAAAGTGACAAACACTTCATGAGCTGCTGAAACTAAAAAACCCAGTTCTAGTAATGGCAATTTCTTATAGTTGTTCTTACAGCCTGCAGCCTCTGTGGTTGAGTTCCACTGAAAATAAAACTGCTGCGACCTGCACTGGAACCTGAGACTGTCATCCATGTGGGATTATAACATCACCTACAGAATATTCCTCAGGACAATGAGCAAATCTCACCGCACCTTCTCTTTCTGCACACAAACTTCCCAGGTGTTCTGCTATAACGTGATGTTCTCCTATGGAACTTGTAGGTGCAGTCAGGAGCTACCACAGCACATTTACAATCAAATCCAATCACAGCACATAATTTTAAAGAAATTAAAGGAGTTGAATGTTTCAGAAACTAAAAGGTGATAATCAAAAACGCCAAGAAAATTCAGAGAGTCCCCTGGCCCCAAAGAGCTGGTGTATGGTACAATCACTTCCAGCACCCAGCAGTCGATCAGGCTGTATTAACTCATAAAGCAGGCATTTGGTTATTCAGTATTTAATCTCTGGTTTTCTTCAAGTTAAATTCTGCTCTCCCAGTTTGCTTATAGTGCTGCCAACACTCAGCCAAGGGATGGATTAATTAACCTTAATTTTAAGTTAACTTGCTCAAGTACCAAAAGTGGTCTAGCCACAGCAACTGTGTGTCAGCCAGCTTACCCTGCATACATAAACACAAACCCAGATAGAACTACCTAGAATAGGAATATGAATAGGAATAGAATACCTAGAACTACTTAGGCTTTCATACTGAAAAGGGGCTTTCTCTTTAATTAGGAGGAATCTTCAAATATATTAACTTACAACAGCACTCTCACCAGTTTTCAAAGGTCTAACAAAGGATAGTTAAAGTTAGCTCTGTGTTTATCAGAGAATCACCTGACAAAAAAAAAAAAATAAAATAAAAATAAAAATAAAAATAAAAATAAAAATAAAAATAAAAATAAAAATAAAAATAAAAATAAAAATAAAAATAAAAATAAAAATAAAAATAAAAATAAAAATAAAAATAAAAATAAAAATAAAAATAAATGCAGGCTATTAAATATGAATGGCAGAAGACGAAGCTTCATATGAAACAACATTCATGAAATTGGTCAACTTGTCAAGATAACCTCTGAAAGAATCAGAATGGCCTGCTGGTTTCTGCATACTGGAAGACATCCATTCAGAACTCATGAAGAATGATAGAGCTCATAGAATTTCAAAGAAACTAATGAAACCACCTGCTATGCTTTTGCTGCTATTGTTTAACCATTCCAACTGTATTAGCATCGTGAATAAAGGAAAACCTCCCTGATAACTGATAAAATAAATGAAACTTGAGGACATCGGAGGACTTAAAACCTCAACTCTCCTCAGGGGTGAAAAGTCTGAGAACATTAGAGCAACACATATAGAGTTTGTTTTCCAAAAAGTTAAAAGAACTCTTCCTTCAGGAAATGATGACATTTGAGATATTTAAAGCACGATGATAACAATAAAAGAGGAGATGAGTCTCTGAGTGGTTTGCCTCCAAACAGGGAGGTGCGAGGGGTGATTTCACTTTGATGAGAACCAGTTAGCATTGCTCACAGCTTTAAATGGATGAGGGGGTGCATAAGACTGATTGCTCTCAAAAATTGCTTTCTCTGAAGCGTTTCATTTCAAGTAAAGTATTGCTTCTCAGAAACAAGACGTGTGCCATAACGCTGCAGAAAATGGAAATGCAGGTGTTGACCTGACCTGCTGCAGAGATCAAGAGCAGCAGAGGATCAGAGCCTCAGGCCTCAGATCGGAATGAGCACAACACAGAGCTCACCCCCAAGAAAGGTGATGGCTGTAGGCTTAAACGGGGCACCTCAAAGAAGACTGAGCAGGGTCAGCAAGGCAACTCGTTTAGGAATTATTACAGTGCTGACCAGGGTAGGGTAGACAGACTTGTTACTTTTAATAGCCAAGCAAGACTTTGCAAACACCATTCTGTCTTGTGATAAGTGCACTATGAGGCCAAAAGGGGGGCAGGAATCCATCTTACATGACCCGGTCTGTGAAAAGCAGTTTTAGAGAAAGCCCACAAAGCACTACAAGCAAACCAGTAAGATTTCATCGAGCTTTACAGACCAGCCACAGGTTCCAAGCTATCATTATAACAAGATGCAGGAGATCTTCCCAACAGATCTTTCTTCATAAAGACATTCATTCCATGACTTGATTGCCACCATGAACTCTAAAGGGTTGATTAGGTTACAGGTCACGGATGCACTTTCCACCCCTTTTATCTAGAACAAACAACTCTTACAATAAAACAGATTTAAATATATATAAAATGGGAGATGTAACTACCAACGCTTGATTAACCATTTTTATTTTGGAACCGAACCAAAACCAGTGTTCGTAACAATACCCGCCCCTCCTAAAACCATAAGGCTCACCACAACTCATGACTGAGAAACACATTCATTAAGAAAGCAATAAGCAAGAACACTTGTGAAAGATCAAGTGTAACAATAATGATTGTTTCTTTAATAAAGACTACTTTATTCAGATATGTTTTACTGATGAGCACTAGGACACCCCTAGAGGAACTGTATGACAAACTTTCAGTCTTCAGTGAGACTCCTGGTACTATTCAATGGAAGGAAGACTCATAAAAGTTACCCTGATCAGTAAAACTCCACAGAAAACAAAGTTCCTGATATTTCAATAGTTTCAGGTCAGAGCCAGAAAAGCTTTTTCTTTTTTCAAGTATAAGAAATTCACAGTTCTTTACAGTTGTTTTGAGCTGCAATACCAACTGAGATGCACAAAGATTCCCCCATGAAGAAATCTACATATCTTTGGAGATCTGAGTCAATACTCAGGATCTCAGTTGATCATAGACTGAAGCAACGTTCACATTCTGGATTTGGAAAGAACACTTTTCTGTGCTGGAAATGTCAAAACTTCCTCATGATATGAGGATTAAACCAAAAGTGAATTCAAGCCCACAGAATGAAATATTACAGATATGAGCATCTGCAGACATTTATATCAGTGACAACCCACATGGACATGGCAGAAGAACTGACATGCTGAATTAATAACTACAGAATCTTCCACGTGAAGGTTGTAATGTCTCCAGTGGCCAAAGAGCTTTCAAACCCACTGCAGTATTGTCATACTTCATGATTTCAATACAGAGAATAAGTACCTACAGTGAATTCCCCCTACACACAAACTATGCCTTATAGGAAAGGCATAAATTCCTTATGAACTGGTCCAATCCAAACCTAATGAGGAAGGAAAAAATGAGGGGTCAGAAAACTGCAACAAGCCACAAACAAAGAATGCTGTAATCCAGACTACATCTCACATTTTGATACTCAAGGAGCGCATCACTAAATTTGAGAGATCAAACCCAACAATTACTATTAACAGGCTGCCACATTTAAGTTCCACAGCTCTCAGTGCTTTGAGAATCCTCATTTTGCCAAAGGTTTGGGACTGGTTTTTCTGCAAGAGCTGCTGTTCCCTGTGCTACAAGAAAATAATTTCCTTGGCTAACTGTACCTCTCTTAGTTTCTTAATGCTGGTATTCTTGGCAATAGCTCAGGCTGCTGCCTCCTCTTTGACTACTGAAAGCAATGCTACCCATTCCAGCTTCACAGCAGCAGGAGGGAAAGAAGGGAACCTGAGTGGTGACACAGTGCAGCCCTTGGTTCAGAAGTTATTTCTTCTGCGGAAAAATACGGGCTCAGTCCCATAACCTTTATGTAGTGGGATATTCTGAAGATTTATGTTAGAGTACAGATAATCTCTTCCACTTCAGACAAACAGAAAGAGTATAATAACAAAAAGAAACACTAGACAGGAACATGAGAAGCTTAGAATGCATTATAGTCACTTTCCAAGTCTATGCATAACCTAAGGCAATCCTGTTGTGTAACAGCATTCAGTGATTTAGTTGCATTTAAACAACACACTCCGTGGGAGTGCTTCAGGATGATGGACACAGAGCACACCAGTGGTTGGCATGCTGATTCCAGGAGAAATCTGATGAAAACTGAGTCAAGTGAGAATCAATACTGAATAATTCAATCAGTGCTTCAGGATCCTTGTGAAGCCTTGAGACAGCCCCCAAACCATGCACAGTATTTAGCAGTAAAAAGGAGGGAGCAAGCTGGTTAATTTCAGTAGCGTTTGGCTTTATTTCTCTTATCTCTGCTTCAATCTTTTGTGAGATTAGGAATTAAATTAAAAACAGGGAGAAAAATGAGCCATCATTCCAACCAAGCACTATCAGTCACTTCTCCATTCCTGGGTCTCATATCTGCACTTTAGAGAAAGTTTCTCTTTTTCAGATCTTCCCCTACCACAAAAGATTTTCTACTCGTTTAAGGTCTTTAATTCAGCCTTTTTGTAAGAAATCCAAGCCTGTTAATTACAACATCTTTGTTCACATCCAGATTCTCACTCTTCTCCCTCTTTTCTTTGAGTCCTTTCTCAGGAAAAAGAATCTCATCACTAATGAAGTATCCACATTTTATTACCCTGGTCTTTTTTTTCCTCCCCTCAGATCAGGAGATATCTGACACCTCAATAAAATCCCTTCTGTGAAAGTAAATGTTCTTAATTATGCCAGTGCTGGGAATATTCCTGCTGTAATGCATTTGGCAATCCATAGCTGTAAGAAATCTGTGCATGCAACATAGACAACAGTTGGGGTCAGAGGCTCAAGCAAAGTATTCTACAAGCTCCAATAGCCCAGGAAGCACTTCTTTAGAGTACTGTGACGTTTAAATTCCTTCTCCCTTAATATCAACGACAACCTCACTTTCTTCAGGCCCAGTTCTGCAGAATATGCTCTGATGGATTCCTAGAAGGACCAATTGTGGCCATTTCACAGCCTGGATGCCTCGTGGAAAATGCTGAGCAGCAGCCTCTATGACACAAAGCACACAGAATATAAGGTACATCACAGAGCTTTGGGTTACCCTCACCTGCATCGTGTCAGCCTGGACAACCTTTGTATGCATGCAATACGGACACAGGCTGCCACCAAACAGATGGTACGTCACACTGTGACACAGCATACCATGCCTGCACTTCTGAACACCTGGCAGACACACATCCAGAAAACCAGCTGGTGGTTTGGTTTATCCTCTCCCCATCCCATATTTTCACAGCATGTCACATATGCTTTCTGTAATTCTACATGCCCTCTGGGTATCCTCAGTGGATAACAGAGCGCCTTCCTAATTTTGTCACATTATGTAATAGAGGAATTCCCATGCTGGATCCCAGCACATGCTGATAGGTCACACAGGCTCTTTGAAATGTAGGCTTGGGGCCAGGCCCTGTTTGCTTATTCAGTTTTGTAATTTTTGCAGTTCTTTAGCTCATCCCTGCAGGCACTTCAAACATGTTAAGCTCTGTCTGTCACCAAGCAATTACCTTCAGTGCTCTGAAACAAAGCAGCCTTCAGCTTCTGCCCTGTACCTGAGGGAAGTCAGTGCAGAACCTCACTGTCCCTTGAACATGAGCTACTGCTTGCCAAATAGGTGAACAAATAGAAGCATAACTCAAAATACATAAGCACAACAATAGTTCCATCAGTATTATTACCCTTACTGGTACTGACAGTATCAAAGTTGATAAATTCAAGGAAAACAATGCAAAAAATCTCTTAAGAGATGCAAAATGGGAACGTTGCTCTCTGGGAGAAGGCATCACAACAGCTGCAGTTTTAATGTGCAAAAACAAACAGGAGGCAAAAGCTGGAAACACACAGAGGTGGTGTTTGTGAATCCAAATGATAAATAGGCTTTTTTGAAGCACACACACTAATATTTGTCACAGTAAATTTCAATTCAGGTCGCCTGGACAGGGGTCAGAGAAAAGAGAAGCAGTCAGGAATGAGGATTTAAAGAAAGCAATTCTGCTCGTACAGCAATCTGGATTTTGAGTTTCTTTATTCACAGAATATAGAAACAAAGTCATGTCTTGACTGTAGAGGCTGCCACAGAGAGCTGACATGCTGGCAAGATCAAAGCATCACAGAGTTCTGCTGCAGGAAGGCATGTTCCACCAAGGTATAAATACAAGGGCTGCTCCAGAAGTAATGCCTCCTATTTTATTGTGCTGACCCACCACCTCTGAGGTGGATGTTGATGCTACAGCACCAAAGACCTTCCCACCAATATTCAATTACATTTTTTTTGCCATGTGATGGGTGGCAGCAGAAGAACAGACTATTACGGGGCGGTAACAAACCAAACTGCTCATTAAATACAACTACAGGTGAACAAGACGACAATCAATGCTCACCAATCGATCCAAAACACCGCCAGCCCCCGCTCTGCAACGCCGACCCAACACCGCCACCCAGCGGTCCGGCAGACTGCTTTAGTTTAGTGTAAAACCCAAGTTACAAATGCTGTCCTAGAAAAGAGACTCGCCGAGCAGTAATATGATGGAAAAAACCTCAAGCTTCTAAGATAACAGCAGTTGTGCTTATGAAAGAAGGACATGAATCATTATGGATTAAAACTACCTGGATTGCTCAATCTAGAAATGTTGTCAACAGACACGTGTCCAACAAGAAAGCTATTATAAACTAGTGGTATTTCACAACTTTGGGAAACATTGTAATCAAACCAAAGAATTTCTTTAGGTAAAGCCACATTTATATTAGAACTCAAAAGTCCAGACCCTGGATTTAAAACATGGCAGAACACCTTGCTTGACACTGAAATTATTGAGTTCTAGGAGTAAGTTTGAAACATTAAATATATTTAGATTGCATAAATGAAACAACAAACACACCAAAAAACCCAAACCAAACAACCAACCCCAACACTCCCTTCCCCTCAGTGAACCACTCCCCAGTTGTTATCCTGAGTACCAAGGAATTTGGGAACAGAACGGACCAGGAAGTATTCTGAGCATTCTCAGTTAAGCCTGCAACAACTGAAAGCCAACAACAACAGTTAAGGACAGACCTTCTTTGGCTCAAACCTTCCTTTCACTGTCTGCTTTGCAGGCTGTAATTGCTGACCTTTGGTGTAAGAACGCTGCTGATTCTTATTTTTCAGTGTTCCTGGAAACGTGTATTAAAGCCCTGAAGCCTTTCCTAAGCCCTAAGCTTAATGACACAGACAAGAATGTTTGCTAATGAATTTCCATTTACTCACAGTCTCTTAGACAAAAGGTACTTAAAGCATCTCATGAAGCAGTCCTCCATTTTTCTCTACAGAGCTTCTCCAAATACCACCCTTCATCCTCTGCATTTGGGCTTTACAGTTCCTTCTTAGATACATGGTTGTTAGAGAAGGCAACAGTCTTGTGTAACTGTTCCATTCCTCTTAATTATTCACCATTCCATGAATCACCGCAATTTGTGATGGTTATTTACAGTAATTGAGATGTTGTTCATGAGTAGCACAGCTCACTGTTAAAGACATGGGAAACTAAGCTAAGAAAGAGCTACTTCTGCCATCACTGAGAAAGCTGTCCCTTCCAGCCCCTCTGCCTCTGCTGGTGGTGAGATCTGCAATGAAGAATGGAAACAGAGACAAACTGTTAACACTGCATACAACTACAAGCTGCAAAAATAGAGTTGGTGTTCACAAATTAAACCAAGAACGGGCTACTGACTCTCCAGAACACTTAAAAATGCAAATTCTCTCTACGAGATGCATCTGAAGTTATTAGGAACTGTATGATTTCCAGTGTCTGACCTCCTTCAAAGCAAAGCCAACACTTAGCACCACCCCATCTTTCCTACAGAGCTCACTGCTACTTCACTAGGAAGAGTAACTGAAAGCCTCGAGTTCCTAATAGTGTAGGTATGTGCAACAAAACATGTTCCATTCCTATAAGCATGCAGTGATTTACACATGAAAACTGAGTCTCTCTCACTGATGAGCTGAATTCTAAAGTATTTACCACTTAATCACATCAAATGTATATATGAAGGTTACCTAAATTATTCTAATGAATGATCCCATGGTGGGTAACATGAACACACAATGTTATCCTTCCAGGCAATAAGCCCTAGTAACTCAATGTACTCATTTAACACCAAAGATGACAGAGCTGTTAGAGATCATTTGAACTCCCATATGCTGGGGTGTAAATTGCATGCGAGCAGTTCCTTCTCTGCCTGGCCTAGCTTTCTTCAGTTATGAAATCTTCCTTCACCTTTTATTCCACAAAATCTGGAATTCTCATCACTGATGGGCTCACCCAAGGACAAACACGCCTAAGACAACATAAATAAACTCAGTCCAAAGTCAGCAATGGACTTTTCCTGAACTTTTCACCAGACATAGAACTGGATCTGCACTTTCAGACTGAGAGTTTTTTTCTTCAGTAATTAAAAACATGGCAGAGAATTCCATCCCCTTTTTGAGCCCTATACACATTCTGCTGGCCTACATTCAGAATCAAGTTTGCTGCTGTTACATTTTGAGAACATTTACAGTAAGAGTAAATGCATTTGTTGATACTTGTTTCTAAACAGACACTAACACAGGGGGCTGGAGCACAGGTCGCACAAGCAAGAACTGATAAAGGTGGCTTTCTGCAGCCTGATAAAGAAAAAGCTGGGAGCAACCCGCAGTCTGCTCTGCCTATAGGGTGGAGATGCAAAGAAGTTAAGTTGTTTTTAGGGATGCAAAGCAAAAGTACAAAACGCAATGATCCAAGGTTGCAAATAAGGGAAACAAATTTTGGAACAGAACTGCTGAAGCACTGGAACAAGTTGCTCACAAAGCGTGGAAATGCCATCCTTGAAGACTTTCAAAACATGATTAATCCTGAATAAATGTAGTTTAACAACTGGATTTAACTTCACTACAAAATGGCCGTCCTTTGAGCCGGAAGTAAAAAGCCTGGATAACCTCCACAGAGCCCTTCCAGTCTAAATGTTCTCACTGTTCTGGGACTTCTAAAAAGGGATTTGATTAAATAAACCTATGTATACACAAATGACCTCGAAATACAATCACCAAGACTGTTGCTTTTAGATCTCAGTGAACTACTAAGAGCCAGTTAAAACATGCAGCCCTTCATTGTACATGAACTAATAATGACCAAGCATACTTCTCTATAGGTAAATAATCACTGAAATTCTTTCTGAACACAATGTATTCGACTGCTCTAAGAATGGTAAATGACAGAGCACCTAAAGCTCCTTCACACTTTTCCACTACTGACACAATTTGATTTAAATACAGAAATGCAATGCTGTTTTTTGATAGACATTTTTATTTAGTTGAGAAATTGTATTCTTTATTATCAGTCCATTTAAATTGCTTACATTCATCAGGCCATCGACCTGCTGAGACCAACACACAGTAAAGCTGCTAGTTGAGCAGGTTTATTTTTACTGCAGTGTGGTTCCTAAACTAGCAGTGCTTTCTTTGCACAAATGAAGTAGCTGAGGTTAGGTAATCAGAACCCAAAGGGTTATCATTGGTATGAAACACAGGAAATCATTTGGATGGTTACTGTGCCAGAAAGTCATTGCTAATACAAATGTTTCTTCACAGTAGTTTAACAGTTATGGTGCAGCACATCTATATTATACCTTCAGAATCCTCTGTGAGAATTAAAAGATCAAAGCAAAACAAGAACACTTACACAAATGTTTTGTAAATGAACTCTTCCAGATTACTGTTCTACTGGATATACAAATATTAGAGATAAAGTCCCATACTTCAAGAGAGCTGCTAATGCTAAAAGTCAGGATTTATGTCAGTTTACTTCTGAGACTCCTTCCTGACTTGGATACCATGAACACAATGTAAAGTGATGGTTGCTCTGAAAGTAATGCTTCCTATTTATTTCCATGAAACTACCACAGGCATAACTTCTGGTACAGCTCTCACTTTGTAAAGCCCTTGTTGGCACTCGGCACTGACAGTGCAGAGACCAAGACAGCCCTGTGCTTTATTATATCAGTCATTAAGTGGTTGAGTTTTTAATGGAAAAATTTCTTTTTGGTCACAGGTCCCAGAAATTCATCTTGCATGTAAAGAGGAACACTTAAATACCAACAGGCCAGTCAGAACATGGAGTGAATCTGAGCTGTAGGTGCTTATTGCCCATCTGCCACTTAGGAAGCTCCAGTGTGAGTTGCGGATAGAGTGGGTTATTTTGTGGGTAAGCAAAGAAAACAAGAGTGGTTTTGGTCAGTGAAGTGAAAAGCACTCAATGACGAGAGGCCAGGGAGTTGGGTAATGCCACAAAGACAGTTAGCATGGGAAAGGAGCACAAACATAATGAAATTAGGCTCAGTAATGCCATCATTTTCAGAACAATTTGCTGCTCATGTTTACCCTATTGCAATTTGGACTGCAAATTGGATAGGCATCAATAGGAAAGGAAAATTAATTTTACAGGCAGGAGGTCTATAACATACAACAGGAGAAATTAAAATCACTGGCTGAAGAAGCCCTTCCAGATCCTGCCTACTCTGAGCAAACATTTCAAATAGAGGAAGCCCAAGCTTACACTGTAAGAATAATTTCATATTTTAATAAATCCAGGGAACACAATTTTTCTCATATCTCCTTTAAGATCATATTAAGCAACTGTTAAAAAGAGCTTCAGTACAGAAAAGAAACTATTTTTCTGCATCTGGCAAAGTGCTTTTTGCATCGCTCAGTGTCTCATGTAAAACTCACCCCCATAAAAACAGATGGCATGAGGTCTCTATAACCCACTGGAGAATGGCAGTGAGGGGCTCCTTTTGTGTCACATTTAGCAACCAGGAACTTGCTGCAGTCACAGGTACAAATACAAGCTAAGAAAGTTGTGTTCTCAGAATAAAACTTCAGCAACCGAATTCTGAGTTTCACTCACTAAGTTTATGGCTCCTCACTGTCCTCCCTTCTCACACAGTTTGTTAGGAGCATAATAAAAAGGACTCTTACAATTGTCAAATCCTACATTACTACTTCCCTGCTTTGAATTACTGTGTTCCACAGTGCATGTTTTGTTTTAGAGAGATTTGGAGGAAACAGAACTTGATCTCTGCACTGTCAGCACATCGGCCAAGGCAGCTCTGTGCTTTATCATGTCAGTAAACAAACTGCAGTAGAGAAGTCCGGTTGGGTAACTGAAGAAAAGAGACCAACGCTGTGACATGAGCTCAGCACCCTCTGTGATGTTCTGTGCACATGTAGGGGGCCTTCCTTTGATCTCTGACCTCAGTTCCACACGAGGGCAAGAGCCAGCTCGTGTTTTATGACTTGGGCACTCAGCCCAAGAGAATTCTGGCAAATTGCACGATGGTTTTTAATCCTATTTCTCATCTCTGCTTCCTATGACTCACTTCTATCATTCACCTTCACCTCCCAAAGAGAAAAAAGGTTTTTGGTGGTGTTTTTTTTTCCAATGAAGAAAATTAAGTTAAATTGCTTGAATGTTTGGGCAGGATTTACTTACTCAAGGAGTGGCCACTATTTACCATTATAAATATTTATTGCAACTTACACTACAAAAAACATCCACAAAGGCCTGAGGTGCTGATGGCTAAAACTGCAGTGACACTGGAGTGCTACAGCTCCATCACACTGGGATGGAATTAAACTTTAATTTCTAGTCAAAGACAAGCTTCAGGTAGAAGGAAATGTATCTGTTAGCGCTGAGTTCTGTACAAAGAGGCCAGTTTATAAAACCTGATCAGTAAAACTTCTCAAAGTAATAAATGTGTCAATTACACAAGCATTTGCACACTTATAATACCTGAGTACATAACACAACCAAATATAGCACTGACTGACACATTCTCTAATTGTGTAGATGTAATAAGGAATACTGAAATAGATGACAGACAAACTTCCTCTCTGAACCTGGCTGTTTGCCACATCTCTGCACATATGGGAAATAACCTCACAAAGGAGATGGAAAAGACAGCTTTACTTCTTCACCTTCAGTCCACCGACAAATATCTGTTACCAAAGTCAACATTTCATGTTTAGAAAGAAGCAGCTGTCATAAAAACCTGTTTTGACAACATCAAGTGACCACAAGGACTCTGACCAATGACTTAAGGTTGAGTAAAACGGCCCAACAGATATTCATTCTAAATAGTCATTCCAAATTCTTTCAAGATGCTCAAGATGTTAGTAATTCTGGGAAATTACCAAACTGTGACAAGTAAATGTTTTAGACTCTACCATATTATGACTCCTCTTTAAAGTAATTGATTGCTTATGATTGAATTTCATTCTTGATTGGTTGCAGTGGAAATCCTGATTGTATTGACAGTTCGCAATGGAAATAACTGGCAGCTTGCAGTAAGAAGCATTCTTTACTTCCTTTTGGCTCTGCACAATGCTATAAGACCAGTTCTTCTGGTTTCACACAGTGCAGTCTAGGGAAGCAGTTGACTTGTTATCCTCTAACATGGAAAATAGAGCACACTGGAACACATTCATAAATACTTATCTTTGACAGCTCACCCAAGTGCCTGCCTTGACAATAACTACATAACTTCTTCAAATGTTGAATGCATTCACCTTCTCCAAAGATCTCCAAAGAATACAGCAACTCAAGGCACTATAAATGTGTTTTGAACTTTCTTCCACTAAAATTTTCACTGTCCTTATAGCAATCACTCATCTTTATCTCTCATGTGAGTATCTAATTGCTTTTCTTCCATAATTTGTTTTCTCAAGATTCTGCGCCCCCCTCCACCCCCCCCCACCCATAAGGTCTTCTTAAAAGAAGTTCTAGTTCTAGAAGGGTTGTTCTGGTTCAGACCAGATGCAGGCACATGTGGAACTCTAAGAGCATCTCTTCTCACCTCCCAGTTTAAACCCTCCAGTCATTTTCAGTTCTCATCCTGCTCCAAATGCTATTCATGTATTTTAAAATCTCAAATACTCTTTTGAAAAGTATTTTTCTAGTGTCTTCAGAACTGCTTGAATCATCCTTAGGAGGAAACACACGCATTTGGTAAGACAAAGCAGACATAATTATTCCTTGCTGGTATGTACATAATAGATATTACAACTGTACACTGACAGCCCAATTCTACTTCACAGATGCATCCCAGCAAACACTATTTCCAGAACCCTCTGGAATTCCTTTGGAATAAAACTGTACGAGGAATCACAGTGTTACAGGTAAGAACACCAAATATCATTTTAATTCCACAGTGATTTCCAGCAATAAAGACCCTTCCCATACATTCCTTTTCCTGTTTATCACAGATTGAATAGATGATTGTCTTCAGCTTATGTTGCAAGGCTGTAATTATTCATACATATCCTTAATATTAAATGAGGAAAAAGTACCTAACAAATCAAGATTTGGCTCTCAGCTCAATAGAACTCTGGAAAGCTCCAATCAATAAGATTTAAGCTGATGAAAAGATGTAAGTTCTGGCAGCACTGCAAATGTAACATCATCTCCTTCATATTATTCTCCTAGCTTCTTCACTCTCTTGGTTCCAGAGCTCGTGGACACTTGTATGTAAGACTCAACCCCCAAAAGGAATGAATGTAAGTGCTCACAGGACTGGACCCTTTGAACTTAAAAGGACATCCATCTGGCTTGATGCAGCCAGCGTGTGCTCTGCTTCATGAGATTTTAATGATGAGGATTGTTTGAATTAGACTGTCTCAAGAGAATGCAAGTGACACAACAAAGATAAATTGGGGTTAAACAAAAAGCCAACTGATTCAGCATGTAAATAGAGAATCAGCACAGTAAGCCCAGTGAAATTACTATGGATTTATGACTGTATCTGTTCTTCAACGGCTTTTATTCATTAGAAAAATTATTATATTTAATCATTTTAAATGACATCACCCATATTTTGTAGTTTTAGTGAAGGTGAAAGCTGTCTCATGCAATCATCCTGTGATTATTAGTAACTAATAAGTACTGTGACTGAAAGTCTACCTGGCATTGACTTTCCAGCGTAGCTCAAGTACACAAACACTTAAATTAAACACGGAGTGTCATTACTTTTGTAATGAAAACATGCTCAAGTGAAATCCAATTAAATAAGAAAAACATATCAAAAAATACATATCAAAACCATCTCGAGCAGCTATAAAAGAAATGTCCAGAATATATCAGATACCAGAAGGATACTGATATTGCTATCAACTTTGGAAAGTCTGGGAAATTGACTCTGGAAACCTCCCTATAGAAGAGGGTTGCTGGGAAGCAGATAATTTAGGCAGGCAGAGAACAGGATTATTTCCCCTCCCCGCCCCCCCCCCCTTTTTCTTTTTAATTTGGATGCTAAGTGGCAGGAACTTGCTACAAGTACTGGCACTAATGGGTAGATAGAAACCACCTTTAGCTTCCCAGGATACCTGTGATCTCACAGAAATGCTTACGTGGTCTCTATTACTGCATTCTCTGAGCATCTCAGAGCTGTCAAAATATTTATCCTCTAATCAGCCTGGGAGGGACTTAGCATCCTATCTGTTCTACAGATCAGGAACTAAGACACAAAGACTGCCTTCACTGCAATGGAAAGCGCAAACCTTCCAAAAAGAGCAGATTTATGCAACCCAATCTGCTTGATCCTGTGTGCTCTCAGAATATATTATTGCCTGACAGCATGGGAGGGAAAACACCTACACCACTCACAGCAAAAACTGAGCTCAGGATATTTGCTTGGAGAGTGATTTACTTCACGCACGCTGTGCGGTCTTACTTTTGGTCCATTTGCCCACATATGGACAAAACTTCTCTATAAGGGCAGTAAATATACTTATGCTTCCACTTCAGCAGGGAAAAGTATGTCTCAAAGCACAGCAACACATTCAAAGATCCTTGAGGCAGATGAGGAAAACAACATCCATGCTTTGCACCAACACATTAGCAATATGGTATGCAAAGTAGCTGCCTTGCTTAGGGTGAGCTACCATAGTGTTAACATGGCACTGCCCTACCCAAGGAAATACTCATTCTTTGCAGTCTGTCACACAGAAAGCCACACACCTTAGATGTTGGGACCTCAGAAGATGAGAAGAGCAGCTACAAGCTCTTTGTTGTCTATTTCTTACTGAGTGGTGCTCATAGAAAAATAAAACTCTACCGCTTCTGAGCTTTCTTGCTTTCCTCTTCGTTTTTTCTTAAGTGAACAGATAAATTCCAATGTGAATTTTAGTTTATTTCTAAAGAAGTGGAGATGTGAAAGCCTGCTTGTGCAAACCTGAGCTCCCAAGATCAGGTATGAAGCTTCTTTTCTGTTTACATTGTATTGTAGTAATGATTTCAGTGTAATTAATGCGTCACAGAGAAGTACAATTATTTACTGAGATGAAACATGCCAGATGCCTTCATTTAACTTCCATGCAGGGAAATATTAAAAGCAGTGAAAGGTTAAACAGGATATTAAAACTTTTCCCCTTCTCAAACACACAGGGAGTTCAACCATTTGATTGAGGTAATTAAAGTGACAAAGAACAGCTGAGCTCAACTGAGTTGCCTGAAGTATCCTGCTGACAAACAGGAAGGAAAGAAGGAACATCTAGGAGAAACCTAGAAGCAAAACACTGCTTGTTTTCAAAGGCAGATTTTCATTTTCTTACTCTCTGCTTAATGTTGTCATTCTCTCAGTTTGACACTGCAAGTACAGTCACAATGAACTGTGCATCAGAATGAAGATTATACTAGAAAGCTGAAAGATTTGACGATCAGCCATGATGTAAGCTACCTCCAATATGCCACAAAGAGTTCCCCCAGTATCAGACAACAAAAATCCCAAAGCATAAGCAGTTTTGGTTAGGAAACCAAAAAACACAGAGATGGGTGTCACAAGTGATGTGTTTTTGAGCAACATTCAGTTACTTCATAAATATGACTTTCCATGTCCCATCAGTCTGAAGTGAAGTGCTCAAGTGAAGCAGTTGAGCCCACACCTTAAAACTGTCTCCTTCATGGGACTGAAAGGCAATATTCCCCTTAACTTTATTACAGTGTCAAGGAGAATATGAATCTACCTTGTATCAGCATCTGCTGTACTTCCAACTGCATAGGTGAGTTATACCATTTTCTCCTCCTAGTGCAAAGTATGAATGTTGGACAGGAAAGGGCACAAAAGAACACAATGAAAACCCAATAGACCTGAAAAAGATGATGTGTTGGCAGAAAGAAAAGACTTTGACAGTTACATCCAAACTCAATTATTTAAGAAGAAAAACACAAGGCCTGGGGCACTTCTCCTCAGCAAAACGCAACAGATCTCAGGAATAGGAGTACAACTGCCAGTCCCCATAAATAAATTTATAAGCGGCAGAGTTTTAATCTTCTCATTGAAACTGCCATCAAAAGTTCTTCTAAATTAAATGAGATTAAAAACTATCTTTTAAAGAACAGGAAAAATCAGAAGCGATCTCTAAATCTCAGACATTGGGGTTCAATAGCATTGTAGGTCTGTGATGTCATTTGAATGTCATGTTACACAGCAGCAGCCTCTGGAATTGTCAAGATCCCTGACATCCATTTTGTTTCATTTCAACCTAACCACAATATTTGGACATATCTTTGCAATAAGGCAGTGGAAATCCCATAGGTAGCTGAAGATGCATTGTGTCTGATGAACAAAAGGCAATTATTACAGCAAAAGCCACAAGCTGCACTGTACTTGTTAACACAAGAGAGAAAACCCAGAGTGACTAAACAGCCTTAAAGTTACCAAAGTGGAGCCGAAAACAATCATTCAAACCAAGGAGAAATAGAGCAAAAGAGAAACTAAGAAATTAAATCAATGTAAATGTCAGCATTCTGGCTGTGAGCATGAGGAGTTTGTGTCAAGTTAAGATGCTTGTTAATTGCACTAATACTGATCAAGCTTCAGAACTATTTGGAAGGGTTTTCAGAGGAAAACTCTGGATTACAAACCCCACGTTATTACCATCCTTGGAAGCAAAACGCACAGTAAAATTGTGTTCCATAATTAAAGTGATAAACTCCTAAATCTTGTGATGTGGTAAACATGGTGCTGTGACAGACCTGGGTGCCACTGACATTTTATGGCTTTTCCTCCTCCACAATCCCTCTAAATACAGAGGAGATGATTATCTCATGTTTTAGTTTGTAGCATATTAAAAGACAAATGCTGTTACATAGAAAACAGCATTACTTTGCAATGCTGATATTTTCCCCAAACAAAAATAAGACACACACTAAAAAAATTACACAGATGAGGTACAAATCTTGGAAGCTTCTAGTTGTGAAAGGTTTTTTTCTGCTGAAATATTACATATTTTCAAGTAAAACCAAGTGATCTCATGGAAAAAGTACATCTACATAAAACACTGAAGTTAATTGATGGTGTGAAAAATAGAGACTTCCCAAAGGCTGCACTGAAAAAACACTCAAAAGCAGAAAAACGTTTCTCTCTGCCTCCAGAGCCCAGCACCTATTTGGCAACCCAGAGGGGATTTACACCACTCCCCCGCAGTTAAACAGCCAAGGGGCTGATCCTTGTCATTGGATTGGGGCAAACCAGGAGCACCTCCACAGTCAACACATTTATAGAAAACACTCAAATTCAACTATGCTCAGATAAATCCTACAAATCAGACCATGAGCTGCTATACCTATTAGCTTGCTTTCATATTAAATAGAATCAGACTACTATAGTTACTGCTTTTGTCATCCCTCATTTACAGTTGCTAAAATAACTCTAAAAGCTAAAGCAAAATTAAGCTAATATCAATAAGTGTTCTGGGTATCACTCATGGCAACAGAATTTTCTTGATTTACTTCCTGCTGTTTACAGGGAAAGGATGAGCAGCTCCAACCAGCTTCAGCTGTTGGAAGGTGTGTTGGAAAGAAGGATGCCAGGCAGTTTCAACCCATTGCTCATCTCTGTGCTGCAGCTTGTTTGGCTGGACAGCTATTGGGATGCCTACAGTGATTTGTGACCTCCATATATATTCATTATCAGATGCAGCACAACATTCATCTGATTTCCTAGCATGTGTATTTTCCTGGGAACAAGCTGTCTAAATATTTTGTCAACTTGTACAGCAACTGGCATGAGGACAATATGGATTTTTTTTTTTTATTTCCTCCTGTCTTAGTCTTAAAAAGAGGAGAGAAACTGAAGGGGTCAGCAGTTGTTTGCATTCTTCCACAGCAGCATTTTTACAGCAAATCACAATTGGTTTATTTTACAGCTTTATTCTATTCTTAACAACTACAACAAATGAAGCCTGGGTTGTGGGAAGATGCTGTAGCATGTAAAGCCTTAGTAAATACTGAATTGCATGTTGTTGGGCAAGAAAGGAATCAATGAACTGAATGTATTATCAGCAGCCTAACCCAAAGCATTACAGAGTATTAAGTAAATAATGTTCAATTAAAGAACTAGAGGGGAGAAAAAAATGCATAACACATACATAATTACATTTGCATAACAATTCATAAGCCAAAAGAATTCAGTTCTGATTTTTCCAAAGGTCACTGAGACAACAATCTATAAATCATCTGCACACAACAACAAAATAGAAAACCAGTTGCTCAATTCCACAATCTAAAGTCTGTCCTCCTGCATTTCAATTCTACGGGACACGAAGCCAGAAAATTAGTCTGTTTGCATATTAAGATCCCACGACTCTTGTGTGAAATCAATTAAGCCAAAATGACTTACTCAGACGACATTGTGCCCTATAAAACACACACTTATATTTTAAAATAACAAATGCAGAGTTCAAAAGGACTCCTCTGGATATACAAAACAAGTATAGGATTTATGAGAAATTGATGGAAGGAAAAGATGTTTGTTTAAGTGTGATAGGATGAGATACTGCCTGTCAGCTACACACATAACTAAATTTAAACAAAAAAATGCATCGTGTTTTGTTATTTCATAAAAAGAAGCAGCATTGCAGAAGATTGAAGAGAGATTTTAAATGAAAAGCAGCAGCTCGAAAACTAACACAATAACATAGGTAAGAGCACACACTGTTCTTGTGAGGCATTAGTAGTCCCAACAAATAGCGTACTAGGTTACTACCATAACATAACACAAGCAACTCCTAGGGTATATTTAGCAACACTTCTCTACTTATCCTTACATTGCAGAATAACAACATTTGCTCTCAGGACCAAATGCGACAAAGAATTGTTAGCTTTAGATGTACAATAACATCTTATTAGCCAGGAATGCTGGTTAAATTTGTCATTGTGAAGGAAGTCTGAATCTGAGACAGAGCAAGACACCCTTCCTGCCTTCCTACTTCCAATTAAAAATGCCATTATAAGAAAAATAGCTTCAGAAAAGTGAAGGACTTGATCTTTATTTGAAAAAAATAATTTAAGCAGCCAATTGCCCCAACCTGACCAACTCCTTGTGCTGGAGCTCATTCTGGGAGTAGCCTTGGCTGCTCCAGGAAAGTAGGATATCCCATGTGTCCCTCTGAAGTCAGACTGAGAGCTATCAGAGTGTAAAACCCAACCATCTCCACTTCAACCTAGAGGTACATCTGTCTGGCTTTTTGCCCATCAGGACCCCCCTATATCCTTCCTCACAGTGCTGTTCTCAGTGCATTCTTCTCTCATTCTGTACACATATTTGATACTGCCACAGACCAAGTGCCACACTTTGCACTGAGCCTTGTTGAACCTTGTTAGGTTCAGGTGGGCCCACTTTCCAAGCCTATCCAAGTCCCTGGATGGAATCTCTCTTTCTATTGCATCAACTGCACCACTCAGCTTGGTTTCATCAGCAAACTTGCTAAGGGTTCACTTTATCCCATAGCCTACATCATTGATGAAGGGGAGATTATGGAAGCATCAGTCCACATCCACTCCATATTCAAACCAACTGACAGGAACCCCTACATAGTTACTGTGGGGAAGAAAAAACAGCTTGTGTGCAATAATTCTTTGTCCTCCAACCTCCTTGCTCAGGTGCTGGGAATAAGCACAGAGTAAACACTTCTGCTCTTCATATCATACCTGCTGCATCAGTCCCCACAAAAGATCTAGAGCTCAGTGATTAATGATGGTAATTCCAAAAAGTAACTGAGATCCATTGATGTAAAATTACCAGACAGAAACATCTTTCTTCCTACTTACAGGTGAAAAAGAAACATTATTCTGGAAAAATAAAGCACTAACATTCTGAAAGAGAAACAGTGCATCAGTTTAAAGGACCTGACATCTCTATATAATACAGTATCCACTCTCTTTCAAAGAGGATTACTAATATCCTTGCAGACATGCAAGAACTCCAGCCAGAGGCAAGCCATGTTGGGACAAAGAGAAGAGACATTAAAAAGGAATGTTGCCATCCCACTTCAAATAGAAGATTTTACATGGTGAGAATTCTGTTTTAAGACACACAGATACAGAGAAGAGATGAGAACTGTGCACAGACCACCAGTTGAGTAGGGAAACCTTCTGGAACAAGTCAGAAGACACAACTTGAGGAATAAGTATATAGAAGGAAAAACTCCCCCTGCATCAGAGGACAGAATGAAACAGTTTCTTAATAGGTAAAAGGAGAAGGAGGAATGCTGACAAACAATTCTCTAGAAGTATTCCCATTCCAGTTAAAGGATGGCAACCAGATTCACAAACTTGCCAGCAGCAACTTACGAAACACAACCTAAAATGCCAATTTCATTTTACGGTAAAATCAGATTATAAGATGATGAAGAAACCGTCAGAAAGCAAGCTATGGAATTTGCCGTGCCATGGCTAAATAGACTAAAACAGCAACCACATCTCTGGCTGGTCCATATCTCCATTATATTTGAGCCATTTTCAAACACCTAAAATTCAATAGAAAATTACCACAGTTTCATGCTTGGACAGAGATGCTCCTTTAAGCAACAGTTGGCAAATGCTGAGTCTGCCAAGCTGGGCTTCTCCATACACAGTTTGGTTTCTGGACACACAATTTTACCAGTAAGGCTGGAATCTCTAATCTGAAAAGTATATTTTATGAGGGAACTGGACACATTAAACAGACCTTGCCAGGTTATTTACAGGGATATATTATTAGCTTTGATTCTACCCCAATAGAAACCAAACCCAAATAAACAATATCAATAAAAAAAAAAAAAGAACAAACCCCACAAATTTAGCAAGGCTTCGGGTGTTTAATTGATCAAAAGATGAGAGTTAAATCATCATCCTTAATGAATTCTAAACATATTAAGAAAATTACCATACTTTAAATTCTTTTCCAGCCTTTCTGAGCAATTTACTCGGCCCTCATATAAACTCACCCTGAAGCTTTGCTGTAAGTAAGAATGTTTGATAGGATGAAACAGGCAGCCCCAAGGAGAGACCTGTTCTATACAAGCTCACTCATCAACACAGCCATAAAACTTCACCTTCACCACATATTACTCACTGCTCTCAAAAGATCTTAAGATATTTTCAAGTTCATTTTACAGTAGCTGATTTTTAAATTTTTTTCTCATATAAACATATTAGCATGGTATAAAGAATTAAACTAATAAAGACCTAATAGCTGACCCCAGGAGTCACTTGATCCAAACCAGAGAGATGATCACAGGATGGGGTAAAGCTGACCTTACAGCTAAAAGACAGAGGGCTCCTGACTTAGAACTGTGACATGATCCTAACACTGCCTCAAATGTAAGGCTTCAAAATCCCCAGCATAAGGAGATGCCTTTAGATGAAATGATGGCATACATACTTCCCACAAAAATAACCACCAATCCTTTATACTCTGAAGCCAGTTTTCAGCTTGGTGTGGAACTGCATTAAGAAGCTCCTTGCCCTAAGAATTAGAACAAATTGAACCTGCCAAAGTATTCACGACAGGCTCAAGCATAACTCCTCCCTGCAAATTTGTTCTTCTGCCATAGCTTTACCAGCTCTTTGCTATTTATACTGCACATCTAATCCTCTCACCAGTAACATCTGATACTATAGGATCAGTATCTCTCCTGCCTAAGGCAGTTTCCTATTGCCAGTACAGCAGGTCTTGGAAAGGTCCATATCCCTTTGCACCTCTTCTTTATCCCTACAGAACCAAGACATCTTCTGTCACTGAGGGAGGGAGCAGAGTATACTGGCTATGAGTAGTAAGCCATTTTTTCTACCATTTTCTTTCAGAAGCACTAATTATTCACCGCACCCCAAACACAGCCCACCTGAGTGGAACAGCCAGATAGACCCCAGGCTTAAGGTAGCAAACCTCATATCACTTGTGAATGTTGAAACAGCCTTCTTGGAACTAGGTTAGAATAAGCACAGTAATGCTACAATGTAATGAAAATTATAGCAATAATAGCAGGGAATCATAAAACCACAGCAGCACAACCCTAGGTGGCAGCAACCAAGAACAAGCCCAAATACAACAGACATAGAAAAGAAGAAAAAGAGCTGCCTACCTTCAGAAGGCCTCAGATACGCAGAGATTGCCAGCAAGACCCTCACACCTGCACTGCCAACCCTTAAATAAGGGCTGGGAGGGGGTGGATCCTGGCTCCAGCCCTTCTGGTCAATCAAATAGATTGCGTACACCTGAGCTGCCCTGGGTTGGCCCTGCCTTCCCACCAGGTGCTCCCCATTTGTGTTCATAGCTGCTGCACTGAGCAAATCCTTATTTGTTGCAATCAAGGACTTCGCTGTTCCCCTCTTATTGCTGTGCTTTGTATTGCGTTATAGCATTATATACCTGGTAATTTATTTTTTAGCAGCTTTCTTAGAAGTTAATGTAGCTGATACTGGTTATTTTCTATTTGCTTTGCTCTGTGTTTATTGCAGCCCTCGCCTCTTCCTGGCCTTCACTTTAGAATGCTGTAAAAATCCTTGCAGGGCAAGAAGTGAATATTGATGTAAGAAGTGCTCACCCAGAGAAACTGACATGCAAAATGAAACGCCAGAGATGCTTAAATCCCGGCTTAACATACTCGGTTCAAAACTAAAGAGGACTCTTGAAACACAGTGTGCAAACCTTTCCTATTTAACTTCGTGCCTTATTTTCTGTTCGGCCAGACCCCAACCCTAACCCCGCTTCAGACAAGGCACAGTCACGCATTGCCCTCTAGTGGTTCCTCAGTCAGGATGGTCCCCAGGTTTAACACGGGCAAAGGAATCAAAGTATTCGGTCTGTCTGTCCTGGCTGAATGAGAGCTCAGAGCCTCCCCCAGGGATCACCACACCTGCAATACGAGTAATCCAAAGTGCATTGTATAATTGCATAGATCTCTTTTTCCCCGTCACGCTGTACCCTTCCTTGCTTGTCTTCAACACCTGTAACTTCCTGCTATGTACCACCAGTCACTCTCTGTAGCTCTCGATACCTTTTAAAGAAGCAGAATGTTTGACAAAATGATGGGCAGCCATCAGATATCAAGAGAGGGAAGCACAATTATCAGTGGGGTGGTAAGCAGCTCTTTATCAACATCTCCATATCAACCATAAACCACAGAGCTGGGAAATCACTGGATGTTAATGTAACTGAGAATTGGTTCTGACACTGATGACAGTCTCAGGACCCCTGGGGTGCTGGTATAGGGTGAACTGGGGTTGCCAGTTATGCTGCTATCGAAACAGCAGCTCCTTCTGCTTTGGCTTTATCCCATTTTAAGTTCTATTTGTTTCATGCATGTGAATACAGTTATCATTGGCCAGTCTTTAATGTGGGGTGTGGACAATGGAATTTTTCAGTCCTCTACGGAAGCATCGGTACCATACACAGCACTGAGCCATGAATTGACTATTGGGTATCAATGCCGCTTTTTCGAGTCTATCTGTCCCCAAAAGGGGCAAATCTACCTATCTGGGGACTGAGAGAAAACCACTGAAAGATCCCAGATGGTTTTGCCAAGACCCGGACAGCAGATAGCAGTTCTGTGCTATAGGAACGACCCCCCCGTCCAGTTTCCCTTCCCCCCGACGGGAGGAGCAGCCGCTGACTCCGCCCCGTGCCGCCCCGCTGCGCATGCGCCGCCGTTGGGCCACGCGGTGCTTTGCGGTCGCTGGGAGGGGCGGACATGCTGCACAGCCTGGGGCTGGTGGGCACCATCGGGGAGGGGGACGAGGTGCCCGAGGAGCCCGAATCGGGAGACTCTGAGGATGAGCAGGTGGGGCCGGGCCGGGCCGGGTCGGGTCGCTTTGGGTTGGGTGCTGTGAGGCCGGTTCGGTTCGGTTCGGTTCGGCCGCCTGGTGGCGGTTGTCGCTCACGGGTGTCGTTGCAGGAGGTGCGGCCGGTGCCGGGCCCCGTGCGGCGGGGAGCGAAAGGAGGGGACTTCAGCGCTGCCTTCGTCTTCGGGGAGGTGGAGGCCGGCGGGGAGGGCACCTGGGCGGCAGCGCTGCGGCAGATCCGCGGCAAGGTGAGAACAGCCGCACGGAGCGGATCGACACGCGATGTCAC
This sequence comes from Coturnix japonica, assembly GCF_054131305.1. Classification (NCBI taxonomy): domain Eukaryota; kingdom Metazoa; phylum Chordata; class Aves; order Galliformes; family Phasianidae; genus Coturnix; species Coturnix japonica. The sequence continues at coordinate 11,609,799 of NC_140681.1, read as the reverse complement.
GGTCTCATCTCACCAGCACTTTTCTTTTCCTGCTTAGAGATCGGCCACCACGTTGGATGAGAAGATTGAGAAAGTGAGGCAGAAAAGGAAGCTGCAGGTCAGGCTTTCCTCCAAGAGTCACGTTACTGAACGAGTTTGCGCCCTCTGATCGCAGTGCTCGAGCTGTGTTTGCAGCTATACCTGCCTGGGGTTTCTTTTGTATGCAGAATTATCCATTTCATTTTATCCACTTGGCTTGTTTTATGCTTTGTCCAGGAAAAAGAAGCTAAGCAAGGAAAAGTGGAAGATGGTAATGCAGAAACTGAGGATGATCAGTCCGAAAAGAAGGAGTGCGAGGACTTTGATAGAGAGGAAGAAGAGGACAATGAGTCCCAATACTCATTGGAAGATGAAACTATCTTCACCAAAGCAGGTACATGGACAGGCCCCTGATCTGCAAAAGCAAAAGTGGGACAGGCCACTGATCTGCTGGAGAACAACCTTTAATGAAGTCTTGGTGGGAATGAACAAGGATTTCTTGCTTTGCGTTGGCTGCAGGTCTCTTTGATCAGTCAAGCTCATTTTGAATGGTAGCTCAGGTATTTCTATCAGAGTGGTTCTTGAATGAGGAGATTTGCTTGGTGTTTTACTCCACTGCTTGCCTGTATTTGTTTCTAAGGCTTTTTCATCAATAACTTCTTAGAAGCAAAAAGTACCAAACAGGGGTGCACAGAACATGCTGTTCTGTGTTTATCTGCACTAAAGATCCTGTTGTCATTCTTTGCAGATACGCTTAAAGTGAAGGAAAGGAAGAGATCAAAAAAAGGAGGGCAAAAAGTAAGTGTTGGAGACAATGGCACCAGGTGTCCAGCCAGTAAGGTTGTAATGAACTGTAGGACACAGAGCAAACCAGAGCGCTTTGACTGCGTGTTGTGTTGCTGAATGTGGTTTTCTTGTTTTGCTTTTGTTGCTGTTTCTAGGAAGCAGAAAGCTTTTTTGAAGATGCCTCTGAATATGATGATAATTTGTCATTCCAGGACATGAATCTTTCCCGACCTTTGCTAAAGGTATTTATCTGGTTTAGTTATTATGTGTTCTGTTGTAAGGAACATTGGACAGTCTCTCTCCACCACCCAAAGCCATCACATTCCTCCTCTCTCTGCAGCCCCTCTGAAAAGGAAATGTGGTGTGGTATGGTGTGATAGTTAGCTCTCTAAGCCTTTCCTTATGTGGGAGGTGCTCCAGTCCTTTACCATTTTTACGACCCTCTATTGAACACTCCAGTAGTTCCCCATGTGTTGGGGAGCGCACAGGTAGAGAAAGGATTCTAGATGTAGCCTCAATAGAAGTGAGTAGAGACAGCACTTAACTGTTCCATCTCCTTTGAAGGCAATCACAGCTCTTGGTTTCAAGCAGCCGACTCCAATTCAGAAGGCTTGTATCCCAGTGGGTCTTCTGGGCAAGGATATTTGTGCTTGTGCTGCTACTGGGACAGGTAGGGGCTGGAGCCATGGGGAACATGGGGAATTCAGAGTATTCACAGTAACTGATAATTTTTGGTAATTCTTCTCAATTTTTCTTCTATAGGCAAGACAGCTGCCTTCATCTTGCCTGTGCTTGAGCGCCTGATTTACAAACCTCGTCAGGCCCCAATAACAAGGGTACTGGTTCTTGTGCCAACACGAGAATTGGGTATTCAGGTGCATTCTGTCACAAAACAGCTGGCACAGTTCAGCAGTGTCACAACTTGCCTCGCTGTAGGTGAGTATGGAGTTTGCATACGTGGATTGCACAGGTCACTGTAAACTGCTGTATGGAACTGCAAATGCTGTGCTCTAAAACTGGACACTGTGGTTGGTGTAGACATGCTTTTGGAAGGAGTACTAGAGTTTAAAATCTCATTTTCCAGTGCCATGCAGGTTTTTTGGTTGTTGGTTTTGTTGTTTTCCATAAAAAGAAAAGGTGAGGTCACTTCCAGTTGTGAATGTGTAATTAATATGTGTTTTTTTCCCATTTCTCAGGCAATCTGGACGTAGGTACTTAGTTGCATCCTGCTCAGCTGTCCACTTGCTCTCTTCCAGGTGGCCTAGATGTGAAGACTCAGGAAGCAGCTCTGCGCTCTGGGCCAGACATTCTTATTGCAACTCCTGGACGACTAATTGATCATCTCCACAACTGTCCCTCTTTCCACCTGAGCAGTGTAGAAGTGCTCATTTTGGATGAGGCAGACAGGTAGGCTAGACACAACAGTGGTGAAAAATGTAACGGTGGTTTCCACTTCTCCTTTTCCCAGGGTATAAGGCAGAGTCTTTGCTACCCTGCCTTACAAAACGGTTCTTAGCTAGAACTGGATAAAGCTGCCTGATCTTGCTGTGTTTCTACTGTGTAGGATGCTGGATGAATACTTTGAGGAACAGATGAAAGAAATAATCAGGTTATGTTCCAAGCACCGGCAGACAATGCTTTTCTCTGCCACAATGACTGAGGAGGTAAAACAGGCTGCTGGGAAACCTGCTCAGGCAGACGGTTGAATGGATGGTTGGCTATGAAGTCTTTCACTAGAAAGCATTGAACTTCTTTTTTTAATATTTTCTGACAGGTGAAAGATTTGGCTTCTGTTTCCCTGAAGAATCCCACCCGAATTTTTGTGAACAGCAACACGGATGTTGCCCCTTTCCTGAGGCAGGAATTCATCCGGATTAGACCCAACCGAGAGGGAGACCGTGAGGCCATTGTGTCAGGTGAGCAATGACCAAGGAAAAGATGGAATCAGTAGTTGACTGTGAAGCAGGCTGCTGACAGGACTTTATTTCAGCTCTACTGACACGGACCTTCCCAGACCATGTGATGCTTTTCACCCAGACAAAGAAGCAAGCTCATCGTATGCACATCCTGCTTGGGTTGATGGGTCTGCGGGTTGGGGAGCTTCATGGGAACCTCTCCCAGGCACAACGGTTGGAGGCACTCAGGTATTACCAGGCTTATTGGGCCGTCATAGGAAGAAACAAGATAAGTAAAAGTTGGAAGTTTTAGGGAAAATGTGAATCTCCGAATTCATAGCTAATATATTTGCTATGTTTTCTCAGGCGTTTTAAGGATGAACAGATTGATATTCTGGTAGCTACAGACGTGGCTGCACGAGGACTTGACATAGAAGGGGTTAAAACAGTGAGTATTTGCAACGCTGATCTGTTTAATGAGTCCTTCAATGTCATTTCCCTACTAACACTTTATTTAATAGGTAATCAATTTTACCATGCCCAACACCACCAAACACTACGTTCATCGAGTGGGTCGAACAGCAAGAGCAGGTAGGGCTGGTCGCTCTGTTTCACTCGTGGGAGAAGAAGAGCGGAAGATGCTGAAGGAGATCGTGAAGTCTGCCAAAACACCAGTGAAAGCCAGAATTCTCCCTCAAGGTATGCACAGAGATAAAAGCAGAGCCACAGGCGAGGAACATTGTTATATAGAGAAGAGACTGAAAGAGATGCTAAGTAGTAGAGTGGACATTAAATAGGCTACTTCTGATAGAATTCACACTGGATCTTTTTCAGATGTCATACTAAAATTCCGAGAAAAGATTGAGAATCTGGAAAAAGATGTGTATGCAGTTCTGTGCTTGGAGCGTGAGGAGCGTGAAATGCAGCAGTCAGAGGCTCAGGTAAGTTTTCTTTAGGATGCTGACCTGAAGTCTGTAATGCATAAGGAGAAGACAACCCTAGTGTGCTTAACCTGTGTACTTCAGAAGGGAAAGTGGTGGATATTCCTTGGCAACCATGAGCTTGAATCTTGTCTGACTTGTTTCAGATCAATAAGGCAAAGAAGCAGTTGGAGGAAGGAAAAGAGGAGGCTGCAACCAAGGGTGTAGAGAGGAGCTGGTTCCAGACCCGTGAGGAGAGGAAGAAAGAAAAAAGTGAGTTGTAGCAATGCTGGGCATGCTAAATTCCATTGCTGCAAGTAGAACATGCTCTGTCACGAGACAGGGACGAGAGATCTTTATGCCCTGATTTTCTGTCTTTCCCCAGTGGCTAAAGCACTGCAGGAGTTTGACTTAGCATTACGAGGCAAAAAAAAAAGGAAGAAATTTATGCAGGACACACAGAAAAAAACCCAAATGACAGTGAGTATAATTATGGGTTAATGGGACCCTGGATTGAATTATCCAAGTTTTTTCCTAAGCAAAGCCTCTCATTGCTGTAAATGCACGTTTTAACACTTTCTAGCCAGAGGAGAGATCACAGTTTGAAATCTTGAAATCTCAAATGTATGCTGAGCGGCTGGCAAAAAGAAATCGGCGAATGAAGCGAGCCCGAGCTTTGCCAGAAGAGGAACCAGCAACAGCACCAAAAGGTGGAGAAAACGCTTCTGTTTTACAGCTGATAAACCTTACGTTGATTTCTTTGTTGCATATGGGTGAAATGAACTAAGTTGTATAGTGGAAAGCTCCAAGTTAGAAGGAATGGCTGCTGGTGCTGGCCAGGGCGCACAGTTGCAGAGGGGGGAGTCATTGCTTTTGCTGATGGTGATGCTAATTGTTGTGGTTACAAATACTGGGCTTTAGTAAACAAGGTGATGCTCTGGCCTTCTCTTTACAGCCAATGTTCTGACTACTGTATTGTCTCCTTGTATTAGGTCCCAAGCAGAAGAAAAAGGTGTCTGTGTTTGATGAAGAGCTTACCAACACAAGCAGGAAGGCTCTGAAGCAGTATCGTGCAGGGTAATGGCTTAGCAGCAGTATATTAGCATTGTACGTCTGTAGTGTCTGAACTTTTTCAGCAGTAGTTTGTGCTGGGTAAAAGGATCCATTCTAGACATGTTACGGGCAGAGCAGAGCAGTGCAAGGCATCTTTCTAGAAATACCTGTGACACTTACTTGTTTTTCTCTCTGTTAAAGTCCATCATTTGAGGATCGGAAGCGGTTGGGTATGGCCCAGCGTAGGAAAGGAGGAAACTTTAAATCCAAGTCCAGGTATTGCTCCTCTTTCTATTCCAAGTTTTTTATTTCTTTTTACTGTAATGGTTTAAAGGCCCTTTCTAAGACATCTGATGCTTCTACAACAGTTTAATCTGCTGCTGCAGGGTCTGGGAGAAATCAGAGACTGTGGTAGCATGTTTCTACATTTTAGCATGAGAGAGCATTGCCCAGTAAAAGCACCGTGCTGCTCCTTATCATCAAGGTGGGCTGGTGCAATGTGATTCAAGGATCTTCTCTTTCAGGTACAAGAGGAAGTAAGAACTGTTCTACCAAGTGGGGAATCTGGGCTGTCTGTCTGCTTCAGACTTGTCTCCAGTGCCTGGATTTCTTCACACTGGGAGAAGATGTTCAGTAAAACTGAAGAGATTTTCATCAAGTCTCAGAATGGCTTTGGACTGTTCATTTATAGCTGGTTGAACGCTGTGTGAAAAAATATCTTCAGCCAAAGTAATAAATTTTGTAAAAAAGAAAAATTCCTTTTTGTTATAAAACAGCTCAAGCAAGCGAGAGCTGGGCTAAGTTCCTTCTTTCTGTCACTCTTCATGCTTAGTTCTTGTGCTTCTGTGTTTGTTACTTAATGTGGATGAAAGGATTTATCGAGGTTCAAAATCTGTTTCTAAGTGGAATACCCCAAATGTCCTTCTGAGGGGTAGTCTGATCCTCTAAAAGGATACTGAACAGAAAGCAGCCATAAAGCGAGACAGTTGCAACCAGAATACTGATCTTTCAGTAAGAAAAGGGAGAATTCTGATTAGTAACCCCTAATTTTGCAGCAGTGTTAATCTCTTGTTGTTACTGTCCTTACTCTCCCTAAGAATTATATTTCATCTGCTGCTTGATAAAATCTTGTAACATCCCTCAATTCCTAAAAAGGATGAGTCAATATAGACCTAAATCCAACTGCTTATAGATGATCTGTCTATGGGAATCAGTCTCCTGTTCAAACATCTTCCTTCACACCTTATCAAAGAGCAAAAAGGTAACGAGTGCAGTCCTGAAGAGACCAGTACACTAGTCATAAACTGTTGTTTTCCAGCTTTATTAAAAAGGGCAAACTTTACAAGCAGTAAATAGAAAATATACATAGCAAAGTTCAAACAAGTGATACTGCTCAGTGTGTTTTCTTATTAGTCTTCTCACAGTTCTAAGGTACGTTGTAGAGGATCTTAGGGCCTTGGTGGACGCATGCCAGGGGGAGGGGGTCCTGGAAATAAAGAAAAAGTGATGAATATTGGAGAAGTCAGAGGAAGCAAAGCTAATGAACCAGAGAGCTCTATCCTATGCCGTTGCGTTGGGCCCCTTTTTCAACACTGATATATCGGAGGGTAGCCAGCATAGCTATGGAGCCACTGAAGCGTATCACTCTTCAAATGTGGGTTGATTTTTACGTTATAGCTCCTATGCAGATAGGAAAACCTCTACTCACCTCTCATTCCTGGGGGTGGTGGTCTCATGCCTGGTGGTGGCATTCCCATAGGAGCACCTCGGCCAGGTGGCATTCCCATTGGTGGACCCATGGGTGGTCTCATGCCTGGAGGGGGTCCCATCATTCCTTAAGGCAGAGAAAAAAAAAACAAGTACATGCATGAGTTCAGCTGAATGCTAAAGGGCCTAATGGCATATCAGAATATCATCCTCAAAACCAGCTCTCCATCACCCCCATAATGTGGGCTATTTGCTGTTCCACTCTATGGTAAACCCTACCTGGAGGAGGGGCTCCTCTGCTCATGGGTGGAGGAGGACCCCCGCGTCCTGGTGTGTATTGAGTTGGGGCTCCTGCTATGCTAGCAGTGGCAGCTGCAGCAGCAGCAGCGACCGTTCCACGACCCTGGGGTGTCATCACCTGCCAACAACATAAAGAGGCTCACAGAAAACTGTATCTGGTTTATATTAATAACTTACCGTAACCAAAACTTATATTCTTAATTCCAAAATCCCTCCCAGTCTCCCCTTTACAACCGTGTAATACAATTCCCTGAATACCACAGGATCCCAATGTGGTCCACAGCATCTCACCTGTTGGGATGGTCCTCCCACTCCTCTGACAGGGCCAGCTAATCCTGCTGGAGCCTGGGGCATGGGTGCACCAGCTGGTACTCCCCTTCCAGCTGCTCTCCCAACTCCAGGTCCTCCAGCAGCTCCAGCGAGAGGCACACGGGCGATTCCAGTCTGAAAACAGACACACACACACTCAAAAATTTATCAAAACAGAAATCCTCAGGTTTTAGCAACCCCCACATCCCTCTTCTGTCCAGTGAGTGTCTGAGGCAATGAACAGGTGAAATTTCTGCATTGAAATTTACTGTGCCTACAGCCACAGTGGCATCTGGAAGCCCAGAACATGGCATAACAGCCACCTCTTACAACCAAACATCCCTTCCTTTTCTCCTCGGTTCTGCACTCGTTCTCCTTACATCTTTTGGAGGTGGCCCTTCAACTGTCATAGACACCAGGTTTTCTCCTCGCAGCAACACAAGACCAAGGACTCGTTTTTCTTCCCGCTCTGGCTGTTTTGAATTCTTAGGTCTAACGAGGAAAGAAAAAGAAAACGTTACAAGGCAGCGAAAAAGAAAATCACGTTGTTCTTTGAACATGCACTGAATAATCATAGAATGGGTGAGTTGGAGGGATTTGTCCAGGTCACCAACTGCAACCCCAGCAGTGCACAGGGACACCCACAGCTCCATCAGTGCTCAGAGCCCTTCAGATGGACCTTAGTGCCTGCAGGGCTGGGGCAGCCACCTAATCTCTGTGCTGCTGCCTCACCACCCTTATGGTAATAACTTTCTTCTTTACATCCAATATAATTCTCCCATCTTGAAATCATTCCCCTTGTCCTATCATAGAGGCCCTACTGATGGGTCCACATCTCTTTTCTTGCTCTTAATAATGTTAAGAAACCTCCTAAAATACTGAAAGACACAACCTGACTGCTCCAGAGCCGAGTCTGTGCTATGAAAACAAACAGACACACATACACCACCAGGCTAAGAACGATGAGAAACCCAAACAGAAGATGAACAGCATCTCTATTTTTTCCTCCATATCACGTTTAATGGGCTGTGGTAGCATCGCTTAAAGGTACATCTTGGCTATTAGGATATTACTTGGCTATTGGGATAGAAGTGAAACAAACACGAGGGTTTTGGAAGAGGTAGGTGGTCCAACTGGGCCGGGAGGTACTTCCACTCACTTGATCTTCCTGAACTCATCGCAGTCGCAGAGGATGAGGTTCATGTGCTTATCGAAGGCCTTGAAGGTGCCGATGAAGACCCGGCCGTCCTGCAGGATGCACCGCATGCGGTAATCGATGTGCTGCAGCATCTTGCTGCTCTTTCCCACCGTCTGCAATAGACCAACGTTACACCGCGCGTTACCGGGGACAGCGGCTCATCCAGGCCGGCCCCCCCCGCAGCTCCCGCTGTGCTCACCATGGCTGCGGCTCTCGGTGCTCCCCGTTCTCTCGGTGCTCCCCGTTCTCTCCGTTCTGTCCCCGCCGCCGCTCGCACACCCACCTCCCGCTCTACCGGAAGCTCCTCTATCCCGTACCGTCGATTTCCGCCCGCCCGCACGCGGACCGCCCGCACGCCCCGCCCGTTCCGCCGCGCAATGGACGCGTTTCCGCCGCCGGCGGGGGCGGCGCTGCCCGGCTGAGGAGGTGCGGGGCGTCGGCGGGAGCTCACGGGGCGGTGTGGGGGCTGTGGGTGTTATGGGTGCTATGGGTGCTGCCTGCGGGCACCGCCGGTAACCGCCGCAAGAAAGGAGGGAGGGCTGTGCCGTGCCGTGCCGTGCCGTGCCGTGCCGGTCCTCGAGGAACCCGCGGACGGGGCCGGGCGGCACCGAGGGGGCGGAGGGGATGCGGGGCCGGCGAGACTCCGTTCGTCCGTGGGCCGCAGGGGGAGCCGGGCAGCGCTGCCGATGGGCCCGACCCGCACCTGCGGGGCTCGGCAGGGCGGGGCCGCCCGGGCTGCGTCTCTATGGCAGCGCGGAGGGACGGACGGGGGCGGCGGGGGATGGAGCCGTCGAGGGCCGGGTGCTGCTCGGGGCCGGGCCGGGCCGGGCCGGCTGCTGTTGCCGCCGCTTCCTCTCTGTCCGTGGTCCTTCCCCATCTGGACGCCCCGCCGTGGGGCTTCGGCCTGTGGCTACGAGCCCGCTCCGCGGCGGTGCTGGGCCGAACCGGAGCCGAGCAGAGCTGGATGTTGGGGATGGCAGCTCACCAAAACAACTGTTTCATCCCGTAGGTCGGGGTCTGGCCCGCCCCGGGGTGTCGCTGAGTGGCGTTACAGCCTTTTTCAGCTCGCTTGACTGATGATAAATAATAAAGCCTTCTCTCTTTTTGCCTGTTACCACGTTTCTGTGTTTGCCAGGGAGTCCGTGCTGAGCGTTCAGCCCGGTGCCATCAGCCCGCTCCGCTTTGCACAGTCATAGGAGGCCCCCGGGCAGAGATCTGAGCTCCTGGCTCAGCACTTTCTGCAGCGAGTTGAGTTTCTCATTGAATTGAGTTTCTCATTGAATTGAGTTTCTCATTGCTCGGTGTGTGAAGTAACCTGGAATGCTGTATGTGGTCCCATGTCGGGCTGCCGTCTGACTGCTGCTGGGTTAGGAAGCCGCCTGCTCTGCATGCTCAGCCGGGTGGTCACTCCGTTAATGGCACTAACCCTCCTTTGGCCTGGGCTGGCCGTACAACCTGCTGGGGACTCGCTGGGAATCAGCTCTGATATGTTTTCAGCTGTGCAGTCGTGCACTGGTTAACTGGGGGACTCTACCAGGCAGCTTTTTTTTTTCATTGAATGTTCTTTCATCCTCCTCATTTTCATTCTGCGGGCAGCACAATTTGTTCTATCTGTGATGAAAAGAAGGTTGAGTTTGTGAATAGGGAAGTTCTGTTTAAAATACTCCAGTTGTTTTAGCTCACAGCTCCTCAGAAGTCTCTTGAATGGCGTGTTATAAGTGGCTCTGCTGATTTCTTCTTGCTCTGCAGCCCTGCGTTGCTGATTCATATGATGGACCTCGCTCTGCAGAAACAGAGTGAATTTGCTTCTGATGGATTTCATCTTGACTGCTCTCTCCCTGCATAAAGCCTTGAGAACTGCTTATGTGAGATTTATATATATATATATATATATGTGCTGTGAGAGACCAGCAAGTAACTGATCACAATGATGATGTGAAATTGTAGCAACTGCTTCTTCACAAAGGCTTCTAAACAGCTGTTGTATCAGATACATCATTAGTACTGATCTAATTAAGCAGTCTTCCTTTGTGTGACCTCACCTTGTTCAAGTTGGAGGGTTTCTTGTTACCTGACGTGCATTCTCTGAAGGACAGACTTGTTACAAGAGGTAATTTATTGATTCAAAGTGAATCTTGAAGAGGGAGGCAGCTTGATTGTCTTCCCTCCATGATTAAGAAGTCAAGTATCAGCTGTTGTACGAAATTGCATTTTAGAGTCAACCAGTTGCACGAGCAATAGAGATCATTATATAAATGTTTTTTCTCTCGTTGTCCTCAACATGTGTTTATCCTGATTGCTGAGTCTGTTGCTTTTTGAAGGGCAGCTCTTTTGGGATTTTATTCTAAACTAATAGAGTCTGAGTGCAGAAGCTGAGTAAACCAGAGTGAGAAGATACTCACAGGTTTGTGTGTGTGCAGAAGCAGAGAAATTAGTGTGCCTGAGGTGTTATGTGTCCGTGAGGTCTTACCAGTCCTTGATAGAGAAGGAAGAGCCATGTAAACTTTATTTCTTGAGGTCATTTGTGGTTCTTTAGGCCAACATCTTATACAGGCCTGGCACACACACATTCTGTGGTAGACTCAGCAGATTTCATACTGTACTGTGTCCAAGGGCAGTCCAGTCATGTAGACCAGCTTCCTGTGCCAACTACTTCTGCAGCTGCTCGGTCTTTGCTGATCCATAGAAAGGTCTTTCATCTGTTCTTCCTTTTAGTCATTCTCTTTGCATCAGGAAAGCTCCTAAGGTGGCTGGTTTCCCTTCAGGTCTTAGCCTGTCTTAGCATCTCTTTCCTGGTTGATCAAAGAAGCTGGACAAGTGCGCTAATCGTGAAACACTGTCCCTGCTCTGCATCATCTCACCTCTGATCTTTCACTCTGGGAAAGCTGAATCGGGTCGTCCCAGCAGGAGGTGCCATATGAGCTGGGGAATTGTCATTTATATGCTTATCTCCTGGATTTTCTGGAAGTTGAGTGTAAAGAAGAGTCCTTAAGGGCAGGACTTTTGTGGCATGTCAGATCTCATGTCTGGAAGCATGAAGCTGTTGTATCTGAGAGCTGCTGGTGGGAGGGTGTCGGTCTTCAATGTGACTTTCTCCCCATGTTTCTATGGGAGTGAGTAGGGCAAGTCTCTCCACATGGGAGAGGACAGAAAAGGAACTGAACAAGTACATTTCTTTACAGCCTCTTACTACCAGATGAAGCACAAATCACCGTGTCTGACAGCTGTCTGGGACCAAACCCTGAACACAAGCTTATGCTCTAAGGTAGATAAAGGAGTGAAAGGTAGACTTCCAGAGCAGATGTAGAGTTGTCTTTTCTTTTGTAATGAGTGCTCATATTTTGAAATAAGGGTGTTAGAGGAAGGGAGAGGAATAAAGCCAACTGCTGCTACTTTGTGTAGGAGTGTCTTGAATAGATTGAGATATCTGAAGTGTGATAACAGCATCTGTAAACACTGGCCCACAGGAGGGAGGCTGTCAGGTCAGTATACCCCTGCTCTCTCATTCTGGTAATAGCCAAGTCTAGGGAACTTCTGTTTTATTAGTCCTGAAAATTGAACTTACAGCATAGAGTGGATGTTAAATGAGAGAGTTAGTCTCCTTTTGTTAGGGTACTCCTAACAATCTCTCAGAAGTATATCTTAGGGATTAATGTTAGGCAGAAAACTTCACAGTGTGTTGTTTTAGTATGATGCCTTGGTCCCTGGCATACCAAATGTTTTGTCTATGTTGAGCATGCCCAGCAGGCTGCAAGGCTTGTCTGTAGCCTTTGGAAGCTTGATGTCAAATGAAATGTAATAATTCAGATCTCACTGTTTTTTCTCCTAATAGGTGTGGGGGTTGCATGCTGTTGTGAAAGCACCTGCAGGAATCTGGAGCAATGCCACCCCCTTCAGACATTGTGAAAGTAGCCGTAGAGTGGCCAGGTGCCAATGCCCAGCTGCTGGAAATAGATCAGGTGAGATCTCATAACATGCTGGAATGTAGTGCTGAGTCCTGGCCTAAACTAGTGGATGAGTACCTAGAGAAAAGACCAGCTCAGCCCGGGGAGCACAGGTGAATGCAATTCATCTGTGTGATTAGAAGGGGTGCAGCCTGTCTGCACCTCTCTTAGAGCTGACTGCCACTGGGGAAGGATCTCTTTCTAGAGATCCCTTTCTGGTGAAGTTTCCCCTGTGAACCTGGAATCTTCTGATACAAGTGTGCAATCTTCTTCCCTTCCTTTATAGCACCTTTCTGTTGTGATGGTCCTTCCGTCATCACCACTTTTGTTGCAATGCCTTTCCCATTGTATTGATCTGTCCTATTGCTGCTTTGTTTGTGTTTGAGAGAAATATACTGAGAACTCTCTCTCTCTCTCTTTATTTTAGAAAAGGCCTCTTGCATCCATCATCAAGGAGGTCTGTGATGGGTAAGTCTAGTTTCTGTTATGCAGAAAGTCTGTTACCCTGATAGGTGTTGCTGAGGTACTGTGGAAAGTCTTCTGATTGTCAGTGCACAGCTAGCATCATTCATGTTGCCTGTTGCAGTTCCAGCCACAGAATGGGCCTGTATTTGTGTAAGGGAAGAAGAGAAACTCTTTTCCACCTACCTGTGATTGAGCTGCTTTTCCTAATAGAGAGGAAGAGGCTCACATATTCTTCCTCTTCCAGGTGGTCTCTGCCAAACCCTGAATACTACACATTACGGTATGCCGATGGTCCTCAACTGTACATCACAGAGCAGGTCAGTCTGAGAGATAGCTACATGTTGATGTCCTGAACTAACATCACAGAGCAATACTGTGACTAATCCATTAGTCAGTATCTCTACTATCAAAAGTACTCACTGAGAAGGTATCATTCCAGTGAAAAGCCTTGCGCTTCTCCATTTGCATGACTGTTGGTGCAAGGACTCGATGGCTTGATTTCACAAACCTTAGCAGAGCTATATGGTATAGTAACCCCTTTAGTTTTGCATGCGATTGTGCACTGTAGGTTCAGTTGCATTCCTTTTCAGACACTTCCCTGTAGTTTCTGTTTCTTTTGTCTTTCAGACTCGCTGTGACATCAAGAATGGAACGATCCTGCAGCTGGCAGTCTCCCCAGTAAGTACTTCTCACATCCCTCTTTCTCCTAGTGTGATAGACTCTTCTTTGCCTCTCAGCTTTTCTTCTTCTTTCCCCCAGAACTGTAGAGCCTTTACCTTTCTGTGGATAAATTCAACTGGCATCTTTAGTGCATATCCTAGATCTGTGTGTAGGAAGGCACCTGACTCTTATTTTCCCAATTTGAGTGTAGTTGGTACCTATCAGAAAGCAAGAGTACTGATGACATCATGTAGAAAGAAAAGCAATAGATAAACTTGATCCCCTGGGAGTTGTTCCCAGTGAGTTCTTGTTACTGTAAGCTCAGTAGCCATCTTCTGCAGATTAGTGCTGTTGGTCTAGATTTGTATATTCACTTCCATTCACCTTGCCAAGAATAAAGAGATGTTCTTTTACATGTTAGAGTTAAGGATTTTTACTTGTCTGCCTGTCACCAGAAGCAGCTTTTTTTTAGTCTATCTTACATCTGGTGATTGCTGTTACTTCCTCTGTCAAATGCTTTCACCTCTCTTGCTTTTTCCTGTCTGTGGATATCTCAAAGAATGCTGCTGATACTGACGGGACTCAGTCTCCAGTCTGTAATGGAATCATCCCTCCTTCCCAGTCTAGGGCAGCTCGCCAGCTAATGGAGAGGATCCAGTCGCACAGTATGGAAGTCCGACTCGATGCCATGAAGGAACTGGCTAAACTTTCAGCAGATGTGACCTTTGCCACAGAGTTCATCAACATGGAAGGGATTACAGTGCTGACACGGCTTGTGGAGAGTGGGACCAAGCTTCTGTCCCAGTAAGCTTCTTGTATTCCGTAACTCTGGAACAGGGGTATTGACTTAATATAACAGGGCTTCAAGTAGAGGCAAATCTTGCTTGTTGAAGTAGTGGTATTAAGCAGCTAACCTTATAGCAAATGCTAGTATAATAATTCAGACAAAATCATACTTTTTTTATTAGGTGATGCTTTTCTGCTTAGTTTATCTGAGCTGAATTCTTCCTTGCTACCAACTTGTTATCACTGCATTCCCTTTTGATTTCTTTTTTTAGTTACAGTGAGATGTTGGCCTTCACCTTGACTGCCTTCTTGGAGCTCATGGACCATGGTATCGTCTCCTGGGACATGGTCTCAATAACTTTCATTAAACAGGCAAGTTTGGGTAAAGGGGGTGAGTGGATACTATTTCTTCTTGTGATTTAACACTGCTTCCAGGACCAGCACAATGACTTTTAGAAGCTGAATATGAACTGACAGCTCAGTGTGATATTATGGTTTCATCTCAGCTTTCTGAGTCGTATTTCCCTTACCTTGTCTCATTCACCACAAGGTTTGCTGGATGGGCGTCTGTTGTTGACCTGATGGTTCATCTGGTTTTAGATTGCAGGATATGTCAGTCAGCCTATGGTAGATGTCTCCATCCTCCAACGATCCCTAGCCATTCTAGAAAGTATGGTGTTGAACAGTCAGACTCTGTATCAGAAGATAGCAGAAGAGATCACTGTGGGGCAGCTCATTTCTCATCTGCAAGTGTGAGTACCCACCAAACAGTGGTGTGATCTAAATCGATTTTGTGAATCTCTGTTCATTTGAAAATATACACATTTATCTTTGAAACACATAAAGATACTGTCTTTGAAGTACTTATGATATACTTGAAATTGAGGATTTCCAATGTTTAAATTTAGTGAAACTCAGTGAAAATAAGGAAAAGATTAGGTTGAGCCAAACTGCTGAGGTTAGAAGGCAGTGCCATATGTTTCCTTCCCCATTAGTTCCTTTGGCAGAGATGAAAGTGTTCGGTGGCTTCCATTGACATGAAGAGAAAAAGGGCTTCTCCAGTAAGGTTTCTAGCTGTAGCCATATAACAGACTGAATTATCACTAGGCTTTAGAGTGATGCGTTTCTCTGCTGAAATTGTCATGCTCTGAGGTCTGCTAGGCTGCAGCCCACACAACCTTCTTAATAATGGAGTTACGTAGAAATTAGGAAAAATTTATATACCGTGTGGGTAGTCAGACACTGGAATAGGCTTCCTAGTGAGGTGGTTGGTGCCTGTTGATGCCTGTCAGCATTCAAGGGCACTGGGATAATTCCCTCAGTAACATACACAAACTTTTTGTTAACCCTGAACTGATCGGGCAGTTAGACTTGATCTTTGCAGGTTCCTCCCAACTGACTTGTCCTGTTTTGTTTTACTGGTAATTTGTGTCAGAGTTTGCAGCTCCGCAGGAAAGATTCGATGACATCAAAGTAGATTACCTGAATCCTGCTTGTACACTGAAATGCAGAAGAGCTGCAGTAAATGTTGTTACACACAGGCAAAGAGCCTGTTCTCTTCTTATGATCTTCTCGTTATTGTTTCTGCAGCTCAAACCAAGAGATTCAGACATATGCCATTGCCCTGATCAATGCCCTCTTCCTGAAGGCACCTGAGGACAAGAGACAGGTTTGTAGTTGCTTAGTTAAACCCAAATAATGCTTACTGAGTTACTTCAGATTTACTGGTTTACTGTTGTGCTTTAGGAATTGCGTTGATTGGCTGTGGCAGACCTCAGACCTTGCCAAGAACTTAATGCCATTCTAAAACAGCTGCTTATAGAGGAAAAAATGCTGTCCTGTATAATAATTTGTTCTGGAGACACGTCTGCATATAGAAGATTCTTAGAAATGAATTTGAAAGACCTTGAGAGACAGAAAACAATCTGTACAGCATCAATTTTTTTTTAAGGAACTGCACTCTCTATGGGACACCAGTGGATGGCAGAGGGAGGTTGTGGGTAGTGTCCTTGATGTTGGATATGCTTATTTAACACTCGGGTACGCAGAAAAAGCCAACAACAACAGCAATATGTTTTTGAAGTCATATGGGGATATTTCTTATGGCAAATGGGAGGAATGAAGCACCTGATCTGAGAAACCCTGTGACATCTCAGCTATGTGCAAAATGTGTGTGTGTCTGTATTGTGTAGCTTTTCTGTGTGAAGCCTTTCTTCTCCAGTGCCCTGTTTGTGTTTTTATTTTTCTGAACTCAGAGCTAAATCTTGTCTGCTTCTCTTTGTGCCTTTTTTTTTATTTTTTTGCTTTCTGCCATCAGGACAAGCTGCTTAACCCGCTAGACCTGCCCATCACTGTAAGTAACTCAAGGTTGGGGGCTGGTCATGCAGAACTGTAGGCATGTAGCTCTTCTCCAGTTGTGCCTCCTTGTATCTTAGAGACAATACATACAAGATTCAGATAGTGGATGAGCCTAGGGAAAAAGATGGGGGCCCTCCTGGGAGTGTACTCAGATTATGAAGGGGAGAAAAGGCTCAGTAGCATGAGAGAACTGCCTGACATAGTGTGTGCACGAGACATTAATGATCATAAAAGGCTTGCTTTGAGAACTGATACTATACTGTAAAACTAATGAGGTGAGACAAGTTTTAAACTGGAAACAGTTCTGTAGAAATCTGGGTCACCTTAAACCTAAATAATTCATTTTTTGCTGAAGATGTAGCCCCTTCAGAAAAGAAACGATGACCTCGGTAAATTTTGCATAACAATCTGAAATTAATCAATATGCTTAACATGTGAAAATGAGGGGGAACATATTCCTCTATAGATAATTTAGCTTGGATAATATATTGCATAGCAAACAAAATTCCAAGATATGTATTACTTTCTTTCTTCCCTTGAACACAATACACAAAGCCATGAAGGGCTATGAGGATAATTAAGGGACTGGAGCATCTTTCATATAGAGGCTGAGAGACCTGATGTTGCTCAGCCTGAAGAAGAAGAGGCTCAGATGGATCTTCTCAATACAGATATTTATATATCTGATGGAAGGGAATAAAGAAGATGGAGACCAACTCTTCTCAGTTGTACCTACATTGCTGACAAGCAATGATATGCACGTTTTAAAACCCAGAAAATTCTGTCTGAACACAAGTTGGGGGGGGGGGGGGGAACTTATCTGTGGAAGGTGGTTAAACACCAGAACAAGTTCCCTAGAGATTGTGTAGTCCATGGAGATACTAATAACCTGACTGGTCACTGTTCTGAGCAGCTTCATTGAGCTGATACTATTTGAACTGGGCAGATTGGACTAGATGACCTCAAGAGGTCACTTCCAACCTGAGTGATTTTGTGATGCTATGACCCCATCAGGCAGTGAAGTGGGTATTTTTGGACTCTGTGCTAAACACAGATCCTTTGGCAGTGGTTAGGCTGTGTGCGTGCTCATGCTTCTTACTCTACTGTTCAGAGTCATTTAATTGTCTTTGTCCTTCCCACTGTTTCCTGTGCTTCAGTCACTCTTACTTTCTCCCATGTGCAAACTAATTCTTTTTGAGTAAGAATTCTTTGTGTTGTGTGTGTGAACAAATTCTAACAGCAAGCCTTGTTCTAGTAGAACAATACCTCTTACGAGTCACGGTTAAAAATAATGACTCAGAGGGCAGTCTGAAACCACTTCCTACTTCATTGAGTTGCTTCTTAAGATACCCTCAACAAAAGCACTGGCTTATTTTGATTATAATGTGAGTGCTGCTTGACTTGGAGATGCTACAGATTGGCTGTCAGTCAGCATAGCACCCTTGTTTTAGCAGGCTTCTGCTTGGAGCAGAAGTGATAATGGGGACTTCTGATAGTATTCCACCTTGACATTAGCAATTGTCTTGCTCTCCAAACAGGTGAAAGGAGATTGCCAGTATTGTCCTTAAATTGACTTCTAAACATCTTTATAGGATTGAAAACAGAAGGCAGTGTACATTTTAGAGGGCAAGTTTTGAGATGGATGAGAACTGAATGCTGTGTCCTCTGGTCCTTGTTATCTTGGGTGTGAATTTAGGTATAGAAAGCTGCAGAAAACTTATTGAAGGAACCTTTTGTAGATCACAGGTTCTCTGGGCAATCTACAGTATGCTCCCTGCAGCCATATCTCCTGATATGTATCGTTAGATGTTAAGTGTTAGCTAAATTTTCTTCTATTCTTGGTTTACCTTAGCGCCTTGCTCCATGTTAATGTTTTGTATGGGAGCCATCCATGAATTGTGCCATGGTAAAGATGACTATTGCATCCCAACTTAACTGCTTGCTTTGTGGTGAGACTCCATGCTAAATTGACAGTCTGTGGTGAAAGCACTTTGTCATTTGTCAATGCTGTCTCCAATTCATAGGCTTCCTTCTTTTTCTCTTTTCTGCATGATGTGGACTTCTTGCTTATGTTTCACTCATTTAATCTCCCAATCTCCTACAGGAAATGGCTAATTCATTTGCCCAGAAGCACCTGAGGTCTATAATCCTGAATGTAAGTATGCCTGAAATGGCTGAACACTTTCTAAATGTTTTCTTAATAAAAGTCTCACTTGTGCACAGTTTAAAGTCTGCTGCCCTCCCAGCACTTCAGAAAAGTGAAATTGAATCGACCTGTTCAAAAGGGAGTTATCAGCATGCTTCTTCCTGCTGTTAGAGAGCATTACCATTATGCGTCTGATGGAATATGGAGGTTAAAGAGTTGAACCTTCATATGCAGAGATGTAGATGCAGCCTGGCATGTTGCCTGCAGCTAATACCTCACTGTCCATTTGTATTATATTCATTATATTCTCTTCTTTTTTTTTTTTTTTCTTTGCAGCATGTGATCAGAGGAAACCGCCCAATTAAAACAGAAATGGCACATCAGCTGTATGTGCTGCAGGTCCTTACGTTTAATCTTCTGGAAGAGAGAATGATGACCAAGATGGATCCCAATGATCAGGTCGCTATTAGAGCTGATAGAAACTAGAAGGGGTTTACTCTACTGAATTTGCAGTAGTCTGTACATAAAGTGAAACTGCTGCTCACATCACATTGTGGTCTTTGAGCTTCTCGTATGCTCATGACTAACCTGCTGTATGCTGTGGGGCTTTTACAGACACGGTTGCTGGAAGACATGTATTTTCCTGACCAGTGTGATGCGAAGTTGTCAAGCTGATTTCTCTGCCTCAATGTCCTTTTTGATACTTTTCTTTGCAATGTGCATGGAAGCTGGACAGTTATTAAGAATTGTTACTTAATTATTAAATGTGTTGCAGTCTTAAACAAGAAATACCTTAGTGTTATCTGAATGCATAGAGATTGCTGAAACTTGCCATTTTGAACTGGGTTGCCTCATTTTATGTAATGTCAATGACCTTTGGCACCTCCTTGTGTTCACTGTGTGGGCTCTGGAGAGAAGTGGGTTTGTGTGTTATAGGAAAACACTGCCCTGCCGATTGCTCACATGTTACCATTTCCTCCCCTTCTGTCCCTCAGGCACAGAGAGACATCATATTTGAGTTGAGAAGAATTGCATTTGATGCAGAGTCTGACAGCAACACCATCCCTGGCAGTGGAACAGAAAAACGCAAAGCCATGTATACCAAGGACTACAAGATGCTGGGATTCACTGTATGCACCTACAGGGTGGGGTGGGCGGGAGGAACAGAAACAGCTGTTTGCTTCACCATGTTTCTATATCTGACTTCTAGAAACTCATCTAAACTCAGACTTCCAGGACAGGTTATTATGAACTTACTGTTTGGACAAGTGCAAGGGCTCATTAGGCACATCCTCTGAAGATACTGACTTATTCTTGACAAACTCAGATTTGGCTTCTCTTCTAGAAAGTTTAGATAGCATTGTCAGTGGGTGTCTTAGGTTACCTGTTGGGTAGATGTAAAAGGAATTTGGGAAAGATTCTCACAATGTTTCTTTGGGCTAATTTATGTGGCTTATTTCTGCATGCTTTGCAGAATCACATCAATCCAGCTATGGATTTTACTCAGACTCCTCCAGGGATGCTGGCATTGGATAACATGCTGTATTTGGCCAAGTTTCATCAGGACACCTATATCAGGGTAAGCGAAGCTGCTGTTCTTTGCAAGTAGCAGCACCTCAGCAACAAATTCTGGCTATTTCTTCTGCCCTCTTCCTTTAGATTGTCCTGGAGAACAGCAGTCGAGAAGATAAGCATGAGTGTCCCTTTGGACGCAGTGCCATTGAGCTTACCAGGATGCTCTGTGAGATCCTACAAGTTGGGGAGCTCCGTGAGTAACATTGCCCTGCAATCTCCTGAGTGACTGTCCTGGGTTAACATACAGATTGGTGAAGATTCTCAAGCATTTGTACTTTGGTGTCTTTTCTGCCATGTAAGGATGGGGTAGCTTGGAATTGTATTGTCAGTTTGCCCGTAATACCAGTATTGAATTTAAACAAGAAAATTTGTTGTATGTGTTCTGGTTCTTCTTAAAAACAGAAGCAAGTGGAAGACTCCGGCTTCCTGAAGCTTCATTAGGACACTGTACAAAAACCATTCTAGAAACTACCATAAACTTAAAAGTCAAGTAGCTGTGACAGTCTCAAAAGAAACCAACCAAACTGTTTCTGTTTATTCTTGAAGCTAATGAAGGCCGGAATGACTATCACCCCATGTTTTTCACTCATGACCGTGCATTTGAGGAGTTGTTTGCCATTTGCATCCAGCTTTTGAACAAGACCTGGAAAGAAATGAGGGCAACGGCAGAAGACTTTAATAAGGTCTGTCAGAGTGGGGAGCTCTTGTAGAATTGTTTGCAGAACAGTGTGTTCATTCAGCCTTGCGTGACAGTTGCGTGACAAGTACGCTTGGTTAAAGAGATGGGGGTGGAGAGTACGTCAGGGCCTTGATGTGGACTGTAAGGGAGGATGGTGCAATCTTTACTTGGTATGACCTGAGATCATTCTATGTTTTGGATCTTCAAAGCCACTGGTACACTGATGCTCTTGGCTGTGTTTTTTGATGCCATTGAGCTGAGCCCTAGTTCTTTTCTGCCGTTAAACAGCAAAAATGATACTTGCTTCCCACTCTGCCTACTTCAGGTTATGCAGGTTGTGAGGGAACAGATCACACGGGCTCTCCCCTCCAAACCCAACTCTTTGGACCAGTTCAAGAGTAAACTGCGCAGCCTGAGCTATTCTGAGATTCTGAGACTACGCCAGTCTGAGCGAATGAGCCAGGATGACTTCCAGTCACCACCTATTGTGTAGGTGCCTAACAAGAACAACTGCTTGTGCTTCTTGTTGTCACTGGTTCCTGCTTACTCTTCTGTGTTTGATTGCCAGGGAGCTGAGAGAGAAAATCCAGCCTGAGATCTTGGAGCTGATAAAGCAACAGCGCCTGAACAGGCTCTGTGAGGGGAGCAGCTTTCGGAAGATTGGAAATCGCAGAAGACAAGGTGAGGTGACTTTGTGCACTGCATCTCTTCATGTGAACTGTAGGCAAAAATACCTGATGGGTTAACTTGTCGGAAAGGGAAGCTGGCAACCTGATCTGTCTGTAGCAACCAGTATTTTGGGATGGAAGAGATGTGCATTTCTAAGAATACAGCTGTATCCTCATGAACAGCAAATAATGCTGAGGAATTGGAGGGGTAGAGGGGTTGGTCAGTGGTTGTGAGGCCTCAGGTGAATGATCCTGCTCAGCTTGCTCTACTTCTTCTGAGTTCCAGAAAGATTTTGGTATTGTCGCCTTGCTCTGAACCACAAAGTACTGCACTATGGAGATCTGGAAGATAATGCCCAGGGGGAAGTGACCTTTGAATCACTGCAGGAAAAAAGTAAGTCCCAGTTACTGCTCTCTGAACACAACGAGTGTTCTGTGCATTGCTATCTACTGGCTCTAATGAGTATCATCCCAGAGAAAAGAGGGATGGCTGTGGCTGAAGCTCCTAACAGCCACAAGATAAATGTTTGACCTTTGCACAAATCCTTTTAGCACCATCAACTGCTTGGCTTTTCTTAGGACAGGCAGCTGTAGGGATGCGTTGCTCGTACTTTATTTTGGAAAACTGCAGTAATGAGTTAGAAAGCAGAAAAAAATTCCCAACTGCAAAACAAAAAGTGCTGTCTCTTCCTGATCAGTATTTCCTTTGTGTGAGTTTTACTTTTCCTCTGTTAGTTCCAGTTGCAGATATCAAAGCCATTGTCACAGGGAAGGATTGTCCACACATGAAGGAGAAAAGTGCACTGAAACAGAACAAGGTAACTGCTCTGTTTTTTTGCCTGTAAGTAATACCTAAAGCTATGGAGATATGAAGGCTGGGAGCAAACAAGAAGAGCAATTGGTCTTCCAAATTGGCAACTTCTCATTGCCTTGTTTCAAAAAGAAAAGGCTACTATCTGGGCTTTTTCCATATGATTGCAGCATTCTGTGAGCTTTGGGGCTGGTTATATTGTAGGCTGCTAATGCTGTTCTAGGAAAGTGCACTGAGCTGCAGCAGTGCTGCTGTTCTCGTGTTGGCTGAAAGCAATGTGGTGTTTTGTTCCATCAATTGGTGAGAGATTCTTTTCTATTCAGGAGGTGTTAGAATTGGCCTTCTCGATACTGTATGATCCCGATGAGACGTTGAACTTCATCGCGCCTAATAAATATGAGGTAAGAAGCGCAGTGATTAACTATAGAATCATACAAGTTCTGGAGCTGAAAGGGACCCACAAGGATCACCATTTAACTGCTGGCTCAGCACAGGAAAAAGCAAAACTAAACCCTTTACCTGAGTGTTGTCCAAACTTGTTGAACTCTGGCAGCTGTGCAGCCATGACTGCTTCCCTTTGGAGTGAAGGGACAGAATATAGGACAAAAGTCTATTGCAGGAGACTGAGCACGATCAGTTGAGTCTCACTGAAAAGGCCTTTGTTTCACCCCATTCAAGCACTTGTTCCTTTGTTACTATTTGCTTTTTGTGCTGTTTGGGCCTCAGTAGAAGCTCTTGTTACTTCCCCTGGAGCTTTAGGCTCCCACTTATCACCTCTAGGTTTCTGACTTACATTGGGAATCAGTGCACGCTGGTTTCTTGTTCGGTGTTGAGTTGTTTGCCCCACGGGTTGCCTATTTTGGAGCTGTGTGGGGGAATCCTGATGCCTGGAGCTGTCAGCTGTCCTGTTCTCCGCAGTACTGTATCTGGATCGATGGGCTTAACGCTCTCTTGGGGAAGGACATGTCCAGCGAGCTGACACGGAGCGACCTGGACACGCTGCTGAGCATGGAGATGAAACTGCGGCTGCTGGACTTGGAGAACATCCAGATCCCCGAGGCTCCACCGCCCATCCCCAAGGAGCCGAGCAGCTACGACTTCGTGTACCACTACGGCTGACGGGGCTGGGGCCCGTCCCGGTGCGGCGGGGTCCCGTTTGTCCGCCGTGCTCCTTTTGTACGAGTTGTAATAATAACCAATAGCACGGCAATGGCTCCCGGGCCTCCTTCCTTCCGCCCGCCTCATTCCCCGCCCTCCGCCGCGTCGTCACCGGTTCCTCCGTTCCTCGGCCCGGCGCTGCTGGTCGCGGGGCCCCGTTCGGTCGCATGGGGACGGGGGCGGCGGCGCTGGGCCGGGCTGCGCTGGTGGCGGCGCTGGTGCTGCTGTACTACGGCTTCTCCATCGGCATCACCTTCTACAACAAGTGGCTGATGAAGGTGCGGGGCGCTGGGCGGCGGGGCGGCGGGCGGCCGGGCGGCGGCGGTGACGGCGGCTGTCGGTCCCGCAGAGTTTCCCGTTCCCGCTGCTCGCCACGTTGCTGCACCTCCTGCTCATCTTCGCGCTGTCGGCGCTGTCCCGCTCCGTGCTGCGATGTCGCTCCGGGCGGCCGCCGCCGACATTGTCCTGGGCCGAGTGGCTCCGCCGGGCCGCGCCCGCAGGTACGGCCGGGGATGGGGCGGCGGGGGCTGCCCGCGGCTCGGGCCGTGGTTGTGTTGTCTCCGGCCGAGGACAACGGAGGGTATGAGACATCCATAGCACCGCCCCGAGCATCCACGGAGCGCTCCCAGCCCTCGGCCTGTCGTTGGAGTCGTGCTGCTCCGCGATCTGTCAATGCTGGGCTCCTGCCGGTGTTTCCCCTGTGCTGGGGGCCCGGTGTCGGGATGTGGCCCCACCAGTGCTGAGTAGAGGGAAGGACCATCTCTGTTGACATGCAGGTGACACATGGCCCGGCACAGCCAGGGCTGGCTCCCTTAGCAGCACGGAGTGCACGCTGCTCACTGTGTTCAATGTGATGCTAACTGGGGCTCCTGGGCGGTCCCAGCACCTGCTGCTGCCTGGGGTTGTTCCTTCCCAAGTGTGATTATGTGCCCCTACCCGTGGTCCACTTTATTAGGTTTCTGTGAGCAAAGCTCTCTGGCTGCCCGCCCCTCTGGTGCATCAGGTTCATCCATGGAGTTACTGAGAGTGCACTCACCATCCAAATCTACTGACAACTACCAATGACTTTCTTCTCCTTCCCATGCCTGGAAATGGTTTTTACTGATAGCTGTTCCATGACCTTCCCTGGGAATCTCAGCCTTTTGATATTAATACTGTATCAGGAGTTGTTCCTTCCCAGGTGCAGCTCCCTGCCCTCATCCTTATTGAACTTCATGAGGTTGTTAGCAAACCTCTCCATCCTGACAGGATCCCTCTGGACAGCTGTGTGACCCCCTGTAAATGAGCTGCTCCTCCCAGTCTATTTTCCAGCCTGGTGTTTGTTACATTAGCAGCTTTCTCTGGTTGGAATTTGGTCTTTGGCTCCAGAATAGAAACAGAGCTGAGCATATCCAAGCTGTGTTAGTATTGAAAAGTTAGTGAGAAAAACACCGTTATTTTTTCCTGACTCTGCTCTGTGTTTGTGGTCACTTAGCAGGGATTTCTTTTGTGGGCTGGAAGGCAGTTAATTTCAGGACGTTTTCTTTGATTCTTCAGCTTTGTCGACTTCCTTGGACATTGGGCTGAGTAACTGGAGCTTCTTGTATGTCACTGTGTCCCTGTGAGTACAGATCTCATCTTCCTTAGGAGTCCTAATAATTCTTCCTAATAGTGCTTCTCTGGTAAAAGACTGCATTGGAAGCTAATGATGATGTATTTTGGTCCTTACAGCTACACGATGACCAAATCCTCTGCCATTCTCTTCATCCTGCTGTTTTCACTGCTCTTCAAGCTGGAGGAAATGGTAAGAGTTCAGTGCAGTGCTTTGAGGGGGCTGAAGCTCAGGCACAGGGCGGCAGGAGAGATAACACACGTGAGAAACTTAAGTAGAGGAGGAATGCACTTGTGTGGGTGACTGAAAGAGTTAACTGTCTGTTCAGCTCTAGGAGTCTTGGTAGTGATTTTGTGTTTGCTCTCACCCAGAGGGTGCAGTTGGTGCTGGTGGTTGTGCTGATCGCTGGGGGGCTCTTCATGTTCACCTACAAGTCCACGCAGTTCAACACACAGGGGTTCATGCTGGTGCTCTGTGCCTCTTTCCTTGGGGGTGTTCGCTGGACTCTCACACAGATACTTATGCAGAAGGCTGAACTGGGTATGTAAAGAGCAGGAACTGGGAAGTGGTGCTGGCAAAGGGTGGGGAATGAGGAGGCTGTAACTTAGTGCAGAAACAGAACCTCCTGTGTAAGGGGCAGCATTTGAAACCTGGGTTGGGATCGTCTGTTGGTGGGTAATAAAGATAGCTTGGTCTCTGCAGCAGCAGCAGCCTGGGCATTGCAAAGAAGGTTTACATCTACACGTAGTACTAATAGCTCAAGGAATTTACTAATCCCTGGCTTGTTGTTACCTGATCCGTTATCGATTCTCTTCTTGCAGGGCTCCAGAACCCCATTGATATCATGTTTCACCTGCAGCCACTCATGTTCCTGGTGCTCTTCCCTCTGTTTGCAGTGTTTGAGGGTGCGTGAGTTCATTAGGAAAAGCAAGGGTAGCTTAATAGAGTGGTTGGGAGTTTGCTTAGCTGGTTTAAGATGGTTCGTGTAGTGACCACATGTGAACTTTACAAAGCAGTCCTTGAGTTACAAGGACCAAGATATAACTTAAGTAGAATGTCACAGAGTATGTAAGAGTTGTAGCTTGCCACACTTGTGGAAATAAGGGGACTAAAGACCTGGCTTTACATCCTCCTGATACTGGAATGTGAGCAGCTCAGCTGAGTCTTGTGGTGGGGCCGGGGGGTTGGGAAGGGTCCTCTGCTACTCACTGTCTTGTTCCTAGGCCTGCCTTTGTCCGTATCAGAGAGGCTCTTCCATTCCCGTGAAGCAGGAGCGATGTTCTGTATGGTAGGAAAGCTGTTGTTGGGTGGAATTCTTGCCTTTGGTCTAGGCTTTTCTGAGTTCCTCTTGGTTTCCAGAACGTCTAGCCTCACCCTTTCTATTGCTGGCATTTTTAAGGTAAGACATGGTTCCTGTGCTAATACTAAAGGGCAAGTACTGAGGCACCCCTAATGGGCCTAATGTGGTGGGAACTTCCTTACAGCCTCAGTGGTCATCTCCTATGTTTTATTCTCCTGACACAAAAGCTTGATGCTTTGACTTGCTGTCTCTGCAGTGAGGGCTCATCCCTGGTGCTCTGATGACAAAGAGCAGAGGCATTACATACTGTTAAGGTCCAAAGTTTGGTGGGATCTGGGAGGAGCTCGAACACGTGGGCCTTGTGACCATTGGATGGTGTGAGAGGGAGGAGAGTTGAGAATGTTTTCGTGCATCAGACCTGGATAAGGATAAACCTCTGGGTAGAGGTAACTCATTAACCTGATGTGGCATGTGCTGTCCTTCATTGAAAAGTACAGTGCATGTACTGCCGAGCTGGTTGGTGACATGTGAAAGTCAGCTATGTAGGAATCTTATAACTTCCAGATTAGATGAATGGTTCAATCAGGGGACGTAAAATCCCTGATCCCAGTTTGACAGGTTGTTCTGATTCTGGAATCTGTTGTTGGAACTTTTTACACATGGTGGAAGTCAACAGCCTGACATCTTGATTTAGGCTTGAGCTGCAAAATAACTTATGCACGTCTCGTCCGGTGCTGTGCTGCCACTTGTCATATTTTTTCTTTCCACAGGAAATCTGTATTTTATTCCTTGCCACGCACCTGCTGGGAGACCGCCTCAGTCTCTTGAACTGGCTTGGCTTTGCTGTCTGTCTGTCAGGAATCTCCCTTCATGTCATTCTCAAAGCTCTAAATTCCAAAGGTGATTCTGTTTTAAATACCTTTGTGTTTCACTGTAGGTGTTCTTGAGTTTCACCAGGAGCTGCACCTGATTCCAGGTTTGATGGGTGCTCCAGTGTGAGCTGGCTTCTTAGTAAATGAGCTGTTTGCACACAGGTGAGAAAACACTGAATCTACACAAAGAGACATGCTCTGAGCCTGACCTGGAGCTGCTGCTGCACCACACTGAACACGGGGAGGAGGAGGAGGAGGAAGATGTTGGAAGCCTACAACAGCACTGAATGAACGTGAAGCAGAGTCCCCTGCTCTGTGCTTGCCAGGTCATACAACTGCCTAAGGAGAAGGTCCAAGATTCTCTGTCTGACTTTCCAAAGGAGAACGAGGGTCCAGTGAGAGTCCTGCTGTTCTGCTGTAGTGTGGATCCATAGATGCTGCACAGCAAACAAGCAATATCCTTTGCCGGAGAGCAAACTTGGAAATTGAATCCCAGTTCAGCAGAAGTAAAATGGTGAGACTGGGAAAACTTTCTAGGGAATCCTGAAGGCTTTATATTGAGATTGCAGACCATGAGCTGTGGATCAAGTATGGACATGTCTGGACTGCAGGCTGAGTGGTTCCAGGATGGTTTTAGTGGTGTTTAGGCTTTAGCTGCAAAGAGGAAGGTAGGTGCATCTTCCTGTGCTTGTTTTGTGGTTCTGCCAAATGGGAGCTCCTGTCCTTGTGGGTGCAGGTAATTGCGTGTAATTCCCAGTGACAAGGAGCCTTTGTGCCTGGTGATATCCATGTGTGTATGTAAGGAGGGGAGTACTTATCAATCTGCTGGTATTTGGGATCAATTAAACAGGGCCAAATGATGTTGGGCAGAGAAAAAATGAGGGTGCAGGGAGTCCTGCTGGCCCTACAGCCGAGGGAGGAGAGGGCACAGGACGCCCAGCTTAAGCAGTAAGCTTACCAGAAAGTATGTGGGTATTTTTTATGGCTGGTTGGTTTTGGTGGCTTGGTTTTTATTTTCAATAAACTAGTTTTCTGATTCCCTACTGTCTGCACCTTATGTAGCTGTGCTTCAGCAAGCAGAGATCATCTCCCTTCTGAACTTTGTCTTAGACCCATGGCATCCTTGCTACTGCGTGCCCTATTGATTTGGACAAATACTTGCTCAACCTCAAGGTTGCTTGACCTCTAGGATTGGGATCCCTATTTGGAGGATCTGTCTACCTTGATGGTGCTAACAAGACCCCATATCCTAAGAACATGTGCTATTCTGTTTCACTGTAGGAACCTTATCTCTGCCCCATTGCTTTGGGTCAGTGAGAGCTGAAATTTTGTCCAGGGAAGTGGAATAGTGCAGGATTTAAGGCGTATCTACTTCCTTTCTGCTATGAAATGGGGTTGGGCAGCAGCTCTTTATTAAGTGAATTTCCTCATACTCAGAACCTGAAACATCTTGACTGATTGTCCCTCCATTGATTTTGCTGGGTAGCTTTCAGACTGGAGGCCTTTCTTGCTGCCTTTAATCAGGAACATATTCTGAAAAGAAAAAAACAAAACCAACAAACCAGCTGGTTCTGAGGAAAACTTTTGTTAATGCTGATCGTTTTACATCGTGTTCTAAAGGAGCCTGGTGCCTTGCTTTAGAGCAGACAGCAGGTGGAGCAGCTACCTCATGGAAAGCTGCTGGTGCAGCACCCCCAGGGGATCCTGTGTGCCAAGTGGGACGTGTCCTGGAGTGAGAATGGTTTGTTCTCTCCCTGGCTGGATTTTTCAATAGTTGGGGCTTGTGGTCCTTCCACTGGGGTTTACCATTTGCCCTGTTGAGAGGTGTGAGCACCATCCTCTTTTGTGAAGCACTGAGTGCTGTTTTTACATGCTGGAGGGCAGTGGTGCTTTCTGCATGTGGGCTGTTAGCAGTGTTGCAGCTGCTCTTTGCCTTTCATTTTTCACTCTCCTTGGACTGAACTTTAGGCTTCTTCCTACTGCATAGCTCTTGCCTGGGATTTCAGGTCCCTGCAAATCCAAGGTAAGGTGACTTTGTTCACAAAGATTTGCATCCCATATGGTGCTGAAAGATAAAATTTAATTGTGCCTGTGCAGGGTCTTGGGAGCCATAGGGCTCTGTAGTCTGGTGCTTCCAGAGTTGTTTCTTCTTTAAGGCAAAGGAGCCCTACAGCCTGGTGTCCAGCATTCTGTCTTTCTGACCTAGGTACAACCTCTTGGTGACTAATACACCACTGACATTTACTCCAGCTCTATGTGCTGCTAATGCCTTTTGGAACAGAGATAGTCAGGGTCTCCTGTTGTCACTGAAGCTGTTGCAGATGTGGGTCAATGCAGTGAGAGGAATGAGGTGGTCGTGCAGACCCCCAGCCCTACGTCAGGAGCTGCTTGAGAGGTTGGGAGGTCACTGTCTTCTGTGCCATTGTGTAGCATGGTTTGGTTTGCCTCTGTTTCCCGATGGAAGAGTGTGAAGGTTGGTCTTGCTGGAACAGTTGAGCACTGCAGTGCTGAGGGGACCTGCATGTGTGTGACAGCACCTTACATGGAGAGAACATGCACACGTGTTCCTGCTGGGGAGGTTTGTGACGGTCTGCACACACACTGACACAGCCAGGCACAGGAAATAAAGGGCTGTGATTGAATATTGATGACGTTTGAACTAATTAACGAGTGGAAGCAAAGCTGAATGAATCTGAGGTGCTGCACTCTTCCCACAAGCTCTGTCCTTGCCTGTAAGGCCAGGTGTTTACATGGACGCTGATTTTTGTTCCCTTCCTCCCCCCCAGGAGGTCTCTTTACTTGTGCAACAGCTGCTTGCCTTCCTGCTGGGATTTCAACACAGCAAACACCCTGAGGGCAAGGAGAAATTGTCCCTGCAAACCCCTCTGCACTCTCCAGTTCTCTGCCCAGAAAACATGGTCTCATCAGCAAGCTTACTGTCAGAGCTCACATGCATTTGCAATTTTTGCTATGTCAAATTCTTACCCTGCTTCAGCACCAAGGCTCTCCCGTTCAGCGCTGTGGTGTTGAGGTTTTGATGTTCACAGCCTTAAGTATCTGTACTCCAGGGGTGGTGAAGGACCTTTGCTCCTGGTTTGCACCCCATGCATGGAAATGACACCTTTTCATGCGGTTGTGCTTACCTGAGAGATTCTGTGTGTTGAAGCTGTCTGAGGAGTTGTAGGTTGGGAATGGCCTTAGGGGCAGAATTGTTTGTCTTGCTTTGCATTAGGAAAGGTGATGTAGCCAAAACAGGGTTGTGTGTGTGTAGGGGGGGATTGGGGTGGGGTGCTTAAGAAAGTGGTGGTGGCTTTTGCTTCCCTCTCGCAGATGGTCTTTCTGACAGGAGCAGGGATGTCTGAGTGCCTGGCTGGAGCTGTGCTGCCCACCTGGCCTTGGGGCAGCACCCAGTGCCTGCCCTGCTCAGGACCTTGCCAGGAGCAGAGCTGCTGCCGTTGTGTGGCAACTTGCCCAGTGAAAAGTAGCAGAATTGACTGTGCAATTGTTAATGAAAATCACAGGCAGGAAGTTGTAGCCAAGGCCTGTAATTGCACTAATTGGTGGCATCCTCATGAATGTGCCAAGAGCCATTCTCCTGATCTCAGCCTAGTAATTCTTCTCATGTCGTGTTTCAGCATCTCCTGTGTGAGGCAGAGCCACCTGCCTGGTGGACATCATCAGTGTGGAAGTTGCTGTAGATCTGCTCCTTTGTTTTCAGATGTTGAAAGTTTTCAGTGGAGAAGGTGTCGGAGTTGGTGCCGGGTATTGCAGCATTGCATTCTTCATCTGTGAGATGAGATGGATCAGCCCAGGCCAGGCAGGAACCTCGTGGACTCTCTCATTGGGCACCACTGCCAAGAGCCTGGTTCTGTTTTCTCAGGTAGCTTCTATGTGGTACTGGTTGCTGTGAGGGACCCAAAGCCATCTATCTCTTCCCCAGGCTGAACAAACCCGTCTCCCTGTGCTTTTCCTTCCAAGAGCATATATTCCAATCCCTGTATTACCATGCTGGCTCTCTACTGAACTCAATCCAGTTTGTCCATGTCTTTTCCTGTACTGGGGGGAAGCTAGATACAGTATTCTTCATAGAGTTTTCAAACTATGGGTACAGATGGATAATCATTTCCCTTGACCTATCGCCTGCTGTGTAGCTAGCAGTTAGGATGCCATTACATGCTACTGGCTCATGTTTAATGTCTTGTTTACTGAGATTTCCTGGTTCTCTTCATGAGAGGAGCAGGAGAGCCAGGGGTGGTCCTGGAGGCACTTGAACAGAGCCCTAGGCTGCCTTGATAGGTATTTCAGGCTGCTGTCATGGCACAGATACCACAGGGACATTCCCTTTGCTAGTGTGAGTTTAAAAACAGTGTGGTTTTGGGGGACTTGACTTGCAAAACTGTTAAGATGGTCAGGCCTGAAAGAGGAGGGATGGGCAAGACCACGTGGTGAACTGCTGCCTCTGCACTGGTATGGCTGACAGTTGTCCAGGTTCTGAGACAGGAGCAGGTTGGCCTTGCTAATAAGCTCTGCAGGCAGGGTCTACTCCCAGGTCTCTAAAGCGTCCAGATCCTCAACCTTTTCTTGTCCTCTGCATATTCTATGGAGATGGATGCTCCTTCTGCCCAACACTCTCTTCCGAAGTCATTTCTTGTGAGAGAAAACCGCAAACCCAGCATAGCTTTTGCCCTAGGACAGGTCTTTGGCTTCCTTGACACAAGTGCACTGTTAACATTCTCCCCAGTTTCCCTCCAGGCGTTTGTCCTCAATCTGCCAGTGTCCCTCAGCATCTGACCGCCTACCTGTGCAGGATGCAGCCTGCAGGATTCCCCTTGAAGCTCCGATTCTTCCCTACATCTCTGTTCTTTGATGTTCGGCAGCATCGCCCTTCCTGTTAACACTCTTATCAGAGCCCACAGCTGCACTCCCCTGCTGTTGGCACGGGGAGGGGAGGCAGTTCTGCACTGCAGTCTGATGGGCTTCGGTGTGGGTGGTAGGAGCAGAGAGATGAGGAAGGAAAGTGTGGGGAGAGGGCCTGGAGGAACGAATGTTCTTGTTACCTGTCCTTGCACCAGCCTCAGAGGGAAAGAAAGCCTTGTTCCCACCAGGGGCCATACCAGCATCCATCCTCTGCAGCAGTGCTGTCCATTGTAGGTTTGGGTAGAGGTAGGCACTGATCCTGGGTCCATCCCCAGGTGGCAGGTGAGACCAGTGGCTCAGGAGCTCCCTGCAGGTGGTTCAGTGCCTCCTCGCATGGTGCCAGCTGTACCTTGTGCTGCCAGCTTCATAGATTTTAAGGCCTGAAGTGGCTGTTCAGCTGTCCGGGGGCCCTGTGTAGCTCCAAGTGAGAAATGCCATTATCTTCTTTAGCCTGTAATGAACTCAGTATCTCTCAGCTGATGTATTTTCCATGACAGGATGGAGGATGCTAGGAGGCAGAGCAGATGGCACTTCCCTGGTAGCGTGGCCCAGTGCCGTGTTTCTTATTTGCACTTGCTTGACTACAGGCTCCATCCTCTTTTCTTCACAAAGTTAAAGAGCTCTTTCACACCAAGTATTTTCTCTCTGTGAAGTGCTTACAATCAAATCACCTCTCAGTCTCCCTTTTTGGTGAGATAACAGACTGAACTCTTTCATTCCGTCTCTGGCAAGTGTTTTCTCCAGCCTCCAAATCACATTTGTCATTCTTCTGTACATCCTACATTATCTTATGTATTTTTTTTTTCAAATCCCTTTAGAAATGTGGGCACCAGAACGGATCGTCAGCGCCATCCCACTCATCGCAACCATCCACATCTCTGAGCTTGCTGCCACTGCTTTCCCCACTGAGAGCATGTGCAGGAGACTGGGAGTGCTCTGTGTAAAGCAAAAAGGACTCTGTGGTCCCGTGAATGGCTGATTTCCCCTCAACTTATTATTAACCCAAGTGGGTCAGTCTCATTGTCATTGCCCACTGGGGTTGGAAGCCGTCTTGGAAGGGGCTGCCCCACCAGGCTGGCAGGTCCTGGAGGATAAGAGAACGAAGAGCAGTGAGTTATTGCTAGGAATTGCATTACTGTTCCCATCATTGGTTCATGACCCTTAGTTGCCTTCCCCACAGCCACATCTTCCATGGAAAAGCAAGCAAAGGGAGGCTTTAAACAGAAAAGAGGAGGAGGCACCTGACCAGAAAAGGGCACAGAAAACAAGGGATGGGAATGGTGAGAGATTCAGCTGGAGGGCATGAATGCAAGAACTCATTCTGTCCGGCACTGAAAGGGCTTTGGTGGGACACAGAACTGTCCTACAAGACCCCCCCTTTAGCATAAGTATCCCTGCTACCTTAATTGCTCTTAAACTTCTCAGCCTTGCAGGACTGGGTGATTGCTTTATCAGAGCTGCTTGCATTAACAGGCAGTAATGGGCACCTGTGCTAAGGAGCCTTTTTATGATTACTGCTGAATGCAGATCAAACTCTCCACAGCTGGGAGATTACGTGGGGGAGGAGTGGTAATGCTCATGTTTACCCTGTCTTTCCAGCAGGTGCTCCTCTTCCCTCAGGGCTGAAGCATTTTTGGTGTTTGTTTCTTGTGCCTTAAATCTGCAGTAGCACCAGCCAGGGCTCCATGGGAAGCATAGCTGTGTGCTTCTCTGGAGCATAGAGAACAAGCGCAGCTCACGCAGTGCTCATCTCTGTTCTTTGTCACGTGGGTGTTTCGTACAGAAGCTTCTGCTAAAAATCTTACCTTGACTAGTGAAGGCATGAGAGGGATTTGGTCCTTGGTTGTTCCCTTAGCCCTATGCATCACCAGCTGTGGGGGCTCTCCCCCTGGCATACAGCTCCCTTGGCTCCTGCTGCATCAGCGCTCCCTGTGCACTGGGCCCAGCCCCCTTCTGTTGCCATTTGTCATTTCTGATCCAATAAATAACAGTACAGTGAGGGACTGATTTAGATTGTGGGTAGGAGCCCTAGGCTGTGTGATGGAAGCACAGAGGGTTGGCTGCGAGCACCTGGGGGTAAACTGTGCTGGCATCTCAGGAGTGCAGCAGCCTGGTGGATCCCAGGTGGTGAGGAGGAGTCCTGCTCTATGGGGGAAGCAAGGCCTTTGTAGGCTTCACTACAGGACTCCTGTCCCACAGTTCTGTCTAAGAACCAAACCTTGAGCAGTAACAAATTGACCTCAGCTGCATTGCTCACCCTTTGCTCTGTCTCTGCAGGGTGCAGTGCTCTGGCAGAAGCCCATGAGAGGCCCCCATGACTGCTCCAGGGGACTGCAGCAGCTGTCCCACTGCCACCTACATCCAGTGCTCACAGAAGTGGCAGGAGTGGGTGCAGAAGGAGTTAAAACAGTGCTGGGAAAATTGGTATTTAATCCAGCACTGTCCCTTCTAGCAAACCTAGATGGGAAAATGCCTCCCTGTTGGAAACGGTGCCTCTCAGAAATGGAAATGCAGGATGGCTGGGGATTAGGGTGCCTATCGCTGGAAATGGGTTTCTTATCGTCTCTCTGTGTTGAAATGGTGGGACAGCCTCTGAAAATTGAATTGCTTTCCCTGTTTCTGCCTCTGCCATTGCATCCCTCCTGTACTGTGGCTTTGCACTTGCTTTCCTGCCTCTGGTCTCTCTTGTCCCAGTGCTCAGCAACGTCAGCAAGGAATTCATGTCTGTGGAGAGAGATGGTTCTGCAGCGGGCTGTGGGCAGGGCTGGCTGCATTGGGAGGGCTTCATTCACGGGACTCCCAAGGCCAGGATGCAGACCCTCTTTCCAAGCTTCCTTCCAACCCTGCAAGGACAGCAGAGGCAGAGCCTGATAATGGGGCAGCACACAAGGAGGCTTGGAATGATCAGAGGACATCGGGCACAACTGGAAAGGAGGACTAATGGTGAGGAGCTGGGGGAGAAACCAGTCTGAATGTGCAGCACGAAAGAGACTGAATTCTCATGAGACAAGAAGCAGCCTTGATCCCAGGGCTTTGCTGTGGCATGCAGAGGTGTGGCATCCCACATCTCTGGCTGTGACTGCAGTGGCCATTCCTCCTCTTTCCTCCTTGCAGCTTGTCTTCGTAGTGTGAAACACACGTGTCCACAAGCAACAGTCAATCTTTACACAGCTCTGTGATGCTCTCAGGCAAACCCACACAGCACGGCTGTTGAGCACACCAACCTGCAGCCATGGTGCTGCACCTGGGTTTGCTCACTGCCCTTATATCTTTCTCTGCCACCTGTGGAGCTTGCAAAGAAAAAATGATGGAGCAGAGATTATGGGAGCCAGCACAGAGCTGTCCCTGTGTCAGCTGTGGATACTGAGGGTCACCCAGCTGGGCTGTGCCTGGCCTGGATGTGCATTTTGTCACCTGGGGCTCTCACAGCCCCTTGGGTGTGGTCATGTGTTGAACAACTATTAAAACAACTTCTGTTTCATTTTGGGCTAAAGCTGATAAATCAAGGTGACTTTGGGGAGAGAAATAATTCCTTTCCTCGGATTTGCATAATCCTGGCTGGTGATATGATAATGGTGTTTGTTAAAGACAGGACACAATAAATTAATACTGTTAAGTTGTTGCTGCAAACTACAAAGCAGGTAATTTACTCGGGGTGCAAAGGAGAGAGTGAGTGCTGCAGGCATGGCCATGGCCTCTGTCCTCAGCTTTCACCACGTGCACCTGGGTTCAGCTGATGTGATGCTGCAGGACAAGTGAGGAAGAGCTGGTGTGATGCAGAGGTAGGGAGAGGTGCTCAGTAGGGGTGCACTGGAGCCTCACTCATTCCCTGGGCTGCTGCTGCAGCTCCAGAGCCATCCTTGCATGTCATATCCCACTGGAATCCTAATGCACCATTTATCTCTGCAGCTTCACAGCTCTATTAGAAGGAAGATGCTGTGTGGGAGCCAGAGCAGGGTTTCGAGCTAATTGGATTCTGTGTCTCCGTGGTTTCCCATGTAGGCAGGCAACAGGGATTAGTGCAGTGTTTCTGAGGAACAGAGGAGAGTTGAGGATGACCTGTATGGGGATTTCCTCCTGCATAACCCCTGCTGCTAGCAAAGGACTTTTAAAACAGGCTGTTGAGGTGGAATGGCTGGGAGCAGCATGTCCTTAATCTTTGGTAGAGTTGCTGCCTGAATTTCATGTTCTCTTCCTAATTCTTTGAGCCAGGTGCCATTCACTTTCCAGGGACTAAACCAGCTCAACCAGCCTCCAAGCACAAACAAGCCTGGCACTGTTCTGGTCTCTCCTGCTAACCCCTTTGTAGGGGAAACCAGATGGAAATCAAACTGTTGGTGTCTCCTGAGCACAACTAACCACCTGCCTGAGTTATTCCCTTTTGCCTCCCTGCTCCCCTTCCCAAGCCTAGCTGCTGTCTGGAAGCAGTGCACATCAGATATCCATCCTCCCTGAGTTCCTAGTCTGCCAGTGCAGGAACAGAATTCTCCTCATTAACATAGATTTATTCCTGTATCAACATTTCATTGCTTTAATTGCAAACCAGTCATACTGCAGGCAGTGGTGGCAATGCCTCCATTTACACTAAGCATTGGAGACAGCAGAGTACATATGGCACGTGGCTGAGTGCACACAGGTAGGACGTGCCACGGTGTCTGCGTGCAGAAGTGTGTGCTGTGCAATGCAGTGGCAGCTGGTCTGGGTAAGTGACCCTTCTTCCTGGCAATAGTGAGGCCCTGGGGCCCCATTCAGCTGAGCACCAGTGCAGGAGGATGCACCCAGGCAACGGTCTGCTGATCTGACAGCTCTGTAGGTGCAGAGAGGTACCGGTTCTTGACAGCCTGCTGCTGCATTTCATGCTCTCTGCTCTCCCACATTCTCACCCAAACGTTAATTTTACGGACGCCTTTATAAATCTCGCCGTTTTCTCCTGTTCATGGGCTTCATAGATTTCATCATGCTGAGAGATGGCACTTCTGGCCTCTGGTACCAAGCTATCAATTTAATACTCTGAGTGTAATAAAAAACATGGGACGATATTAACTCACAATTACTCTGCTGCTCCTTGCTGTAACTCGTTCTATTCCATCTGAAAGCTTGGGATGCAGAGTATGTGCATCAGCTGCTGGCAGAGCCACAGGCTCAGGGCAGCCAGTGCCTCCCAGCTTGGATCTACTCATTTCCCAAACTATGAGCTGTTCTTCTGCTTGCCAAGAATACAGAGGTGTCTGTCTGTACCTCTGTCAGACCAGACCATGTGGATGCTGAGATTGCTGCCTTCTAGAGAGCGCTTTTCCAGGTCTGTTGAGTAAATATAGACCTGGAAATCATTTTTTTTCTATTCTGTTCCCCCGCTATTTCATGAAGTCGGGACATTTCTCATACAGAAGGCTCCCCCAGCAGCCCAGCCACAGGGTGCAGCGAGCGCCCAGGTCCCAGCTGACCTATCACTCAAAGAGCAACAGCAGATGGATGTGAAAAGCCTTTAAATTCAGCACATGATCAATGCTAAACCGATCTCCCGGAGTCCTTTATAAGATTGCCCCAGCTTCATGCATCCAATTGTAACGAAAAAATCACTCGGCACACAGGGGAGATGTGAGAAACGCTGTAGATCCCATTTAGGATGCAAAGAGCCAGAGTAAGTAACTTCACATTGTTTCTTGCCGTAAATAATTTATCCAGCTTACATTTTGGTTTATTGCCCCTGCCCCCCTCAGCTCTATTTTACCAGTTTCCTTCTTTTGTCCTGAAATTCCCTCGCTGGGTCACTTCTGTCACTATGATTCCCTACCACACACGTGTGTGTGCTTGTGCACGCACAGTGGCACGACTCTGACCCAGTTCAGCTTCTGCTGGTTGCGGTTTATCAGGGCCACCAATGCTGGGCCAGGGATGCTGCCTTTTCACCCAGCTTCCTCACCCCGGGCTCTTCCCCAGCACAGCTTTTACACGGTGTCAGGATGCGTTAATGAAAACGTTTGGAATGCGTTAGCAATGCTAATAGTATTGCTGTACTAATTAGGAATGCCATTTGAACGAACTCTCGCTTAACGATACAAATTACCAGCCAGCCAGGCGCAGAGCGAGGGCTGCAGCTGCTGCATGGAGAGCAGCGATTACGGGCTGTGAAGTTCTGGCACCGGGCCTGGCAGCAGAATGAGGCCCTGGGCTTCTCTGTGCTGTCAGAACCAGGAGGATCCCTGCAGCGGGTGCTCTGCATCTGGGCCGGGGTGCGTGGTGGGCTCTGCCCTGATTGCACAGCCTTCCTGGTGCAAGCTCTGGTGGTACCACTGAGCCAGATGACCTGTGTGTCAATGCAAGTTGCTACAGCTGCAGAAAGAACAGGTTGATGTGTGTCCCCGCCATGGGAAGGAGCTTGTCTGGCTCTGTTGTACTGCAGTTCTGAAGCCCTTGGCAGCACGCTGGCTCTGGGGCATCCTGCTTCCTGGAAGCTTGGTGGAAAGGGCTGATTTACAAACAGACAGGTGTCCCCAGAGCTGAAAACTAGTTGGGAAGAGCAATGCCTGCATACCCATCCCCAGCCTGCTCCTGGTTATTGCTCCTGGATGCTCTGAAGACATGACACAGATTGAAAAGACTCTCCCAGTGGAAACCATTTGGTGCCCAAGGAAACCAGAGCCCTGCAGATACCTTCCAGGGAGTGGTTTTGTTGGGACAGGTGGATGCTGTAAGTATCCAACCCCACCTTTGGTTCTGTTCACCTCTTGTTGCTGTGAAGGGCAGGAGAGTTGAGATCAGAGAGTGTGGCCTGTTTGTCCGACCCAAATGGCACCTTCAGGAGCAGATCTTCAGACCTTGTGCAACCCTCTCTATTGGCTGTTCTGCTGCTCCTTCCAGCCAAGCAGCAGGTGACCTTTAGGAGAGAAATGATCCCAGCATCAATGTGATATTTTGCATGCTGTCCCCTTGGGAATCGGTAAGTATTTATAGGCCAAATCTGAGTTATTCTAATCCTTTGTTTTGTGATGTGCTGGCAAGGTGTCACCATCTGGAGGTCAGGGGCTGCTCTGGGTATTTTGAATCCAGACCAGAATGCCTGTAACGCCTGTGGGGCTCTTACTGGGCCTTGGTCCAACCAGAGCTGATACTAACGGGGTGCAGAGCGCTGCACAGCACAGCCCTGCAGGTGAGAGCTGTGGCACTCAGCACCTCTGCAGCCGCTCTCAAGGCTCTGACTTTGCTTTCTATTCAAAGAAACATCCTGGCTTGACCCCCATGCTCTTCCTGTGGGATCAGACATGCTGTGCCTATGGGCTCTCTGCTGGCAGACCCTCTGTGGCAGCAGCCAGTGGTCCGGGGCCGCGTCAGGCAGCGTTGACAGCCCTGGTGTGAAATAAGATGAATGGGCTGAAGTTGGTGAAAATGATTCTAATTTATAATCTGCTGCTTTGTGGAGCTCCCCAATTAATTCTCTGTAGATACATAAGTAGGCCACATGTTTGCTTTGCTTCAAGTGTAATAAACATTACGCTCTGTCCTTTGCTTTTGGTGCTGGTTCCTGTCAGAGCGTTAGTCCCTATAGCTAATTTCTCACACCTGTCTCCCAGGCTCCTGGGAGCTGGGCTGAGCACGGGGAGGAAACGCCAGGCTGCAGGAAACTTGTGGCATGGAGAGATAAATTGCTGATCAAAGGGCTAGCACACAGTGCCTCTGAATATTTAGTTGCAGGCGAGGCAGCCAAACCCACTCAGGAAAGAGCTTTGTTCTTGAAGAGCTGTTTGCCTGGTTCTGCTCTGCAGCAGTGAGCAGCTGGGTGTGATGGGGCGGTGGGATCAGCGCTACCTCGGAGCCAAGCAAAGAAATGGATACTGGGGTGTGATGGCAGTAAGGGGCTGTACTCAGCTCTTGACAGGGAAGAGGTGGGAGGGGTTCCAGAAGGTGGGATATTCCTCCATCTAGATGGTAAGAGTGCTCAGGTGGAGGCAGTAAGTTCTGATGAAGAGACAAGCACAAAATGTTGCTGGATGCACGACCTTCCTGCTTGCTCTGATCTTTCTAGATCTCTGGGTAGCCAGAGACCTTCTCCAGACCTTCATCTTCATTCCATACCCAGCAAAAAAACCATCACAATTGCTTGCTTGCATCAGTTTGCTCAGCACCCTGACCTTGCTCTGGTGCTCTGTGGGTTCATTGGGTGAGGAAGCGCAGAGCTGCTTTGCTTGCTGAGATGCCCTTGAGAGGGGGTGAACAAACTGGAATTGCCACACTGCCCGCAGGTGCCAGTGGGCACTCACTGGTGCTCATACATAGAGCTCAGTCTGGGTCAGGATCCAGAGCCCTGGAGATGGAGAGCTAAAGCACTACAGCAAGAGGATGCACAAAGCTCTTGAGACTCTATCCCACTGGCTGAAGGCATTTCTGTATGGCCCAGGGCATGGTGGCGGTGCCCTCAGGTGCCTGCTGCTCACCCTGTCCCCAGCAGCCAGCTCTTGGCAGCAGCAGAGTATGTTTCCAGCCCTGAGATGGAGTGTTTCTCTCTCATCAGTCCAGTTTGGTTCAGGGATGATGGAGCACTCACAGCAGGAGTGGGCTGAGGCTGCTGGGCAGCCAAGCTGCTGGAGCATGACTTTTTAAATGCTTTCCATTACAGCTCTCTGAAGCTTGTGTCTCTCCGGAGCTGCTTTCTGCACAGCAGGGGGATGGAACTAGGTGATCCTGAAGGTCCCTTCCAACCCGAGCTGTGCTGTGATTCTATGGTCTCAGCAAACAGGAGCTTTCAGAGTACGCTGCTGCAAGAGCAGCTCTGGGCTCCTTGAATGTGTCCCTGGGAAGAGCTGCTCTGCACCTTGCTTTGGGGATCCCCAGCACCTCTGGAGAGGCTGTGCTGGGGTTCTGGCAGTGGGGAGGGAGAGGGCAGTTTCCTATGGAACAGGACTATGCTTTTCAGCCTTTCTTAGCCCAGCTCTGCTCCCTCTATACCTGTCTTTGGCTCTTTCCTTACCACAACATCACAGAGAGAAGACAAGGGACTGCAAGGAGTCGGAAGAGGCATCAGGGCTGATCATCCAGGCCCACCAAGCCCAGGACCTCCCTCAGCCCCAGGTTCCCTCATCTTTGTACTACCTGCTCATGCTCAGAGAGCTGCCAACGTGCAGAGAGGTGCCTGCTTGCACCCAGCATCCCCATCCTGGCCTGGCTCCTGGCCTGAATATATTTTTACATGTTATGACTCAGAGGTTTTTAAATTTAATGGGTTCTTTTTTTCTTGCTTGCTTCTTAGCACCTGAACTGGATCCTCTCTGAGCTGCTGCCAGCTCCAAGGGATTACAAGTGAATAATTCAGGTTCGATGCTGTTTGAAGTTTCAGGGAAGGAAGTGGCATGTGAAGCCTGTTCCCCACACCTGTCCCAGGGCCACGCTGCTCCAAAGGCAATCACAAGAACACCCTGAGGAGCCACACTCTGAACATTTCTGTGTGGATGTTGCCTTCCCAGCTCCTGGCAGCCTGGACTGAGGCTGTTTGTACAGGCTGCAGCTCTGCACAGGGGCAGCTCCCCAGCACTAGAGGATTGCTGCAAGGCTTGAGAGTGCTGTGGAATGAAGCACAGCATCCTGCTTGTCCAGGAGGGGTTAAATGCCAGACTACTGTGTCTGTTCCAGCTGCATTGAAGCATGGAGAAGAAGGCAATGGACAAACATGACCTGCTGTAAACAAATTTACAACTGAAAATAAATCAAAAGCTGAATTGCCATCAGAAGCTGGGTGTTCTTCCGTGACAAAGATGGTGGGAGCCACATCCACGGGCACTCATGTTTGGCAGCTGGTTCTCAGATGGCCTTCAGAGAGGTTTCCATAAGCAGAAGTCTGTGTTAAGACAGGGAAAGGGATAGGTAGCACAAAGCTTTGCTTAGAATCTCAGAAAGGCTCCTAGGGATCTTTGGAGGGATGGTGATGATCACAGAGGGACTATACTTTGTCTCAAGGGGTCCCTGTTGCTAGGAAATGCCTCTGGGAGCGTGTCCTAGACGAGGCAGTGCTTTCCTACCCCACTGCACCACTGCTCAGACACTGCTCTTTTCAAACAGCACTCATGGATCACCTGTCGCCATTGAAACTGCTATGGCACTGGTGGCAGAACCAGGAGCAAGGAGGCAATGGGAGCTGCTATCCAGCCAGTGGCTTCGTGCTGCTCTGGGAGATCACTTGGTGTGCATTCCTCTGCTGCTGAACTTCAGTGGGAAGGGCTGAGTTTGGGTTTGCTGCTGCAGGCTACAAGAGGCACCTGTGATCCTCGGGCTGTTGGCTGCAGTTGTGGCTGGAGGAGGAAGAGGTTTGCAGTGTACTGAGGGATGGAGAGCACAGAGCGTTTGTCCGAGGTGTTCATCTTTGCTGAGCACAGAGCACATCTCTGCTCAGCTCTCCAACCCCTCGGGGTCAGGAAGCAGAGCTGACTTCCTTCACTGCATCCCAGGGATGTGTGCTCCCATCAGTGCTCTCCACAACCCGTGTTTGCACAACGCCAGGTGTTGCTGCTTCTTGAGACGGGGGACACAGAAAGATAGGCTGGGAAATTATTTTTAACCTCCTGCAATTTACTGTTCAGAAAGATGTCACATTTGTCAGGGCTGGTTCATAGCAGCCGCAGTGGAGGCAATCTTTCCCTCATATATACACTTCTTTTTGTAAGGTGGCTCTCACAAAATGTAAGTATGATCTTTGATGGCTTCTGAGAGCTCTTGGAAGAACTAACAAGCATATCACAGGGTCCAGTATTAAACCCTTCCCTGCAGGGGTGCAGTTGAGAATGGAAACTATCAGGCAGTTTGAGATCCATTTAACAGCAATTAGTGTGGATGAAAGAAACGCTAACGTGAAAGTGCCAGTCTGTGTGCATAGGGTCAGAGGAGGAGAAAAACATGGAAGGGAAAATATAAACGTGACTAAATGTGGTTATGTAGCCCATGAAACAACGACTCCTTTTAAGTTTTTTTCACGCCAGCAGAAGCCAATCAGTCTGCAACATGATTGAAGACCTGCAGTAAAACCACGGAGCTGACGGGATTGGAATTCTGTGTGTGGTATGAAAGGAAAGGCAAGCGTCCAATGAACGAGAGCCAGAA
Source organism: Coturnix japonica (assembly GCF_054131305.1). Taxonomy (NCBI): domain Eukaryota; kingdom Metazoa; phylum Chordata; class Aves; order Galliformes; family Phasianidae; genus Coturnix; species Coturnix japonica. Next base: position 11,566,598 of record NC_140681.1, on the reverse strand, counting down.
GCTGCAGCAGCAGAAGCCTGGATGAGAGGACCATGCTTTGGCAAGGAGAAATCACCTCTGGTATGAGATACGGAGCAGGTACAGAAAGCAGGAGTATTACCCAGGAAAATCCCAGGTCATGGCAAATGTGGCCCTGAAGTACAACCTGAAATATGTGACTTGGATTGTGTTCTTTGAGGCTGCGTCTCATGGAGGACTCTGTGGGTAAAAGCATATTGTGGACTTTATGCTGTGAAGTGGTGTATGAAATGCAGAGGTGAGGTTGGCTTCAGGGGGGGACGGGGGGGAGGTTGGTAGGATGGCAGTCCTGGAAAAAGGGAAAGGAAGGAATACACAGCAGCTGAACTTCATTCTGTGGGCAAAGGGCACTCTGGGCTACACTTCAGTGTGTTCTAAAAGTACCTACGCTGCTAGGTCCTACGCTTGGGAAATAAGAGGGAAGACACATATTTGCCATTTGGAAATACTGACGTTTGTTACAAGGTTAGTGTTATTCCCTGGATCCTGGTAACTGAGTGAGCTCGACGTGGTGCACTTGTGCTGTGCCTTTGGGGAGGCTTGAGTTCCTGCAGCTGTACACACTCATTCAAAATGATACACAGGGAAACCTGCTCGCTGAGACAGAAGAACACGTGGCACAAGGAAAGTGTATTTCAATGGGAACTCTATGAGTGGGGCTGTAGGAAGCAGGGGATTCACCGGGATCACACAGATGTGTATTAAAAGATGGTGGATCTGGTGGTGATTGCTGAGCAGGGTTTGCATAGGAGGGGACTGGGCATGGGGAAGGATGGGCTCTTGTGCTGTACCTCCAGATGCAGGCCCTGGACAGGGCTCCTTCACCAGCAGTGCTGGGGCTTTGCTGCTCCCTCCCAGCCATGTTATTTATCAGAGTAATGAGTTCAGCCATTACAACACCGACATACTCCAAAAGTGGTCACATTGCTGTGCCTTGCTGGGATATGAGTCCAAAGACCATCCTAGTACCAGAAATAAACTACTGCTATTTTCCAACTTACCTGCTCTCCGCAGCTTTTTGCAGCAAAATTGGGGCTTTCACTGCATGTGACTGCACCACAGCTCTCCTGTCTTTATGGGAAGATTACAGTTGCTCTGAGCCCTGTTTCTCCCCTCTCTCAGATGGAGAAAGGGAACAGAAAAGCACGTGTGAGTGTGCGTGTATGCATGTGTATTTACTAGGGAGAGAATCACCGGAGGAGGCTGTGTGGTGCTCCTCCTTCCAGTGAGCCCTGTTCTGAGGTTACAGTCCAGCTGGGATCCTTGTGTTTAGCCCAGATCTCTGCCTTTCCTGTGTTTTCTTTGCAGGGTGATGTATAACTATACATCTAGGGGATGGCTTCTGTCTCACTCTGCCTAAGTGGTGAGTCTAAATGTAGTTCTTGGAGTAAACACCGCCTGGAACAGAATGTCTGTGCTGACTGCAGCAGGGCACTGTGTGAGTGCATCCCATAGCAGTGGGTTGTCCTCTCCCCATCACCTCTCTGCCGCTGCCTATCAGCAACTCCAAACTCTTGCTGCTGGGCTTTCTTCAAGCCACAGTCTGGGACTGGGCCGGCAGGGCAAGCGCTGAGTCACTGCTACAAATGACTGCCCCAACCATTAATTTTTGTAGTCTGAGTGGCAGCATTTCATGCTGGGCACAACCAGCGGCAGAGATGAAAGCTTGAAGCCAAATAGGCATCGCAGAGCCAGCACAAGTGCTATTTATTAAAAAAATGCCTGGATTGCAGAGGAAGCAGAGGGGTGCGCCTTGAAAGGAACCTTTAACACCTGTGAGCAAAGAGCAGCGAAGGGCTGAGGAGCACAGGGAGCTGCCAGAGGCAGCAGCTAATGGCTCTGGTCCTGGGGTGAGCTGGCAGCAGGGAACGTGTGGCTGAGAGCCAAGGGGTACTTTGTGCTGCTTCCTCTGTAGCCATAAAAGCAAAGTGAATGAGGGCTGTCGTACTGCTGGCTGTAGGTGCTGCTCAAACTGAGCCGAGAGGCAGTGAGGTGCAGGTGGGGAAGGGGATATCCCTGGGCTCCTGCAGGGAACTGCTGCCCTTCACTGTCCCAGCCTGCCTGCAGGGATTGCCACGTGTGTGTGCCCGTCCCCAGCCTCCAAGTTGCTCCGTGCAGCAGAATCTGCTGCATTAGGTCGATTTCAAGAGCCCCTCAGGTCAGTTAGCAATTACCTGCACCAGATACGCGCTTGGAAAGGAGCTTCTGATCTCTTCAATGCACTCGTTTTCCTCTCTCGATTTCAAATTCCCCTTGCTGGAAATAGGCACTTCAGCCTCTTTTACAGACCGTAGTAAATTAAGATTTTGTCCAGTTCTGTTGCTTTTGCTGATGGAGATGTTTTTCCCTACAGAGGCAAAGCCATGGCCAATCTGAGGTGTGCTCAGACCCCTCCATGCCAACTCTTCCAGGTGACGTCATGGTGTGCAGAGTATTTCTGCTGGCCCCGCTGTGGGCTGAGGAGCCTCTCCTGAGATTGTCCCCACAGTGCCAAAGCTCTGCTAATGAATTCAGGCTCCAGGGAGGGGGTCAGCCCATTTGCTTTGGGGCTCTTAGCTGGGCTCCTGCTGTCTGATGGGAAGTTGCGTGACTCCCTATCCCAAACCAGCGGTTCAGTGCTCACAGGCAGAAGCAATTTTACATAAAGTTCAATTAAATATTTGCTTTATAATTGCGCAACAAATTATTCATAAAGGCATTGGAATTTAATCACAAGGCTGACACCGCAGAGGCTGCAAATGACACAGTACTTGGGGAGAATAAAGATAGGGAGAGATTGCCTAAATGCACGGGACAGTGGAAATGCTCCTAGAAAAGGGCTGGAAACCACCATCAGCCAAAGCAAGGCAGTGCTGCTCGGGCAGCTGGAGTGGAGCAGCGTGTGAGAACTGCTCTGAGGATCAGGCTGAGGGGGACGGGGTGCTCTGTGTATGCTCAGCAAACCTAGGGCAGTGTGCAGCTGTGCCCATCCAACTGTCTCCTGTTGGCTCTGATGTCACGTCCATCCTTGCAGCACTGAGAACGCAATGCATGATGTGGAAGGGATGTGCTGGTGTTTGCTGTGGAGCAGAGCTGTGGGGGCTCACACACGTGAGGAGCTGTGTTCCTCTTGGCCTTCAAGGCTGGGAGTCATGCAGTTGTATGAGGTTTGGAGGCCTTGTGCCATCCTCGAGCTGTAGGGGGGAATATCTGTTCCTGAGATGGTGCCAGGTGAGAGCTGGGAATTTAAAAAGGCCTTTGAGCCGATGCTGAGCACAGCTCTCACCACAGCCCGATTTTGCTTTACCCAGCAAGGACCTCTCCATCCCAGATATTGTCCCTTACTGTCACTCTGAGTAGCGGGGATGAAGGTGTCCCACCATCCTGCTTGGGGGAAGCTCTGCAGGGCAGCAGAATTAGGCAGGTTGTGAGTGACAGGGAGCTGGGTCCTGGACAGAGAGCAGGACTGGAGATGGATTGCCTGCCACTAAGATATGGACATTAGATAGGGAGTTAGATTAATGGGAGCTGGCTCTGCCAACATAGAGGTGAGTCACAGAGCTTGTCCTGTGCTGAATCTGCTCTCCAATAGGGAAGAAGTAGGAGGATTTAGCAAGATTAATCCCTCACAGCATTGTGAGAATAGCCAGCGCTCAGGAGCTCCTCAGCAACAAATTTCCATGTGAGCAGACAGCTCTGTATGGAGCATAGATCCATACTTGGGAACCTTGGAATTCCCTGCTGCTGGGCACAGCTCAGGTTGGCTGTCCTTGTCCTGCAAAGCTCTGCCTGCACCGAAGCACCATGAGAGCAGAGGTCTGAAAGCACTTCATCCCAGAGCTTTCCCTGGGGTCATTGTCTGCAGTTGCTCTGCCCCAGACAGTGCTGGATCCTGCATAGAGCACACAAGAAAGGGGTAAGAACTCCATGCAGCCAAGAGGGGTGCTGACAAGCCTCACTGTGTGAGGTGTTTATGGGAACAGTGGATAGAGATTATCTCAGTGGCAATGAACGAGGGAGGCTTACATGGAGAAGACGAATCTCCATGCGATGCTGGGAGTCCCTGTGCTTTGTTCTGTGTTGTGTTTTTCTTTATTTGTTCTTTCTGATATTTCTTTAGTATTTCTTCGGTTCCTGTGATGACTCTTTGGTCTGAGCAGTTTTACAAATGCTTTTGTGCTGTGGAGATGAAAGCACCAGGGAAAGCTGCTCGGGATCAAGTTGGGAAAGCTTTTCATTTTCAGCTCCTACAGACAAAGGCACGTGGGAGCTGGTGGGGAGGTGGGGGGGTGGTTAGTGCAAAGAGTGGGAAAAGGAAAGGAGCAAAAGAAAAGAGGAGAAAAGATGAGTGAAAGGGGCAGAGCAGAGAACACAAATCACAACATGGGAGATGGAACAAGTCAGTAGCAGGAAGAAGGTGAGAGAACAAAGCAAAGGGGCCTGGAACCCCATGAGATAGGGAGAGTGTTGCAGGTACAGAAGGACTATTTGAATGCTGGGACAAAGAAGTATAGGAATAGGAAGAAAGGAGAAGCCAGATAAGGACTGAATTACTGTGGAGGTACAGGGGAAGTCAGCAAAGTTAAAGGATGACCGATCCATCCTTGCATCACTGAGAATGCAAGACATGACATGGAAGGGATGTGCTGGTGTTTGCTGTGGATCAGAGCTGTGGGGGCTGCCCTCAGTGCTCACACACGAGGAGCTTTTGGCCTTCAAGGGTAGGAGTCATGCAGTTGTACGAGGTTTGGATGCCTTGTGCTGTGCTTGAGCTGTATGAGGTGCCTGAGCTGCTGCCTTGCTCAGCTCATGGTCCAGAAAAGAAGTCATTTCCCCTGGATTCATGCTGTCATTATAAGACACTCTTTTTGCTTTACATCCTCTACTCTCTGACCTGCAGACAACCTGCCAGTGTGGGAAGCACCATACCCAAGTGATATGTGGATGAGAAACCCTGCTGCTGTGTTACCACCGTTTCTTGCCCCTATTGGCTGAGCACAAGATGTGTACAAGGCACTGCACACTCGGAGCAGCAGGGTATTCCCTTCTCTGCTGCTCTGTCTTACTCTTTCCAGGGCCAGATTCCAAGGCCCATTACTAGATAGAGATCACCGTGAAAACAGTGGAGACTGGAAAACATCCCTCTGGAGCTGTTTGCCTGAGTTGTGGCTAAACCTTGACACATATGACCAAATATATCAGTCCTAAAACGATACTGCAGCCACACCAGCCTTGATCGTCTTTTCTTCCCTGCTTCCACTTTCCCCCTGCCCTAATGATGCCCACAGCAATGTGTAAACTTGTCACCCCGTTGTGGATCCCACTGGCACATGGCTCTCCACCGCAGTCACTGTGCTGCACAGCTGTCCCTGTGACCGCAGGGTGCTGCTGGGCCCAGATGATGCTCTACTGTACAGCTCTGGGGGAGGCACCTTTGACCTGAGCTGAGGATGCTCCAAGCACATGTGGAGTGGGGTCTGCCAGTGTGCAAAGTCCATGCCCATTTTGAAGCCTCTGCCAAGCTTCCACTGGGCCATGGAGATGAGGGAGGGCAGCCTGGGGTCACCCCGCCCTATGGATGCTCAATTCGGCTCTATGCTGCCACGCGCTGTGTTTGTGCGTTCTCAGCCATGGGTGACTCCCGGCGGTGAGGTGCGTCCCGTGCCCACAGCGCCATGGCTCGCCCCCTAACTCTGGGATGGCCCCAGTCTCTCAGCGAACCCTAGGCGGCTTGGTATCTGGATGCTGAAGGAATAGGAGCCGAGGGGACTGCTGGTCCGTAAGGCTGGGCTCGGGCCGCCCCGGGGGCAGGCGTGGAGCAGGTCCCCGCAGCCCGTACCCGGAGCTCGCAGCTCGCCGGTCCCCGGGGCGGGACACCAGGGCCGGTCCCGGGCGGGGACCCGGCGCTGCATTCTCAGAGTCTCCAGCAGAGGCTGGGCTGGGCAGGGCTGGCGGGGAAGGAGGGAAGGAAGGGAGCGAAGGAAGCGAGGGGGAGGAAGGCGGCTCTCGCCGCACATGCATCCCCAGCCACACACCCCGCCGCCCGCGCCCCGCCTCGCTCCGTGCCCGCCCGGTGCCAGCAGCCGCTGCGCTCCGCTCCGCTCGGGGCCGCCGGGATCCTTTCGGTGCCGGGGAGCGGCGCAGGATGCCGCTGGAGGCCGGGAGCCCCGCGCGGGGGGACCGTCGCGGCCGCCGCCCCAGGTAAGAGGCGCTGCGGGCGGCGGGGCGGGCGGCGCACCGCGGGGGGAGCCCAACTTCCCCGTCCATCGCAGCGCCGCAAACTTTAGTGCCGCTCGGAGAGGCTGCGGCGGGCGCTCCCCGCGGGGCTGTGCGGGTTCGGCCCTACCCCGACCGGCCCGGGACCGCCGCAGCACCGCACCCCGCCGCCCCTTCAACGCTCCGCGGCCGTAGCGTTGAGCGCTTCAGCTCCGCAGGGCGGGTGAGGACTTGGATTTATGCGCCGTTGGGCATCGCTGGTGGTACCCAGGGCTCTGGCAGCTGCGTGGTTCGGCGTACCCTTCAATAAAGGGCTCGGGTTCTCACGGAGCTGCGGCTCTTTTTAAACCGGTGCAACCTTCAAGCAGCTTCTTGGAGCTCCTTCCTACCCAAGAACGATCTCATTTTTCTTAGTGAGCCCGGAGCCCTCCATGCCAGCTGCACGCTCGGGGACGGGTGTGAACGTGAGGCTGAGCTGCCCAAGGAGTCCTGCCCGCGTCCCTTCAGCAGGCAGGGGAGCATCTCTCTGTGTGGAGCCACGTTTGTGGTGTTTGTTGTTGGTTGGTTTTTTTTTTCTTTTTTTCTTTTTTCCAACAACAAACTATAAATAACCGTGCTAGAAAAAAAATAACGGTGCTAAAACTGGCACTTTCCTAATTGAAAACGTGGTTCCCCAATGGCTGCGCAGGGCCCTGCTGAGGGCAAGGGCTGCAGCTGCGCCTGCCCCTCCTGCGTGCACAGCCACAGCACTCACACCAGCGCCGGGTGCTGAGTGCCCTGGGAGCTCATCCCGTGGCAGCCAGGCTCCCACTGCTGCTCGCCGTACCAGCAGGGCAAGGAGGGATGTGGTTGATGCATCCATTCTTCTTTTGTGTGATTTCTGGTCGTTGTAACATTCAGTTGTACTGTATGCGGAGATCTGCGCTGTCTTTTCTCCTAACCTCATTTTATACATGAGCAAGAACAGTTACAGGCATGATGGTGTGGGTAGCAGCAAGGAGAAGCAGGAGCAGAGTTCAGGGGTAACTTCCTAAGACAGCACAGTGCATTTCAGGGAAAGCTTTGCACCTAAGAGGGGTAAGAAGGACGCTCCTCCAGAGCTCTGCTTCTCCAGAGCTCGCAGAGAATCAGGGACATGTGCCTCTCCCTGTCTGCTGCTGGCTTGGTGCTGTGCTGTTACGTGTGTGTTGCAGCAGCAGCTGGTCCTGTAGTCTTTCATGCCACTGAGGAAATCCCAGGTAAGGAAACCCCGGGTGATGATGGTTTCTTTGGGATCTGTTCAGAGGACTTAATGTTTCTGCTGAAGCCTACAGAATGTGCTCCTGCACAGCGTGCTCCTGCAGACCTGGTGCCCAGCTATGAGCCCCGGCTGCACTTAGTTTTCCCAGAGACCAGTGGATGCTCTCCACCTTTCTCATGAGCACCGGTTAAGGAGTATGTGCAGCAAACACTTATCAGGGTTGAAGATTGTGATCCTGGCACATCAGTTTTCAAAGGCTGGAAATAAATTGCTTGTCTGGCTTTGGGTATCGCATAGCGGGGGAAAATGGAAACAAGAGTCTGAAATGGTTTTGCTGTACTGATACTCCGTTTATTTGTGTTCGAGGCCAAAAGGTGGGTCTGCTGCTTATTGATGGAATCCCTGGAAATGCTGACAGGACCCTGAGAGTTGCACAGGGGAGAGCCCACTGTAATGGGATAAGATGGCCCAGAGTCTGTACTGACCTCAGTACTGCGTACATCTCTGCTCCAGCTAAGTGGAGGCTGGAGCAGGTAAAACTTGGTCTCTGTATGAAATGGTGGTGATATGACATTGGAACTGATGGGCTTGTGGAAGAAAAAAAAGTGGGTGCTGTTTCATAGGTTAAAAAAAGCAGCTTTTTTCCTTAAAATAATACAAGTCCTTCGCTTTGTGGTGCACTGCCTGTGATACGACACGGTGATTTTATACCTAGGACAGACAAGTGGCGACTGAAACCAATCATCCTGAGAGCCCATGTTTGATAACTAAAGCAGACTACATTGAAGTAGCATGGTGACATTTGTTTTCTTTTGCCATCAGATCACCAAACAGCATTTGTACAAAAGAATACAACCACGCACGGGTTTGTGTGGGTATCTTTTAACCATGTTGTTATGCTGCTGTCTTTGAGTTTACAAGGAGTGACACTTCTCTGTGGATAAGTCCACACATCCTAAGGCACGGCCTGTTTAGGAGGATCTGATTTTTTATGAACTTCATGTAGGAATTGGGTTTGGCCAGCAAAATGCTGCCCGTCAGCTTTCCCTGCCCTTGTGTGAACCAAAGGCGTGGGGAGCTCATTTTAGAGCTGTGGGTCTGCAGTTGGGTGCCCACGGGTCATCTGTGCCTGCAGCTGCATCCACTTTGAGCATTGGATTCCACTTCAGAGAACTGTGGAGGGACAGTGGGAGTTGCTCTGACCCCACCAGTTGCCATTGCAGAGACTTTTCCCCCCCGATCACAATTCTTTTTGCAGTCATCGATGACACTGTGTTATTTGCAAAGCTTGTAAAGGGAACACAGCACACCCCAGTTAATTTCAACTTGATTCCTTGCAATGACAGACAGGGAGAGCTGGAGCTGTGCAGCCCAGAAGGGAAAAAGAGGCTGTGTGGAGAGCTGAGAGTGGACTGTCAGCGCCTGGAGGGGCTGTAAGGGAGGGGGTGGACTCTTGAGCAGGGACAAGGGAAATGGTTTTAAACTGAAAGAAGGGGGATTTGGATTGAATGTAAAGGAAGAAGGTTTTACAGTGAGGGCGGTGAGGCAGCAGCACAGAGATGAGGTGGGTGCTCCATCCCTGCAGGCAATCAGGTCAAGCTGGTGCTCTGAGCACTGATGGAGCTGTGGGTGTCCCTGTGCACTGCAGGGGGTTGGGCCGGATGGCCTTTAAGGGTCCCTTCCAATTCAAACCATTCTATGACTCCATAATGAAGACTTCACCTCATGTTAGCCCTATATCTCTTTCACTTCTGTTTCTTTTTTGTTTGTTTCAGTTTTTGTTTTGTGTTTATTTTGTGCTACATTAGGAGGAGATAGCTTTGTGCCATGCTGTTGGCTGACACTGTACTGCTGGTTCTGTGGTGCAATGTCTGCATAGCAAAAGCAGATGTCTTTTTCAGTACTTGCTGCTTTTCCCTACCCTGGAGGCTGTCTGCCATGCCTGCAGGGGGTGTGGGGTCCTTCTTTTCCTGTGGAGGCTGAAAGATCCCATAATACTTACTTGAACAAAACGTAAAGGACAGACCCTGCTAAGGCTGAGGCTGCACAGAAAGCAGCCGGTCCATCCACCTGCAGCCCAGGGGTGAGGTTCTGGCTGGATCATTCCCTGCTGCTCCAGGAGCTGTGCTGAAAATCAAGGTGCTTTCCAGAAAGTGACTGTGCTCTGTGCTGCTCCTTCTAATTCGGGCTCCACTGTAAGGGACCCGTGGTTTAGTTCACACACTGCAGGGCTGGTGCCTATTAACACACACAGCAAACTGTTGTGTGCAGGGTCTGCTGTGCAGAGAACTGCCTCACCTCTTTCCTGTGCTGATTTTGGCACTGAGTGGCTGACAAAGGAGTGAAGCTGTGGGTGTGATGGAGGTGATGATGGACCTGATGCTTGTCAGCAACAGCCACGAGTCTGCGGCTGCAGCATTTGGTCAGGTGTTCACTGAACAGAGCTGAGAGCATCCCGGCCTTCCTTTGGGAAGCAGCATGCCAGGGCCAGCTATTGCACAGGGTAAGCATCCCTGTGCTGCAAGGGTACAGCTGTGCGAGCCTTGCTAAGCCTTCCCACCCAGGAATCATCACAGCAGAACTCTGTTCAATCCCCTTTTACAGATGCCTCTACCCCTTTTTCCTGCTCTGCCGTGCTACAGCACTCCAGAGGACACTGAGGGAAAAAAGCTGCAGGACCACTCCTTTTTACTTGCAACATTGCTTCACTCACATTCACCACTTCAAGTAGGTTTTGCTAATTTTTTTAATTTTTTTGCTAATTAACTGTGGCTGATAGCAATAAGAAATGCTGGTGATTTGCAGCTTGAAGCCCTCAGCCCACCTGAAGATGCTGATGGCCAGAAGCCTTTTGCAGCCAATGATGGGAGTCTCCATAGAAACATCCTGGGCAATAAATAAAGCCTCAAAAGCACTGTGTTTCTTTTGGCAGAAGCCCATGCACAAGTAGGGGCACAGGCACACAGTGCTGTGTGCAGGAATGGGGAAAGGGATGGGTTGGTAGGCTGTGACTGATAGAAGGTGAGCTGTGGGGAGGCTGAGGCTCATAGGGAGCAGAGCAGTGATTTCTGTATGTGCCTGAGGATGCTGTGCTCTGTTTCCTGGTCCCACTTCCTTCCCTCTCTGTCACACTGGGATTATCTCCCTCCACTCCTACTGCAGCTGCTTCCTGGAATTTGCAATCCTCAGAATGCTGTTTCTCTGGTAATCCTTGCTGCCAACGGTGGCTCCTAAACTCTGAACACCTCCTCTCCCCATCCGGCACCTCAGCATCCTTTCAAGAGAGATACAGTCTGAGATGACCACATGCTCAATGTGAGCAAAGTAGATTGATAAGCAGAGAAATCAGAGACAGGACACCGCCACCCCTCATCACCACGAGCCCATGCTGGAGTCACCCCAGGCCATGGGCTCTTCTGGATTTTTCACTGTTCTGTTTCTGAACAGTACAGAGATGCTCTCCCCTTTGCTGCCCTCATGGCCAGTGGGGCTGCTGGAGGCTGTGCTGTGTGTGAGGGGCAGCTGTCTTCCCCTCCTGCTGAGTCTGGAAGGTGAAGGACATGAAGTGAGCAGTTCCTTGAGGAGCATTCAGAGCTCAGCCGGTGGCGATACAGCAGAGCCCTTGGAGAGCATCAGCACAGCCCTCAGGAAGCGACGTCCCAGCTCAAAACTTCTAAAAGTCGGCTGAGCGCCTGTTTGCAATGACCACCCCCCCTCCCCGGCCCCCCTCTCCATGGATGTGCTCTTCTCCCCAGCAGTGTGCCCAGGGACAGGGTGCTTCCTCGGGAGCCTCCCCGGGTGGGATTCAGGCTGTGCCCCCCGAGGTGCTGCGTGCAGAGCAGCGTTGGGGTCCCAATGTTTTTGGGGAAGGGAGGGCGTGGGGCTCCTCGGGCCTCGTGCCGGCAGAGGGAGCCATGCATCCTCCGTTCCTATGTGCAGCCTGACACGCCAATTAACGAATTAATTTGAAAGGTGCTCTGAGAGATGAGATTAGAAGCAGGATCCTCCAGTGGGCAATGGCTGAGGTAGGCTTGCCGGGGGCTGAGAAACGACCGCACCCTTCCCAAATGTCTGTGTGTTGCTGCCTGAGTTTGGATCAGACAAACCCTCAGGTGGGTTTGGTCTGGTTGGGCTTTGGGCATCTGTGCTGGGCACAGAGAGCTCTGAGCAGATGCAGCTGGTGTCGGTGCTGTAGGCAAAGTACCCAGCAACCAGGGCTGCAGGGGTTGTAATTGATCCTCACCCAGGGCTTGACAGTGGCTTAGCTGGGCAGACAGGAGCTCGTGGGTCAGGGCTGTGAGGTCCAACACTTTGAGACCTGCCTTGTTCTGTGTGCTGTGCTGGCAGCTGGTGCTGCTTCCTTCCTTGGTACTGCCATGTGATGGAGGTATGAATTGCAAGCACTGGGCCACCCCTGGGTAGAGAAGCAACTGCAGGTGAGTATTTACAGGCTTTGGAAAAGCTGCTGGCATTTTTGTGTAATGGTGGACTCTGAGAGGTGACCACATCTAGATGAGCTGGTGGTTTGGGGCTGCTCCACAACAGATGTGAGCTCATGCCACAGTGCTGAGAGGCTCAAAGGATGGTGCAAGCACTGTGGTGGCTTCTCACTATGCTGGGGCTGCTGCTTTCTGGTTAACAGGCTGGGAAAAGGATTGATATGTCTTCTTCCACTCTGGCTGTGCATGCAGCCAGTGGTGATGCTGCCATGTGTTTTGGGACTTCTAAACACTTCTTACTGTGTGCCTTTGCAGAGTGCCTGAGCTGTGGGAAGTTGCTTGATGCCTTTTGCCAAAGAGTCCTTGTTAACCTGGTTAGCACAGTGGGACACTTGGACTGTACTCCGTGGGTCTGATGGCAGAGGCATGTCTGGGACTGCCTGTGATGCTGCCAATCACAGCTCTGTTTTGATAAGGCAGGGAGAAACTGAGTGCCAAAAAACAAGCCTCAGAGCAGGGCACTGAGCTACCTCAGCTGTTGCAAATTAGCCTTGCTTTATTGCTGTGGTTGAGCTGGACAGGCAGGATCTGACCTGTGACTGCTCTCAGGTGTCTGCAGACACTGCTGAATGTCCCTCTTTAGTTCCTGGGTACAGACACCAGTCCAGCTCGATGCTGCTGGGAAGGCCTTTTTTGAGCCTTTTGCTGTCCAAGAACCAGAAAATCTGCAGCTGGGTCTGTACTTCTCCTGCCAAGTGCTGTCCTGGTTGTGAAAAGCTGTCTGCTGCAAAATAGAAATGAGAGGGAGGGGCTGTGAAGCAGCAGGCTGGAAGGCCCTTGCTTTGAAGCATAGCTGAGCTGGGCTCAGGGCTGGGAGCACGCTGCCTGGTCCTGGCTGCCATAAGGCAGCACGTGCGTTTCCCTTGTGAGCACTCAAAGGATGGCACTGAGTCTCATCTCTGTCTATTTTCTTTCTTCCTATCTGCTCCATCGCTGTGCTATCTGGTGCCTCCCAAGTATGTTTAGAAATAGAAATGCCAGCTTTTCTTTCTCCTTTTGTATCTGGTGGGTGAGGTGTTTTTGTGTGTGTGAGGTCTATCTGTGCACTAAGACCAGCAGCTGTCTCCTGAGCGTCTGATGTACCTGCCATGGGCTGAGGCCTGGGCAGATCCAGTGCCTGTGTCTAGTTCACTCTTGAGCCTCTTAAGGTTCACTCTCAGCACTCCAGGCAGCTGGGACTCATTATTCTGGTTTTGAATCACGTTGTGTATTCAGGTGTGAGTTTTGGTGTCAGTTCACCATGAGGCTGTGATGGTTGGGGGCAGGAGGTGGGTACAGCTCCATGTGCATCATGGGGTAGAATGGCTTTTTGTCTGCGCTCTGCTTTGTGTTCCCAAGCTCTGCTGAGGCTGCTGCTAATCCAGCGACCTGAGAAGGGGGTTATTTGGATGGTAGGGAGCAAAAAAGCACATCTGCCTTTGTGGTACCGCTCCTGGTTGGCTTTGGGCACGTTTACAGAGCTCAGTGTTAGGAGCGATGGGGGCTTGGGGACTACCATTATCCTGTACATGAAGGCAGTGTGCATGGCTGGAGTCAGGGTGTATTGTGTTTTGGCTGGGAGAGAGTTAATTCTCTTTGTAGAGTCTTCTCTGATGCTGTGCTTTGGATTTTTGATGAATATGATGGCAATAACACGGATGTTTTCAGTTGTTGCAGATTGGTGCTTATGCCAAGTCAAGGACTTTTTGGCTTCTCACGCTGCCCTGTTGGTGAGGGGCTGAGGGAGCACGTGGGGATTCCAGTGCTTTGCATGAGGATGCTGGGCTCTGGGTGTCCCTATCCCTCTTTAGGTGTGCACGAGGGGCTGTGGGGCTTTGAGCGTGAGTTCTGACATGATCATCATGGGGGGAAAAAAAAAGCTAAAGAGAACAGTGGAGAAGGAGGGGGAAGTGAAACAGCCCAAGGAATAAGGGGAGAGGGAGCAAAGGTCTGCGATGTAATGATAAAGACAGCAGGAAGCGAAGATGCAACGTGTGAGGATGACAAAGCTGGAGAGAGCCGTGTTTGCATGTAGGCAATGAGAGGTGTCTGTGTGCTGCCACTTCTCCCCATTTCCAGCATGGAGCTCCGGGGAGGAGCGGTTCAGGCACTGCTGAGAGCACTTGGAGCCTGAGTTACAGCTTTGGTTTGGCTCTGAGGATTGTCACTGCCACAGGATGGCTGTGAGGGTCTGTGCTGGATGGAGTGAAGTGGGTCACAGCATCCTATGTATGCAAGGGACAGTCTGTGAACCCACGGAGGGTCTGAAGGGCTCAGGGCTGTGCAGGACCACACCTGCTTGTGTGGGTTTCTGTGCCCCCTCCTGTGTGCATTACATGCTCACGTGTTCCAACACGATCCTGCTCGCTCACGTGTATGCATATCTCTCCTTGGCTCTATTCTTTCACATGCACTTTGTCCATTTGCTTTTCTGTCTTCCCTGTTGCTACTGTAATCTCTCTCTCTGTCTCCCTTTGTTGCCTGGGCTGCTTTGTTGCCTCTCACCTCACCATGTCCTTCTTTATTTCTTTTGATAATAATAACATTAGAACGTACACGCAAGGCCTCAAGGTCCCTGCTTTGTGCAGATACATCAGGAAAGACCCTTCAAAGCTTGTGCGTTGGAGAGAGCAGATTCCCACAGTCTCCCTGTTGCCAGGACTGATGGAGGTGAAGGGTTCAGTAGTGACACAAGACCTGTGCAAAGCCCTGTGTGTGTCCTGTGTCCATCCTGGGATGTTGGAAAGGGAGATTTGAGTCTCTTGTTTGATGGAGTTCAGCACCAAAGCCCTGAACCCTTAGATCTGATTGATGGATTGGCCAATTCACCTCCTTTCATTACTTGTGTTAAGCCCAGTGCTTGTCCCCAGAGCTCCCAGTCTGTCCCTTCCTCAGCGTGATGTTGGACTGGTAGGAACGCAAATCTGAAGCTACTTGTGGATGCAATTCGAATGTGCTCAGCTTTCAGAAATGTTCTCCTTTCCAACTGTGTTTTGCATGTTTGGCCTCTGCTGAGAGCTGATGAACTTCAGTGGGATGCTGAAGGAGGAGAGCAGAGCTCCCGGTGACACACACTGCTCACAGTGCCTGCTGTCCCTCCTGCATTGGCAGTCCTGTGTGACTGCTGGGTGCTGGGCCATGTTCTGCAAACACAGCACTGGAGATGGGGGAGGAGGAATCCAGTTTTATTTTCCACCTGACAAAGTGGTCAGAGTTCTTTGTGAAGGGAAGGTGGGTACTGTCTCCAGCTTGCCAAATCATATCCAGCAAGCCAAGCTATTCTTTTTGATTTGTCAGAGAGATGTGGCTCTGCCGTGCCCGTCCATCGTGATGTGTCAATGATTCAGGCTTGAACTAGGAAAGTGTTCTGAAGTCAGAAAAGAGATTTAACACTCTTACAGCCCTCTGAGAAATGTGCATTCTGTCTGTAGTGGTCTCTTTCAGCTTTGTTCAGCCACGCTTCACAGTTTTCAGGTGCTTCCTTCTGTTCTGGCTCTGACAGAGGAGCCTTTTGCTGCGCCTGTGTCAGTTCCTGTGTCCTGAACCTCCTTGCTGACACCTGGATCTGGGGAAGAGTGAGCAATAGGCAGTAAAACCACGAGCCCTCACCTGGCCCTGGGTTTTGTGGTTGTCTGCAAAGGTTGCTGAAGCTGCAGGTTGCCTTGGCAGATTTGCTTACCATCCACTTTCTCCAGGAGAGAGTTTGCTCCCAGAACAGGTGGCCAAGGTCCCTCTTGGTGAGGTCTCATCCTGGGCTCATCACCCCCAGAGAAGGAGCACGGTGGTGATTTGCCTTCCTCCAGTTGCTGACATTAGATCTGCCCATGGCAATTGGAGCTTCCATCTGCTCTGCGCTGCTGTGCACCTGCCTGCAGCTGTCAGAACAAT
This sequence comes from Coturnix japonica, assembly GCF_054131305.1. Lineage (NCBI taxonomy): Eukaryota > Metazoa > Chordata > Aves > Galliformes > Phasianidae > Coturnix > Coturnix japonica. The sequence continues at coordinate 11,550,779 of NC_140681.1, read as the reverse complement.
TCCTCATTGCCAGAAGTGGAGGGAGGGAGGAGAGCGTTCCCCTCCCTGGACAAGGCATGCTAGTGAAAAACGCTGGATCTGGCCAGGTGAAGGTTTTGAGAAGCACCTGTAGGCACCAGCAGGGCTGTTCTGGATGGCTGCCTCTCTGTGGGTCTGCGCACCTTTGGTCTTGGCCAGGAACTGTGTGCAATGAGTGGAGTGACAGGCATCAATCTGTCTGGGGGTGCACGTGAGAAGTGTGGCAGGGCAGGGGGAAGCTGTGTCTGTCCACCAGCACAAGGCACACTCCTTGGCAGGTGGTCTGGGAATGGAGTGGGCTCTTAGACCTGTTGTGAGCCTTGACTGTGTGTAGTATCTGCCCTTGCTTATGGAGAAATGAGGACAAGTTCTTCTCCCCCCTGTGCACACACAGGAAGGCAGTGGGGCTGGCATGCCTGCCTTCAAACCATCCTCTTGCTCCCGCTCCGCAAAGCCTCCTCCTATAGCTAGTTAATATTAGTATTCAGTTTGTGGAATGGGCTATGCAATTAACACAAAGGTACAGTCATTCATTCCGACTGGAGGACTCATGGGATCAGATGTACTGGGGATAGGAAGCGGAGGCTTTCTGCTGGGAAAGAATGTCACAGCACAGCGGACACAGAAATGAAAAGCTATTAATAATGATCCCGGAACTTCACTTCCATCAGCTGTTTATTTAAAGGTGCTCCGTATTCAAAGCCTCCTGATTTATGTGGGCAATAACACTCACAGTCCTGGGATCACTTTTTTAAGCAAGGCTAATGGGGTGAAACCATCATACTGCGACAGTAGAGATCAAGCTGGGAAAATGATACTGGAGAGAAAAATAAACTATTGCCTAGATTATCCAGGAGCTACGCCGGGCTGGGAGTCAGTGTGAGCTCCCTGCTCTTCCAGCATTTATTAAGGCTTTTACTTCTTCTTTTTTTCTCCTTGTTCTTTGTGAACAGAATTTATTGGGCATGGAAGGATATAAAAAGTTGATTCTATCAGACAAGATGCCAAAAGCTTCTGATTTTTGCGTTAGTATGATTTTTTTTTTTTATGGTCTGTGGTAGGACTGTGTCATTTCCCTGACTCAGCCCCATATCTGAGGGACCCTCCAAGGAAAGGGCTTTCTGCTTGTTGCTTGGCTTCTACTTGGACAGTGGTGTTTCTAGGGTACCTCTGCCTTCAGCCATGTGCCTGCAGGGTGAAGGTGAGAGATGTGGTGCTGTGCTCTTCCTGGAGGAGCTGCCTTTCAGGTAGACTTCTGCAGTCCTGATGGCCGAGAAGTTCTTCCCGAGGAGGTGACTCAGCCTCCAGGGATTCCTGCCAATTCTGGATTTTTCTGAGCAATGCCGCATCTTAACAAAACATCTTTTCTTCCCCTTTGAGGAGTGAGGCTGCACGATACTCAGTCACCTCCTGATTCCTGAAGTGGTTCGGTGCTTCCTTTCCCTTCTGTGGTTGCTCAGTGGTTTCTGGAGAGCAGAAAGGTTTGGGCCTGAGCCCCTTCCCCATACCAGCATGTTCTATCCTGAGGTGGTACTTCCCAGGTAGCAATGTGATGGTGATGGCACCAGCCTGGTGCATCACACAGATGGACATTCCAGGGGCAGCCTGGGAGGCTGAGCAGTGCAGCTGCAAAGAAGTGGATTTTGGCAGGTTTATTGTTGCAGAAATAATGTTCTTATCTGTTATACTATCTTGCTTCTAATTCTTATTTAATGAGCTCCTCTGAAAATAAGAAAAGCATTGGAACAGTTTTCTTAAGTGTGAAAGATCAGGCTGAAATTGGCGTTAAAGAGACTAATTACTCTCATTCTTCCATCTTCCTGACAGCTGTTTACTGCTGCAGAGCTTGTCCTGAGGTGCTGAGGAAGTCACTTACATCTTCACAGGCTGCTTTCGGCCCGAGGTGCCAGCAACAAAGTCAATGCCTGCTTCTGATCTGGGCTGCGTGCAGCTGATCATCCTATTACATGGGCGGAAAGCACTGTCACAGCTGCAGGCGTGAGCCCTGTGGTGCAGCTCCCCCAAGTCTTGTCCTGCTTTTTGCTACTCTCTTTTTCTCCTTTATGTCCTCCTGGCTTCAGTCAGTGTGACCCTGTACTGCCTTAGGTCTCACCATCTCAAAATGGCACTGTGTTGGACTGGGAAGAGACTTCCCTGATGTCATATACTGGAAGGAGGTGACGTGCATCCTACCATAAGACGGAGAGGTTTACAGGGACAAAATTGCCAAGAACACCTAAGAGAATCACAGAATGGTTTGAGTTGGAATGGACGCTAAAAAGCCACGTAGTCCGTGCTCAGGCAGTGCACAGGGACACCCACAGCTCTACCAGTGCTCAGAGCCCCCCAGCCTGACCCTAAGTGCCTTCAGAGATGGGGCACCCACCTCATCTCTGTGCCTCTGCCTCACCGCCCTTATTGAGGAGCAAAAAACACATCGGAAAGAAGAGTTGGCAGCAGCAAGACCTTCTCGAGAGTGACGTGTACCTGCCATAGCATTTATTTAACCAGGGAACTGAACCTGCCCTCAGACCCTGAGCAGTAAACAGAAGGAAACTGCTTGGAGCCCTTCTGGCTCAGTGATGCCCCCAAGTTTCTGTAGAAATGTGAGGTAGAGAGTTGTAGGTAGGAAAGCTGTGAACATCTTCTATTTAACTACACGATATTGAGTGATAAATAATTCATACATCTGCCAAACATTTGATTAAAAGTACCCGATTCCCTCCACATTTGTCAAAGTCTAAGAATTCCATTTTGTGTCTTTTATTTTAATCTGTCCTTTAACTCCTATCCAGGTGCCCACTTGTCGGGGCTGTCAGCCTTGATTCATCTCACCCTGCGCTGGGTATCCCAGTGCTGGGGCTGTTCCTTTCTCCTCTCTGCTGGTTTGCAGGGGATGGAGGGGCAGTGGGCAGGGAGGTGCTGGGTTAATGTCCAGTGCTACAGCAAGGAACAGCAATGTCACCTTGTTTGCCTTCCCAGCTAGAGACAAGCATCTCCTTCATGTGCTTTCTTTCAGCTTCACCTCTGCATTAAAGCCAATTTGGCACCGCCTTTCAGTTGCAGTTTGGCCAGTCCCTTGGCTCAGTCCAACCCTTCAGAAGTTCCTTGCAATAGCCTTGACTGGGATAATCTCCTTTCCTTTATGGATTTTTCTTCCTACGTGGGCCCCCTTGGCATTTTCTGGCAGGTCATGATTGAATTCACTGCTTGTTTTTTCCCTTTCTTTGTCAGATTTGTCAGATCTTTGTCAGATTTGGACTTGTGGCAATGGGATGTATCTTTTTAGGGTTTTTTTCCTTTTGTTGTTCTTGTTTGCCATCTTGGTTTATCTCCCATCTGCTGCTGAGAGCTGATTCTTCTGCTCCACAGCCTTTGGGGACCTGCAATGGGAAAGTAGGGAACAGCCTCAGTATGTGCCAGGGGAGGTGCAGGTTGGATGTCAAGAAGAATTTCTTCTCAGAAAGAGCGGTGATGCATTGAAACGGGCTACCCAGGGAGTGGTGGGGTCCCCATCCCTGGGGGTGCTTAAGGAAAGGGTGGATGTGGGACTGAGGGATGTGGTTAGTGGGCAACATTGGTGGTAGGTAAGCAGTTGGACTTGGTGGCCTTTGGAAGTCTTTTCCAACTCTAATGGTTCTGTGATTCTCCCTCTGCCAAAGAAGCTGGTGTGTCCTAGCAGACAGCTTGCCTATGTGAGGGGAAAACCAGCCGTGCCCTGTCCTATCTGGGTGCACCAGTGCCTTGTTCTGCTTTTTGTTAGCGCTTCAGGCAATTTGTCAGCTTCACAGGAAAGAGCAACCAGGAGCTATCGGAGCTGTGTCCAACAGGTGGGCAGCGTGGGTGCTTGCAGGTGCTGTGCTGAATGGGGAGGACGGGTCTGGGTGTACACAGCAATCCTCACTGGGGCTGTGGTTTCTCCCATCTAACTTTTGGCATTCAGTGCAGGGATGTGTGTGCTCAGCTGGGACGGCAGTCTGTCCAGGTGCACTGCTTGTCCAGCTGGGCAGTGCTGCTGCTGGCTGCTCACCTATGGGGTGCTGGGGGGGCACAGTGCAGCCAGCTGAGCTCTGCTCCAGGCACGGAGCCACTCTGCTTTCTTCTCCTTCTGGCTTGGAGTTGGTTCCTTTCAGACGTGGGCAGAGATTGTGTATGTAGTCAGGGCGGCGGGAAGCTGCCTTTGCTTTCACCTCCTCTGAGTTTGTTTTTAAAGGCAAATTAAAAGTATTGTATTCACGTAGACAAGGCATGAAAATTCCGTTTTGGAAAAGAATTGCTGCAGAGCGAAACCGTTCTGGCTGTAAAAGCCTCTTCCCTAAGGCGGACTTTGAGATTTTCTTTGCAATTAAAATTTCTTTGAAACTTGGACCAAAGATGATTTGGAGGAAAAGAAAAATAGGAAGGAAAAAAATAAAATAAAAAAAAATCCTGAACTTTGAAAATACGTTTTTCCAAACGCTGCTTGTGTGAGAGCTTGAACAAATAACTCTTCCTCCCAGTGTGTCTGATAGCAGACAGTGGCTGCTGAGCATGAGAAGCCAAGAGGTTGTGAATAGCTTCTGCTCTGACAGTTGCTGCACTCTTTTATTGGAATTTCTCAAGGCGGCATCAAAGGGGACAATAATTAAACTGAACTTAAAAAGGAGGGAGAAAATGGGTGCTTAGTCACACGGCCCAGCACTGTTCATGTAGAAATTCCTTTAGGAAAACAACTTCACCTGAGCTGTGTGTGTGCAGGTTCCCCTCAGAAGAAAGGCAGAGGCTCAGGACAGAAGATGTGCAGAAAGGCACCTTGCCAAACCACATTGCCTGCATTTGGGATCAGTTCATCTGCTTTACAAAGGCCTTTCACTGCGTAAGTGAAAAGGCTTCTCTGGTTTTGAATCCCTTGGCCACTTATCTCCGGCATTTTTACGCACATTTATGCTGTGTGCCACCCAGATCAATATCTCCTGCCTTTTCTCTATTACTTGATTGGTAAAATGCATTGAGATTCTGGAAAGGGCACCAGAGTAGAGTGCGCCTCATGCATGAATGTATTCCAGCAGAGGGATGCTATGGGGCATTCCTGAGCTTGCACTGCTGACAGCCTCTCTAGCCTGCTGTTGCTTTCTGTGGCACCATTCAGACATATAATGTCCAGATTTATTTCATCAGAACATTGGACCTTGAATGGGATCTGGTATGGAATGGGGACTTGCAGTGCAGTGGCTATGACCATGGCCACTCTCAGTGTGGTTTGGCATCCCCCACCTTTGCTCTCACCTGTGATGATGCTCCTTATGGACTTTGAAATGCAAGTCATATATTCCAGCCAAAGGCACTTGCTCATTGTGGCAGTGGTACAGTAGTGGTACAGAGGGAATGGTGGTCCCCATTGTGCTCAATGTGCAGAGCACTTGTTCCTTATAGGGCTGAAGCTGGTGAGTGCCCTGGCTGTGTTACTGTCCAGCCCACAGAGATGCTCTTAAAATACCTCTTAGAAGCCAGGGAGAAACCATGGGAAGATGTGAGCATGTGGGTGCTTGGGCCTGGCACAGTGGTTACAGTTGGTGTTGCACTGAGGTGAATTGTCAGAGGTAGTATGTGGGATGCTGGTATGGGAGGTCCTTGCCTTTGGCCTGCTCTGGAGTTGGCACTATCTCATATCTGGTGAGGTTACTTCTTTCTTCCTTCTTCTCTGGATTTTGAGAAGTTCATAAAAGGAAAAAAAAAAAAAAAAAAAAACCAAAAAAACAAAACCCAGAAAAACACTATTTGCCTCATTTTGTCTTACAATATCCAGTAGAGAAAGCGAGCTCCAGAGAGCCTGAGTTCATATCTTAGCCGTAGGCCTAGAGATTATGAACCTTCTTAAAGCTTTGCAGCAAGCTTGCCGTTCTTGTGTTGCCTCCATATTCCAGACAGCAGTGTTAGCTGGTCCTGTGTCCCAGGAAGGGGAGCATTAAGTGGCTTTGTATCCTGTTTAACAGGAGGAGCTGTGGTTACATGGCATGTGCGGAGCTGCAGGCAGTACGAGACAAGAATCTGATGGTAAATAACTGCAGACTTTTTGCTGCTCCGTCTCCCAGAGAAGTGTGGCTGGCCCGGCATGCTGCCTGCTTGTGCTCAGGGATGCTGCCTCGCTCTGAGCTGGCACAAAGTGTGGTCCTCAGAGCTGCTGTGCTGCTGCTTGCACATGGCCTCAGCTATTCTCTTGTGACTGAGGCAGCTGGTGAGTGTAGGTGGTGCTGGGCCCCATGTTGGGCTCCTGTTCTCTGTTGTCATTGCTGCACGCAAGAGATGGCAGAGCTGTCCCACCGAGCTCCTGGGTAAGGACACATTTGTGCAGAGAGTGGAGAGCTCTGCATGTTGCTGGAGGTTTGCCCGTTGTTGGACAGGACTTCCAACCATGCTCTACTGCTGCTGCAGTGCTGTTGCATGTCTGGCTGTGCACTGGGAACCCTGCAGGAGCCTTTGTCTCTGCTGTCCTGAGCTGTCTCCGGGGGCTGCAGCTCTGCCTGCCAGGAGCAGCACTGTGAGCTGTGTCTGTGCTCTGTGTCCATATGCAGCCGCCTCTTGGTGCACCTTCCAATGCTCTTCTCTCTCCCGTGTAGCAGCTATGTAGTGCCAAAGCTAATCAAGCCCCATGGGTTGAGGCTGAGCTGTGCTTGCTGACCGGCTGCCTTCCTGCTGGAGCTGTTGCTGTCTGTTGTCCTTTGGGTTGGGAAGAGACAGAAGAAGGCTTAGGCTGTAGAGAGCTCCTGCCCTGTGCCTGGCAACTCTGCCTTCCAAGGGTGGAATGAGCAATGTCTGCCCATGCAGTGGAGCTGCAGCTGTGGCACAGCAGGTGCAGTGCTGATGCAGTGGGTGATGCTTTGCTGTGGGGGGTAAGGAGCAGAGTGCTGCTGGTTACACATTAGTCTGGCAGAGAGTTGGGGGGAAGGGAGACTTTCCTGCCTTGTTGCATCCTTTGTAGCTGATTGTCAGCTGTGTGTTTTCTGCTGATCATAAGGGCTCATCTCAGGGGTGGTGCTGGTGTGTCAGTCCTTCTGACATGGCTGTGGGCAACAGCAGTGCTTGGAGCTCCTTGTGTGTTTACCTGGTGCTGGCTGGGTTGGCACACTCTGCTCTGGTGTGGCACTGCTGCAGAGCTGTGATGGAGCAGGCGGTGCTGCCTCTGCCTGTTGTTGTCTGTCCATGCCTTCCCCCTCCCCTGCCTGCTTTCCTTTGCACCGGGCTGCATTTGTAAAATGAAATAAATATTGACACGGACGGGATGCTATTCAATTTGTCCTGATCACTGGGCTGCGGTGAGTCCTGACAGAGCAGAGTGTAAAACATAAGCTCAGGATGTAATTTCTACTGTCAACATGATGTACAGTACGGCTGTGCCAAATATACACCGACAAACGGCACAAGCTCTTGCAGGGAGGAGAGGGGGAGCTGTGCTGATAATTGGGAAGTGGGGATGACGGAGCATCAATAGGAGAGGGGGCATGTTGGGGTGATGTGAGAATCTGCCTGGCAGAGCAGGACCTGGGCACAAAGCCACGTGAGTGCATGTACTTCTGTGCATCTGCAGGCTGCTTGGGGTGCTGTGCTGGGGCTGAGTGGCTGCAGAAAGTAGCAGCTCCCACTTTGCTGTTTGTGGCAGGAAGGAGAGGTACCTCCAGCTTTGTGGAGGCAGTGGTACAGGTTGCCCAGAGATGAGGTGGATGCCCTGTCTGCGCAGGCACTCAGGGCCAAGCTGGAGGGGTGTCCCTGATGACTGCAGGGGGGTTGGACCAGATGCCCTTTAAGGGTCCTTTCCAGTTCAAACCATTTTATGACTCTGCAATGTGGGGCTCTCAGGTACTTTGCCCCTGGAAGAGCTCTGTGGTGTGACAGCCAGAAGGAAAAATGTGCATTGACACAATGCTGGCCGTAGGCATGGCCTGGAGCTGTGACAGAAGAGGAAAAGATGAAAAATTTTCGGTAGGGTGTGAAAATCTTGTCTGTGGCAATGAACCTTGTCAGAGATGTGGCTCTGGGTATGTACTCTTAGGTGGCTCTGGGTACCAAGATCATAGGATCACAGAATGGCTGAGGTTGGATGGGACCTTGAAGATCACACGGTTTCAATCCCTGTCATGAACTGGTTGCCCCACCACCACATCAGGCTGCCCAGGGCTCCATCTAACCTGGCCTTTAATGCCTCCAGGGATGGGACATTCCATCCAGGTCTGGAGCTCACAGTGGGGTGAGTCGAATCTGGGACCTGAGTGTCTGGGAGGTGCACTGGGACTGGGATGTGCTCTGCTATCACCTGCAAACAGCTCAGCCGAACGGAGCTGAACTTTGTCAGTGTGAGACAGCCACCAGCAAACCACAGTAGTTCAGGCATAGCTGTAAGATGAGAAATCTGTTAAATGTAAAACACAGCATAATGGCTGGGACTCGGAGCACAGTGTTGTGGTTCCCACAGCAACGGCAGCCCAGCCCATGCGCGCCCAGCGGGACTCTCCTCGTTGAGCCAGAGCTGCTCTACGGAGTGCTCAGATGCAACAGGGCTGAGCAAGTTGCCTTGGGAACTGTGGGCCAGCTCTGCCAGAGCCGTGCTGGCCCATTGCAGCATCTCCTACCCTTGCATATTTTGCCTTGCTTCAGTGTGTGCATTTAGCTTGTTCTTTCACTGCTTTGTTGATGCTGTTTTGGATTTAGTTGCTCAGGAGGTCTTCAGAACTGTTATGTCTGTAGTGCTATTGCTGCCTGGTAAGGCTTCTGCAGGGCATTAAGAATCACACCATGCAGCCTGAATGGCCTCAGGGCATGGGGGGAGATGGCTGCAGCTGGTGATGGCCTCTCCCCAACGCTCTGCTTATGTGGCAGTCCTTGAGAACATGTACATACGCTGTAGTTCTGCTTCAAGCAGCTCTGTTGATCAGGTACAGTCTGTTTGTAAGAGGATTCTGGGCACATCTGGAGGCACTGCCTGCAGAGTAGCAAGAGGAGAGATGCTGGATTGGGTGTTCTTCCCATGCATATTGCATGTACCGGGTGCCGACCTGAAGCTGTTGCTCTGGCACAACTTCGGTCTGCTGACATCTCTCATTGTCGGGGGAACTCACTCAAAAATAGCTGCGGATTTCCCAGGTATGAGGAATTGGAGAGATGCTGTTTGTGGCAGCGACACTTTGTGTCTTGTTATTTGTATCTCCTCTGTATCCACGCAGGAATGATAGAAACAGATTTGTACGCACCCTGTTACTTTGTCAATCTCTGTTCTTGAATCCTGCTGCAGGTGGGGCAGCTCCTTCACATCCGTGTTTGGCCCACGAAGGGAGCAGTTGCTTTATGCTGTCAGACTCTTATTGGTGGGAGGGAACAAGTCAGCCCATCACCCATCCACAGATCATCCTACTCCCCTGGATGTAGTCTGCCTTGTAAAATGCTTCGTGGTGTTTGTTTATAGGGATTCCTGCCCTTTACGTTGGCAGGAATAACCTGACCTCGTGGGGCAACGGCTGCGAGAGGGAGCTCTGCCATCTCTGCCGACCTTATGGGGCCACTGTGAATATGTCTGAATAACAAACAGGCTGGCAGGGCAGAGAGGCAGAGAGGAATGTTAGTGCTTCTGCACCGTGGCTCCTAACAAAAAGATACACTGGGGACTCTGTGCTTCTTGGAGCGTGAAGTGCACAGGGCTTGCACGTGGGAGAGCTGATATGTGCATGTGTGCACGGAATATGGCATGTGTACATTGAGGGAAACCTGGCACGTGTAGACCCAAATGAGGCACAAATATGGATAGAGAGGAGTGATGGCTTGAGGACTCTGAGCTGTGTGTGTGAAATATGAGTGAGCCCTTGTGTGCAAATGTGTTTGTATGCATTGCCTGACACACTGTGCACGAACCAGGAGTAGGCAGCGCTGAATGATGCCTGGCACTTCCTTGGGTCAGCAGCTCTGTGCTTCTCAGTGCTTGTCTGGACAGGGAACTGTAGAACTGACCATGTGCCTCCTTGGATGCTGTAGGGAACCTGCTCTGTAGGTGCAGTCACAGTAGGGAAATGGCAAGAGCAAGGAACAGCTATGGTGATATTTGCTGGCTGCCCCTTCTCTAGGCTGCTTGGGCTGTTTGGAGTCCTGCAGGGGGCTGTGCAGGGCATGGGTCCAGGCAGCTGCTCAGTGCCCTTCCCTGGGGAGCAGATAGCAATACCTGGAGCCTCGCATGTGTGGTCCAGGATGGATCCCCCTTTCTGTCCATCTACGTTCCCTCTGCTATTTAGAGAAACAGATGGCAAGAGATTAACTCCTCCAACCAGTGAAGATGAGCATGTTTCGTGCCTGGCGGGTGTTGAGGAGCTCTGGTGGAAGCTCAGGGTGTTGGTGGAGGGAGGGATGGGTGCTGCATGCCTATCCCTGACCCTTATCAAGCTCGCTCTCTCACTGAGTGCTCTTGTTTTTTATCCTTACCACCTCATTTATGGCTTGAAGCTTACTCCAGAGGTTTTTCTTTTTTCTTTCTGTTTTTTTTCTTTTCTTTCTTTTTTTTTTTTTTTTTTTTTTCTAAATTGGCTTTAACATCATCCAGCTGATGAATCCTTGAACAGCTGCCTTTCTCCAAACCCACTGGCAGAGAAATGAGGTGCCAGGAGCACAGGGCTGGTGGCAGGGGCTGGAGAGCCAGCAGCTCCCACTGGCAGGGCTCTGCCAGCTTCCCTCCAGCAGGACCGGTGGGGTTGGGCACTGCAGTGGGACACCCAAGGTGGGGAGGGGGGGGAGGTACCAACTGAGGGCACAGGGGCAGCGGGAGGCATGGAGCCCCACTCTTGCAAAAGCACTGACACTTGGCCTTTTCCAGGCTCCCAGAGTTGCTGCTGGCTGCCCTACACCTTTCTGCATGAGCTGGCAGAGGATGGAAGTGACTGGCGTCGGCTGGGCCAAGGATCCTTCACCAGGTGCTGGGATATCACCCCTCTGAAGACAGGATTTACAAATGGGCTCATGAGCAGCGTGTGCAACACAGAACCCTGTGCTGCTGGACCCCTCATGCAGTGCTGCGGGACTGCCATGGGACAAACAGAGGCTGCCTGCAGCACCTCATCCACTTAAATCCTCTGTGAACCTTTCCATGGAGAAGCTGTGCTGTGCTCCCTGCGGATGCTGGTCCGGGGCAGCGGTGTGTTGTGTGTGGCTTTGGAACTGTCTGCCTGCAGGGAGGGCACCAAGCTATTTGTGACCCCGCTCTCGGGCACGGCTGTTGCAGCTGATCCCAGAGCCGTGCAACCTGTCCCCAGGGACAAATGCAAGCTGCCAGACTCTTCTCTGGAGATGCAGGAGCCTCCTGCAAGGCACCAGCACTGAATGCTCTTGAGCTAGCAGCAGGCGGCCCAGGACACCTGTAGTTGCAGACAAGACCGCAGCCAGCTGGAACAGGAGGTGTCCAGCTGCAGGATGTAGCATGCTGCAGGGATGGACACACTGCAGTGACCAGTGAGTCCCACGCTGCCAGTGTTGACTTTACTCCTCCTCTTCCCATAAAGATGCCAGTTGCCTGTCCGAAATCTGCAGCTCATGCGGCCTCCTAGAGTGCGATGGCAAAGGGTCTGCAGGGCTGCTGCTGGACCATGCTGTTGCTGCTCTGTGCCATCCAGGAGCTGGGGGCCTGGGCCATGCACACCACGGCGGAGGGTCCTGGCCTGGGGCAGCCGGGGGATCCCACACTGCTGGCCAGCGGGCGAGTGAAGCGCGGCTGGGTCTGGAACCAGTTCTTTGTGGTGGAGGAGTACACGGGCACGGAGCCACTGTACGTGGGGAAGGTAAGGCAACCCTGTGTCTCCCTGGGGCTGGCCAAGCCTGTGCAGAGCAGGGTGTGATGTAGCATTGCTGAGCCTGGTGAGGTGAACTGGCAATGCTAGAGCAGTAGCCAGGGCATGGACTGGAATGACAGGAGCCTGGCTCTACAAACAGCACAGCTCAGGATGGTCAGTTCCTTGTCCTGTAGCCATCTCAGCATGGGGATGGTGTGCTGGCTGTGTTTCCTCACCCCTCCCCAGGGCTCCCTAGTGGTCCTGGAAGGACTGTGCTGTTGGATCTGTGAGCTGCAGCTGTTTCTATGCTAATCATCTGAGCAGACCGAGGCTGGCAGTGGGGATGCCCTACTGTGGCCATGGCATGGAAATCCTGGGGCCAGGATGAGGTTAGTGTGGGGCTGAGGCCTTGGTGTCCTGTGGTCATCTGCCTTGGGGTTGCTGTGCTTTGTCCTCAGAGCTGTTCAGAGGGTGCCCCATGGTTCCCAGGAGCATGAAGGATGTCATCTGTGCTCTGATGAAAGAGCAGCACTGGCTGCTGGGCCCAGCCCAGAGTAGAGCTGCTCCTATGGGGGCATGGGCTCTCCCCAAAGGAAAACACCCAAGCAAGAGCTCCTGCAGCAGGGCTGTCTGATGGCTTTGGCTGTCAGGTTATGAGTCTGGAGGAGGCTCGAAAATGGGCTTTTTGGCTGGAGGCCAGGTGGAATTTCAGCCATGATTTGTGTCCATTTCAGCAGACACTCGAAAGCCGCACTCCTCCGCCGTGACGCTCGATGCGGTTACAGTTAATTCACAGCTCCCCTGGGAGGTGACTCGAAGCATCAGGCCCTGTCAAACTCCAGAGGTAGCCTAGCAACGGCCTCATCTCCAAAATGAACCCAGGAACCTAAAACTAACCCATTTTACAGCCCCTTTCACATCATTCAATGCATCACTCGTCCTGCTTAGAACGAGCAGCCGGGCTGTGCTGGGAACAATTCCCTTTTGGTGATGCTCCCTGGGGCCAAAAGCAGCCAGAGCCCAGAGATGGGAGACACCGATGCCCACTGATAAGGCTGTGCTGGGGTCTCACAGTGCCCATGGGATGCTCCCTCCATGGATGCTCCTCGCACACCTTTGTGTGCTCTTCCAAAGGCCGATCCCATTTCCCTGAAATCTGGGTTCTCCAGCTAATCCTTCCTCTGAACTGTAATTTCCCCCGAGGCTGCTGTCAGTTTGATGTGGATTTCTTTGTTTTATTATTATTTTTTTTTTAAATAGAATTATGGGGTCAGCACTAGTTACAAACTTCTGCGTGTGGACAGATCTATTTTAGATAGAGGAGAGGATTAAAGGGGGAAAAAAGCAGATTTAATTAAGTTGCTAATATTTAAAGAAAATTGATGAACTCGGGCTTTATGAGTTGGAGCAAACAAAGTGCGCCTTTATTACGGGCTAGTTTTTATTTGATTTTCTTTCTTTTCCAGCCCCAGAGTCATTTTTTATTTGTGTATCTGTGCTTTCTGTTTAATCGCTTTTAATAAGGAATGTGCACCTCTGTTCACATTTAATTTCGATTTAATTATTAGCAAGTAATTAATGGCTCTGTGAAATTCCTGGGTTTGGTTCTTCAGGATGAGGGAACTGTTTTCCCATAGAACAAATGGGAGCAATGGGACACATGGGTGCACCGGTGGCTGTGGCATTGCTGTCTCTGCACTGAGCATAGGGGGGACCCCCAAGAGGGTGCCCATGACACACAGTACAGCCCAGAGCTCCCAGGAGAGGTGCAGCGGTGCTGTGGGATCTGCTCTGCTGCATTCCCCCTGATGTCTGTAGTCAGTTTTCCAGCCCTCCCCCATTAGTTGTTGTTTAGCCAAGCAGCACAGATTTAGGTCTTTTAATCTTCCCTTGTAAATCAATCTGTATGGCCCCTTGAGCCCGAGCTCCATTTTTCTTCCTTGCTCTCCTGTTTGCGGGGATGCTGGTGTCTGCTCCAAGCAGTCAGCAGTGAGCAAATATGTAAAGAGGATGTGCTGGGAGCTCAGCATGGTGCTGGGTGGTTGATCTCTGCCCTAATTATTAATCACCAGCCTGGTGTTCAGCAGGAAAGCTCAGCTTTCTGCTACCTGCACTGAGCAGAACAGGTGCAACTTTGTCAGATAAGGCTCAATTGCTAACAGGGTGTAATAATGAACTTCAGGGATATTAATAACATGGAGGGGTTGATGAATGCCCCAAAGCTGAGGGGTGTGTGGGGATCTAGGAAAGGATGCTCTGTGCACCAGCCCTGAGGGTGCTCTGATCCCCATGGAGGTGTGGTTGGAAGTTGTGGGGTTCCCCTTGGTGCTGTGGGACCCCCACTGGCAATGGAAGACACCTATTGGTGCTGTGGGATCCCCATTGGCAGTGGAAGTTCCCTACTGGCAATGTGGGACTCCCATTGACACTACAGGGCTCACAGCCATGCTTTAAGCAAAGGTCTGAGTGCTGGGGGTGCCTGGGGAGCTCCTTCAGGTAAGAAGCAATACAGTAATGTATGAAATGCATTGAGTTGTCCAACGTGCAGGCACCTCACTCATGAAATAAATATAGAAACTGTATCTAACAAGACAAATATAATGAAGGCATCATAAAAAAAAAAAAAAAAAAAAAAAAACGAGAGAAAAGAAAAAAGAGGCAGCTCTGGTATAAATTCTTGCTGGTAGAGCTGTGTGTCTGAAAGGTGGATTATAGAACTGCAGTTTGGAAGATTGAATGGCCCATAAACATTTTCATATTTCATTAGCCGATTAATGGGCAGCTTTTTTTCTTCTTCTCCTTTTTTTTCTTTTTTTCTTTTTTTTTCTTCTTTTTTTGAGTTGGTGGGAGAACTTTGCTGATTCTAAGCAGAAATTGCAGGGAGCAAATGAAGACGACTGATGAAACCTTGCAGGTCCCTGTCCTGTTATGGATTGTCCCAATTAACGCCCGTGCTGCTCTCTGTCAAGATGCATTCTGCCTGTCCAGTTACTGTTAATAGATTTCTCATAAGTGGCTAGATTGTAAAAACCTCATAACTCAGCTTAATGCCACCAATAAAATTATCTCTGGACGTCTGGCCTGGATTCCAGTCAGCTCCTGGTCCAGGAGGAGCTTCTGTTTACCCTTTCTTTTCCTAATTTCAAACGTTGTCTTAATTAGAAAATGAAACGGAGACTGGCTACAAAAAGCACCTTCCCCAGGGTCTGTTTTTCATTCAGCACAGCCCGTCTCGCCTCATTTCACTGCAGGCTTTGCCCAAAAGCAATGTCTGGCAGCATCAGCTCTGCCATGAGGCTCCCCAACCCCAACCTGAGCTGCATTCCTACCCTGTTTGCTGCACAGCCTGGGAGAAATGGCCTTGTGTTGCATCCTGAGTCCCTGCCATGGGGTAACCTCTTTTTAGGGGGCTGATGGTGAGTTCTCCTTCCCATACATCTCCTGGCCTCGCCATGGCAAGGTCTGTCACTTGGTCTGTGGTGTGGGTGGGTACCGGCAGTGTTTGGGTCCTGCTGAGCTCACAGTGGCAGAAGCAGAACTGATGGTGCTGTGTGTTGTGCCCTCCCATGTGCAGCATCCCCTGTGCTCTGTGTTCTGGTGGTGGCAGAGGGGAGCAGACACAGGGCTCCTCATCCCAACCTGCTCCTACCCTCTGCTCTTTCCCTGGCAGATCCATTCGGACTCGGATGAGGGGGACGGCTCCATCAAGTACACCATCTCTGGGGAGGGTGCGGGAACCATCTTCCTCATCGATGAGATCACAGGTGACATCCACGCCACCGAACGCCTGGACCGGGAGCAGAAAACCTTCTACACACTGCGGGCTCAGGCCCGTGACAGGCAGACTGACCAGCTGCTGGAACCCGAGTCTGAGTTCATCATCAAGGTGCAGGACATCAACGACAGTGAGCCACGCTTCCTGGAGGGACCCTACATCGGCAGCGTGGCTGAGCTGTCCCCCATTGGTAGGTGTCCTGATGGGTGAGAATCCTCCAATTCTGCCACTAAACCCTGAGCCTGCCATACCCCACAAACCAGGCTGCAAATCACAAGGATTCCCACTGAGAGCAGAGCTGAGAAGCCGAGAGGGACAAATAAATAAGGTAGCTTAAGGAAAAACAAGTGAATAAATCCTCTGAGCTGATTGCCAGCCTGTGGCTGGGCGCTCAGCCCCAGCCCTAAGCTGTGCCCTGGGGATGGGCCAGGGAGATGCCAGATGCCCTGGTTTTGTTCAGCCCTCAGATCCTGGGTGCTGTGGGCAGGGGTAGGAATGAGCCCTTAGGAGCCAAGGAGCCCATGGCTACCTGTGCTCTGGATTATCCCAAGGTCCTGCTGTGCCTCAGCAGCTGCTCTTGCTGTCTCCCCCTGCGCTCAGAGCCCTGTGACTGCCTCTCCGTCCCCTTCAACACCCCTGGGCAGTGATGCTGCACCCTCTTGCCCACTTTCTGGCTTCTCTCCAGCATTGCTGAAGTCAGGGAATTCATGTCCAATGTAATAGAGGTGGTTTTCTCCACACTACCGCTGGCCTGCTCCCCCAGCTCCCCACTGACTGTCAGCTTGGTGCTGTGCTCAGCTGTAGGTGGGATGTGTGCCATGAGCATCCATCATCAGGGATGGCAGCAGGGCAGTGAGCTGCACTCCCCTGAGTGCTGGGAGGGACACGGGGAGAGGATGCAGCACTGCTTGAGCTGGGGGTGGCTGTAGATGTGCAGGAGCTGCTGCTTGGGTGACTGTTGGTGGATGGGGAGCAGACACTCCTGAAGCACCCCGGGCTCTCCATCCTCTTCCATTTACCTGCACTAATCCTCTTCTGAGTCAGATGGTGACCCCTTGAACCGCAGCCATGTGCTCCTGGCGCAATGAAAGGCAGCATGAGAGCAGGAGGCATCCCGTTCCCAAGGGGAAGAAATAAATTAATCTATTTTGCTTGAACTACTTTTAAAAAGCAAAGAATCCTCAGCTCTGAGTATTAGACAAGGATCCCAATTCTTTAAAAAACGCTAACAATTACGGAGCTGCCTGATCACAGACTGATGTGAACAAGACATATCAAAGGAGACAGTTTCTATGCGAAATTGGAGATCAGAGCAAGAAAGAATCACGGTTTCACAACATGAAAGGAGGCGATTCCTGCAAATTAAAATACTCAGAAGTTAAAAGTAAAGAGAAGTGCTGTGAACGGCGTGGGATGTGCTTCCAAGCTGCATGCTCAGAGCAGGGGGAGCTGGAGCCGAGAGCTTATTGGGCTGAAGTCCGTCTGCCTGTGGTAGCCTCCGAGCCCTCTGCAGCCTGGTCAGCCCAGGAGGTGGAAGGGCTCCTTCTCAGCAGCCCAGCGAACAAGCAGGGATTGCTTCACACAGCACCTTCTTATGGTGCTGCTGCAAGTTCTTCCACTGGGCATGGAGCTGCACAGAACATGCCTTGCTGCTGTTCTGTGTGTGAATGAAGGCATCCCCCTGTAGTGGCCAAGCAGGGTCAGGAAGGCTGGGTGGCTGGAATTGGCTGTGACATCAAGATCAAAGGCTGGAGACCTGCTGGCAGTGCTTGTCCATTGCTCCGTTTCCCTGGATGACCTGTGTCCCTAATTCAGCTGCATTCTGCTAGGATGAGTCAGCCCCAGGGAGCAGGGCTGCTCTTCATCTCAGGTGTGGTTTGCAGGGAGCTGCTTTTCATTTCCCACCTCTGCCACTCTGCAGCCCAACCTGAGAAGTGAAGGGTGACCCCTTCTTGCTCTCCTGGACCTCCCTGGGGCTCATGCTGAAGGCTGGCCATGTGGGTGGCTTTGCTCTTACCAGCAGCAGCAATCAGCTGCAGCTCCCTGCCAGAAGCACAGTCCCAGCTCCCAGAGGTGGGTCCCTTCCTGGAGCATAAAGAGAAGTAAAACAAATACGGTCAGATCCGCTCTGTGACAGCAGGAACAGATCAAAGGACATTATTTGCATAATGAAGGAGTACTAATTGGGAGGGAAAGTCATTTGACTTCCCGGTGCCTAAGAGGGAATAACGAATAATGAGGGAATTGCACAAACTCCTGTGCAGCACCTGGGAGCGCTCACATTGGCCCCATGTTCTGTTCCTGCACAGAGCTCAGCCCTGAGGCTGCATCCCCTGCTGGGCACCCCCCCCCCCTGCCCAGTGCCCATCACCCCCCAAAGGACTGAGCTGAGCCAAGTCAGTCTTGAAGGAGCTGCAGAGGAGGTAGGATGGACCCAACTGACTGCTGGGGAGCGGCAGGAGTTTCACCTTGTAGCAGGAGATGCTAAAATTAGCTGTGTTCTCCATGAGCTCCCTGGGGTCTGCTTAACAGCTGTCTGCCGCACACAGGTATGAGCCCAAATCCATACTGCCTCCTGCAAGACATCTCTGCTGCACAGAGCGGGTGGCGTAGCCCAGAGCTGGCTTTTGGGCTGGGTAGAAAGCATGGTGGTAAATGTGGATGCTTCCATCAGAACAGCTCTCCTCCGTCGATGCATTTTGCTTTCATTTCTCTGTGTAGCGCCAAGATTAGAGATGATTTGGCTGTGCAGACAGGAACTCGGGGTCAAACCCTGGCTCCATCACAAAGCTGGCTGAATGCAAAACTGATTACTGTGAAGAGAAATTGTTTAATCTCCACACTAGAAGCAGAGGAAAAGACTTTGTTTAACGTGCAGCCAGAACACTTGCAGGCAGTCTGATGGGTTTTTCTTAATAGAAAATGCTCAAAACGCTTTTGTGCATCTGGCAGAGGCTGGGGCAGCAAGTGAGCGTGTGCTGAGGATTGCACTGCCCTGCAAGCTGTGAATGGTATTGCTGGTAGAATCAGGGTTTCCCTTGATTCCAGGCCTCCAGGTCACTCAGATGGAACTGCTGCCCCCTGGCATCCATCCAGGGTGCATGGCTCTGCAGGATGAGGTGCTTACCACAGGGTTAGAAATCTGGTATCATATGGAGAGCACTGCTGTGGGTAGTGCTGTGCCTGGAGAGCAGGGTTGGGTGCTGCTGGAGGTGGACCCTCACAGATATCCTTCCTGAGGGCTGTCTGTAGGTGAGATTAGCAGCTTCTTCCTCATTTCAGTCGCCTTTGAGGACCTCAGATTCTTTGTTCCCAAGGCCATTCTCATGTCCTGGGTCCCGCTTCTGTCAAATTGAACATGATGTCAAATTAAAGCCATCTCAGGGACAGCTGGAGTGAAGCACCCAGTTTAGTGAGACAGCGTTGGAAATCAATAACTTAATTGCAGACATTTGATGGACTTTTATCCAATTTATGGTCCTTCTGCCCTGCTACGTGTGGAGCATGACGACACAGTTCAGTGCCTGGCTCTGGGCAGGCAATAGCTCTTCCTCCCCTGCAGCTACCCTAAAATGTGAGATGACTGCTGGGAGCAAAGCTACTTGCTGATCTGGTGAGCACGTCCTGCCCTAAGGTGGCCCATGTTCCCATCCACCTCTCACTCTGTGGGACAAGAGGGGCAGTATTACTGGATGTCTTCTGATCACGCTCTAAGAAATCCACATCTCTTCAGTTTTTGTTCTCATCCCTGCTGCAGGCACCTCTGTGATGCAGGTGATGGCCTCTGATGCTGATGACCCCACATATGGGAGCAGTGCCCGTATCGTCTACAGCGTGTTGGAGGGCGAGCAGCACTTCACAGTGGACAGCAAAACAGGTGAGCAGCACCCAGGGAGCTGCAGGGAGCCTCACCCTGGGGGTTCAATGCATGTCTGCACTGTGAGCAGCTGGCTGAGCATTGGTATGGGCAGCAGTGATGGGGGGAAACTGCAGCTACAACTGCACCACCCCCTTCCCAGCCTGCACCAACCGCAGAGCGAGTCCACCCGTGGGCATGTAAAAGCTGGGAAAGGTTTAAATACTACCAGAGGGGCCTTACCAAAGGCCACGTTGTTATCGCCGGGGTTTTGATTAAAGGTAACACTTCAAATTAAGGAGCGGTTTATAAATGCTCTATTAATATTTAATGAAAGAACAGTAGAAGCTGCTCCGTTCCTTAATAACTTATAATAGAGCCCATTGTAAAATGCATCTCTAATAAATCCCTAGCAGATGATGCTCTGACATACTGGTTAGAGTAGACCATAACCAGGAGATGTTGGGGTATATATTCTCCTTGCCTCCCAGGAGTGTGACTCTCATTACCCTTAATGGGAACCTTGCAAGCTTTCTAAGGAGGGAAGACACTCAAATGCTAATAAGAGATATTTAAGGTACAAAGCATGCAGTAAAGAACCTTCAGTTTAATGAAAAATTGTCAAAAGATGAGAGCACCAAGCAGCTGCAGCTCCGTTTTGAAAGCTGGGCTGCAAAGTGCCCCCACCCTGGCTGCCTTCTCTCCCACATCATCTTGGTTTTCCTTTTATTTGTGAGGAGACAACGAGCTAAACACTGAGAACTCAAGTGTGTGTGGGATCCTGCTAGTCTGAGACAGCTTTGTGTGAGTGGAGGCTGAGAATGGGGCTGCTGGAATGGAGAGGGACCACTGGGAGCAAAATGCACAAGCCGGGACGTGCAGAGGCTCAGCTCCCTGCAACAACATTAATGCTGCAGTATTAAGGCATAAAGTAAAATGCGCCCTGTGGGACTGTGGTGAGAATTAATGTCACTCCAGGAGTCCAAGCTTCTGGATTCCTTGACTTTTTGTGTCTTAACTCTCAAGCTGGCTGTTCATACACTGGCTGTTTCATACACCGGCAGGGTTGATTTACGGTTCTGCCTGCGATTCATAAGAGCAAAACTGCTGACAGCCTGCAGCAGCCATCCTCAGCTCTATGGCAGTGCAGCCCTGTGCCCCTCTGCCAGCAGTGCCATGTGTGGCTGTGCTGCTGGAGGAGGCAGGGGCAGGGCTGGCTGTGCTGAGCAGGGAGCGATCTCTGCGTCTGCCTTTGGCACCAGCCAGGAGCTGGATCATCCTTCTGGTGAACCCCATCCTGCTCCCTCTCTGAACCTGGAAAGGTTTTATTGCTCCAATGGGAGTCCTGCCCTGCCCGCTATGGGTGGCCAGGCTTCTTCCCTGAGCATAAGATTTAATTATCCGTAGCAGAAGCATCACTCTTCAAAGCCACCATTGTTATTAATGGCCATAAAAAGAACCATAAAAACCTGGAATGTTACATTTCTCATAATATACGATAATGAAGAGCAATTTGTTTTCCCTGTTTGGTTTCGACCTCCTTCTCCACCTTTCCTTGCAGTTCCACACACACCTGTGCTCCCTCATGCCCTGCTTAAGGCAATGCTGCTGGCACCGCTGCCTGGGTAGCTATGGGTGATCCAGGGGACAGGGAGCAACCAGCCCACAGCAGGGGGTTGGAGCTGGGTGGTCTTTAAACTCCAACCTAAGCCATTCTATGACTCTTTCCAGCTCCACTTCTCCTTTTCTTCTTTGTCTTTGCGTTGTACTTCACACTGGGGGGTGTCATGTGTATGGGTGTGATTTGCTCACTTGGATACAGGATGCAAACTGTGTGTATGTAGTTCTGTTTGTCTCCTGTTCCTGGGTGTTACCAGCATTAGCATTCTGCTGGTGTTTTGGACTTGACAGAGCTTTCAAAGGCAGGACCTAACCTGCCAGTATGCCAGCAGAGCATACTGTGCTCAACCCCACAGCTCACTAAGGCCTGAAATCCTGTGTCTTGTGTTGGAAGCCTTTTTGGAGGGAGACAAGCAGGAGCCTGAAGGTGTTTGTTATATTTAGGCTTTGCGCTGCCTTCCCTATTCACCCTCAGTGTGCCAGTAGGTTGCTGCTGATCTTCACGTGCTCTTTATCACTCCGAGCTGCATTGCACTGCTTTGTGGCAGCGGTGTTCCTCTTGGAGGAGGCTGCAGTCAGTGCACACACTGTGCTTTGCTGCTGCTCTTGGGACATGGTCATTTCTGCTGTCACACTGAGAGTGTTGGCTCTCAGCATGCTGCAGACTTTGCAGGGATATTGGCTGTCATAGAACGATGCTCTGGGTGACATTCCTGGCCTTGTGTTGTTTGTTGCTTCCCTAAAAGCTCAGCTTAGGAGAGTGTATGTGCATCTTGTTCTTTATTGGAAATAAGAAGCCGTTCTTAAAATCTGTCATTCTGCTGCACACAGAGAAAAAACAGAAGGACTCTGAAGGCTAATTGGAATGCAGTCTGGCATTTCTTATTACTTAAAACAACTCCTGAGTTAGAGCCTGTCTCCTTATTTGGAGGCTCAGCCAGAGAGGGCTCAGAGGTCCTCGAGCCAGGGAGAACAGGACGAGAAATACTGTCCTGCTGGGAGGAAGTTTGTTTTATTGCGTGTAGTCGTGAGTTGTTTCATCCTTAGCTGCCAGCACTGTTGCTTGGAGATCTCTGGAGACCACAGGCTTGGTCCTGGGGTAGTGCTGGTGGGATGGGAGCTGAGCTGCTGGGAGCATGGGGAGCTGTTCTGATGAGCTGTCACTGTGATGCGGCGGTGGGAGGCAGAATGTGTTTCTCTGCTGCTCTTGCCAGTTTGTTAACAATGCTTCTTGGTGCCTGGGAACACAGATACCAGGATGCGCCTGTCTTTGTGCTCTCGTGGGTTTCAGCAGGTTCATGCCTCAATCCCAGAAGATTATACACCGCAGCTGTGCACAGGGAAGAGGAGCAGGTTTTTATGATAGAAGTGGTGAGGCAGTGGCACAGGCTGCTCAGAGATGAGGTGGGTGCCCCATCCCTGCAGGCACTCAGGTCAGGCTGGGGGGGCTCTGAGCACTGATGGAGCTCTGGGTGTCCCTGCACACTGCTGGGGGTTGGGCCGGATGGTCTTTAAGGGTCCCTTCCAACTCAAACCATCCTATAACTCTTGGGGTCTGTAGAAGAGCCACCTGTGGGCTGATTCTATGAAGTTGAAAGTTTTCTCCTTGTCTGGGAATGTGGACATCTGAGCTAAAAGCATTTGGGAGCAGAGAAAAGCCCGTAAAGGTAGGATTCCTGGAAGATATTTTACCTGCTGAGTGCTTTGCCCTGCTTTGTTTCTGTCACCCAAATAGTGTCTGCTATTGAGCAGATTTGGTGCAATTTATGCGATGCTGCAAGTGTCCCCTTGCTTTGTAATTACACTGATTAATCTGGATCATGCTGGAAAGCCACATGTGCCTTGTACCAGAGGGTATGCCACCATGTGTCTGTATTATTCAACTATAACAGATGCTGACAAGAACTGGGGAGATGAAGCGAGCTGGAGGTTGTTCTTGCTGTGTTGGCAGAGTTTGGGAAGGAGAACGTTTGGCAGTTTCTCTGGCTGGAAAGAAGGTGAATTTGTGGATCTTAGGAGATGACAATGAGGTTTTTCCATGTTCTGTCTGCAGCAGCACAGGTCCCTTTCTCTTCTGTCTGTGCACCCATAGAAGGGCTCTGTTGCTGTCTCTTAGTGCTACTGTGTGCATGGCAGGCAGCCCGGACTTGTTCCCCACTGGAACGAGTGACCTTGGTGGTGTTCTGGGAAGCCGAGCTCTTTCCTCCCATCTTACACAGGGTACTCTGGGCTGTGTCATTACAAGCAGCTCAGTTAAGTCATTACCGCCTTGGTGAATACATGAGCTTTTTCTCTCTCATCCCAATTCATCACCTTTGTGCTGACATGAATCATTTTCATTATAAAATGCTTCAGACCCCGTTAATTAACAGAATTGCTTAAATTTCAGTGAGATAGTGCTTACCCAGAAATAATGGCTTTATATTCATAGCAAAGACAGGGGAGGCCCATAAACATAACTGGCTGAGGCCAGCCCTGTGCAGAAGAGCTGGGATGTGTCCTGCCAGGAGCTGTGCTCTGTGCTTCTGACCTGTGTGCTCATATGGAGAATGGGCCTTGGTGAGGCAGCGACAGGAGGGCTGAGGCTTACCCCTGTGTGGTAGTAGGCAGAAGCTGGAAGTGCCCAAGGAATAGGGGACAAGGCAGAGCCCCCTTTTTCAGATGGCTGAAGATGGTGACGGTTCAGGCAATGACACAACTGAAATGACAGAAGGACTGGGGAAAACTGAGTGAGATTGTGCCTGTCCGTGAGAGCTGGGGAGCTGCAAGCATCTGAAATGGCAGTGATGCCTTTATAATAAATCCTAACAACGATAATTGTTGGAATAATTGCTAGTTTGAGAAAGCAAGGAGAGAGAAACGTCTACAGAACAGCATTGCCAGCTACTGCTGCACCCATCATGTCATGCAGAGGAGAAAAATAGATCTTTCTTCCTTTCAGCTCGGTGCCATTTGACTGCCATTGTGCCACACCACCGGCAGCTCCTTTTGTGACCTGTCCACTGCTGTCAGGAGGTCGGGCCCCATAGCTGCGGGCAGCACAGGGCATGGCTGGGCATCTGCCATTCAGGCTTGGGTAAACCTGAGCAAAGGAGGATGTGCAGGGCTGGCAGTAATGGGCAGTAAAGCCAATAGTTAATCAGAAAAGCCTGGAAGAGAGCAATTACAAAAACAGAAAGCAGTGTCTAAATCTGTGGAATGTTACGAAACTGAGCTGGAGGGGATTTTAAGCTGCTCTGGGCTGCTGCTGGGATAGTGGGGCTGGGAATGCGCCGCTAATGACCTTGTACTCATGTACACATGCTTGTGTGCCCCTGGTGCCACCTCAGGGCAAGAGTCGGTTCTTTCTTTCTTTCATTCTCAAAATGTTTCTGCGTGCTTTGTTTCCATGTAAATGAAACATGTGGGCTGACATAGAAAGTCATAACTTCTTCTTTCATGGTGTTTTTTGGGCTTCGCTACTCTTTCCTTCTTGCTTTACATCACTGTATGTTTTAGTCCAGGTCATTTCTCCATGCTCAGATTATTGAAAACCTGAAAAGACTTTTTATGCGATGAAATCTAGAAGGAAAAAAGAAGCACCAACACACTGTGCATTCTGTTTGGCTTTGCCTCAGGTGTGCTCTCAGTCCCCTGACACTGGCAGCTTCCCTGGTCTCCCAGCTTAGAGACGCTTTTTAAAGACCCATTTGGAAATGAGGGGGGTCTGTGCACCTCAATGTGTGAGGGGGGATGGAGGTCAGGCGGATGGACAGCTCTGCCCCACGTCCCTCCTGCACTGCTCTGCAGCAGCCGCTCCTCCCATGGCTGCGAGCTGTGCTCATCCTCCTGTGGCTCCTGTCGGAGCAGATAAGGATAAGTGGACTGCTGCAGATCGGTGCCAAAGGGGCTTTGTGACTCAGCAGGGGCTTTTACATAGCGTTCCTCCACACAGCATGCAGCTGGCCCCCAATAATCCATCACCCTGCTCCTGGCTTCCCCAGAGGGAAACAGACCTCCTCCAAATTTGGTGCTATGAAGGTTAGTTAAGTGTTGGAGTTGCTGTATGAGCAGAGGCTGGGAGATGTAGTTGGTCCCATTTGGAGCTCCATCTTGCTCTAGGTAACCCCAGCAACCTCTCCCAGCCTCACCTGTTCTGTGACTGCAGATGCTCTGCCATGTGCCTGCACTCACTCTACTGCCCGTTTCCAGGTGTGATCCGAACAGCTGTGGCTGACCTGGACCGTGAGACACAGGACCGGTACGAGGTGGTGATCCGTGCGACAGACATGGCAGGACAGCTGGGCGGGCTGTCCGGCTCCACCACGGTCACCATCGTGGTCACTGATGTCAATGACAACCCACCACGCTTCCCACAGAGTAAGTCCTGCTTGTGTTGTTGGGCTCCTGGCACAGACTGGTGTGTGGCTGTGGGCTGAGCCGGTCCTGCTGCTCTGGATATTTTTGGGCTGCAGCACAGCACTGCAGAATGCACAGCAGTGTGCCTGGCTCTGAGTGTGTCCCTGCCTAGCGACCCCATGGGGGGATTCCCTCAGCTGAGAGTGTTGCAGCTGGAGGTGGCTCAGCTCTTTAGCTGCTACTCCTAGAAATTAGAAATGGCAATGTTTGCCAAGAATTGGACAACGCTGCTGTGCAAGGGAGAAAAATCACCCCTTTCCTTACCTAGCTCTTTGAAGCATTAGCTTTCCCCAGTTCTCTTCTTGCAGCCCGTTGTTGGCTGGGGTTTGTTTTTCTCAGGACATTCTAAACTACAGATATCAGCAGATTTTGGACAGTATTTGTGACCCAAGAGTGATCCCAAGGAGGAACATAAAGGCATGCATCAGGCTGGGGAAGGTGAGCAGAGCTGTGACCCCGGTGCCTTTCTCTCCTCCAGAAATGTATCAGTTCAGCATCATTGAAACTGCCCCTGTGGGCACTGCCATTGGGAGAGTGAAGGCAGAGGACTCTGACGTCGGGGAGAACACTGACATGACCTATCAGATGAAGGATGAGGAAGGGGTGGAGATGTTCAAAGTCACCACAGACAGCAATACCCAGGAGGCTGTCATCACCATTCAGAAGGTGAGGAGGAAATGCTGGCTGTGGGGAGGG
Organism: Coturnix japonica; assembly: GCF_054131305.1. Lineage (NCBI taxonomy): Eukaryota > Metazoa > Chordata > Aves > Galliformes > Phasianidae > Coturnix > Coturnix japonica. Next base: position 11,524,642 of record NC_140681.1, on the reverse strand, counting down.
CAGGCATCTCTGGGAGAGCTCTTTCCTTTGTAGGCTTCTACTGCATCTGAGTTGAAATAAACACTCCTCTGAGCGTAGCTCTAGCAGTAGCATTTCTGTGCTTGCAGATGCCTGTTCTGTCTGGATAGCACAGCACAGACCTGTTTCTGGGTGGAAAAGCTGAAAAGGAGCAGCAGTGCAGTGCCTTCTGCTGCCTGCACGGCTCCTGGGAGTGAGCAGTGTACAGATGAAGTGCACAAAGTGATGGAGAGCAGTGCTTACAGCTCTTATTGATAGCACCTGTTAGGAGCAGAAATGTGCTCACCATGTTTCTGATCAGCAGCACCACGTATGGCTAATGGGGGTCCTGGGGCTGTTGGGGGGCTGTGGGCCAAGTGTGGCTAATTCTCTCCTGTTGTCTCAGCCTCTGGACTACGAGTCAAAAAAAGTGCACACCGTGGTGGTGGAGGCCCTGAACAAGTTTGTGGACCCGCGGTTTGTGGACCTGGGCACCTTTCGGGACCAGACCATTGTGCGGGTATCTGTGCTGGACGTCGATGAGCCTCCTGAGTTCTGGCCCCCCTCCAACACAATGGAGGTCCAGGAGGATGCGCACATTGGCTCTATTGTGGGGGTGGTCACTGCTCTCGATCCGGACACAGCGAACCACCCTGTGCGGTAAAGCACTGCTCCAACTTTGTGTCCCCTTCCTTCCCTTCTGATGGTGGGCACAGGGTCACAGTGTGGGGTTCTCTTGGCCACCACGTGTGACAGAGAGGGGGTGGAGAGGTGGTGCAGGTGATGAGAGCTTCACGTGTGTGCTGCAGGGCTGGCAGCAGGCGGTGAGCAGCAGTCTGCACATGGGTACCGGCAAGCTAGAGCCACCATCTCACAGGTGACAGACGTGTCGTGGGCAAGTGACAGGCTTGTGAATGGCAGGGGAGTGCTGGGGAAGGTGGCTGGGTGATGCCTGCATGTCCTTGTGCTGACAGCCAGGCAGCCGCAGTGGAGCCTGACACGGGCCAGGCAAGCAAGCAGGAGTGACAAGCGGGCAGTGATGGGGAATGATAAATGAGGTGAGGATTGGGAAGTGCAGAGCCAGAGCTCAGCTGTGTGTGCGCCTGCGTGCGTGCACGGGGATCAAAGATCAGAGGAGTTATATTTGGGCAGGGGACATAATCCAGGCAGCAGCTTATCTGCACAGGACATTTCCCATTTCCATTTAATTTGTGGCTAAAGAGATTGTTACCTTGTTAAATTGTTATTACCTAAGGCACAAAGCAGCCTTCTGGCTCTGCCAACTGGCCTGAGTCATGAGCAGTCGGGATGAAAAGCTGGTGTTCTGAAAACATCCTCAGCGCGTGGAGAATTTCCTTGAAATGTGTGTTCTTGTGCCAGGTGACAGCGGGGCTGCAGGCACCTTGTGCACAGCCTCACATCAAGTGAGCAGCATCGCCTCTGCATTGAGGGTTCTCTACGGAGCCCATCCCTGCCTGCAGTAAACTGGGACAGAGCATTGGGATGGCTGGTAGAGACCTCAGTGTGTGCATACACAAGTACCTGTGCTTTGCACTGGCACGTTTCTGGCAGTGCTACAGAGCAGAGATTTGATTTTGTGATCTGCAGCTGTGAGGAAGGTGTCTTGGGGACAGAACTCTCCTCCTTATTTTCTCTTGTTCTCTGTGCCCTTCCCCATGGAGCTTGTTGCAATATTTGCAGACAGAAAAAAAGGAAGCAGAGGAGAGGCTTCTACCACTGTGCAGAAGGCTGAGGACTTGGAGCAGGTATATGCAGATCCAGCTGATCAGCAGGAGGGTTAGAACCCAAATGTTGCCATACAGGGAGCTCAGTGCCAGGTGGGGCAATGCCATGTGCTTAGGGACAGGGCACAGCCAGCAGGACTCTAGGCAAGGAATTGCAGTGTGGCTTAATAAAAGGCTTTGCCACACTTGCAGCTTCAAAGCAGCACCCAAAGATGAAGGCAAGCATCCTGCCAGGGCGTGCCAACAGCCCATCAGTGAGAGACAGCAGCACATCACCTCGCATCTCAAGTGTGCAGCTCAAAGTGCAGTCACAAGGAGCCAGCACTTGTACTTCACCTCTCCTACATGAGAGAGCAGCTGGTCCTGACAGCGTGACCAGCATTTGATCCTCAGCCCCTTGAAGTTGGTGCGAAGCCTTTCAAGTTGGTGCAGTTCTGTGGATCCCTTTAACTTCCTGATCCTTGTCTGCTGGAGGGGGGAGCTGGAACGCGGCTCCTGGGCTCTGCTCCATCAGCTCTGCTCTGTACAGAGGAGAGGGCCAACACCTTCTGTGCAGCATCTCCTCCAGGCGGGAGAGAAAAAGGACAGCCAGAGGCAGCCCAGCAAAAATCAGCACCGTCAGCGCTCCAACCCTGCTGACACCAGGCTGCTGGTAACGAGGTTTGGGAAGTATTTTAAGCCAAGTGGGACAGGAGGTGCCCTTGAGTCTCTGCATCCATCCCCAGGTGACGCAGAGGGCTGTGCCACATCCCAGCTGCACGGTGCCCACAGAGCACCAGCCTCTCTGGGGGAGCAGCCCCCCCACTGCAGCCTCACAGAAGGGCCACAGTTCTGCCAGGTGGATCTGGAGCTCAGCATGGGCTGTGTGTCCTCTGGGGAGCTCAGGAACCCAGCAGGGGTAGCACCATGTGAGAGAACAGTGCTCCTGCTTTTATTCATCCTTATTTGTTGCCTGACAAAAGCTGGAAGCGCTCTTTTTCAGAAAGCATTCAGTTCCCATTTGCCTTTTTGGAGTTAGCTGTGTATTTCCTGAGCATAGCACTGTTTCTCACCCAAACCATTGTATTAGGTTATACAGCAATGTGCTGTGTGTGTGTGAGGCTGTTTGGATGGAAGCCTTTTGTTTCTCTCTCTGCAGTGAGCCTGTGTTCTGATTGCATGCATCCCAGCCTTTATCAGCACTGGGAAAACGTTGCTTGGGATTTAAGGTTCTCAGAGATATCCTCGTTTGGCATTCACCAAATCCAGACGCACGTGTTGGACATGGGCATTTCGCAGACACCAGCAGCACAGCGAGAACTACAACCTGCTTCAATACAAAAGGGAGAGGAGGAAAAACAAACATAACAAAAAGCTTTTCACCCAGTGGTTGAAAAGCTCGCTATTAGCAAAACACATGGCATAAAATGTGCTCCTTGTTGCATTCAGGAGGAGAAGTGAAACAAACTGCTCGAGAAATGCATTCACGAGAAAGATGAGCACCGAGAAAGCTGTCTAAATTAAACAGTCGCTTGTAACATCCAGACCAACAGGCAGTGCCAGCAGGAGGAGAAGAAAATGGTTTACAAGGTCTGCATCCCAATCAGAGCTGGGCACTGCGGTTCCAGATATGGAGCAGCAGCAGCTGAGCAGGAATGCAGTGACATCCTCCCTCCGAGCACAGGGAGGACATGGGAATGATGGTGTCCCTCCCTGGGCAGAACATCAGTGAGACAATGAAGGGGAAGTGGGAGTGCTGGAGGAGAGAGGCTTGAGGAGGGCAGCACAGACTTTGGTTAATAAAGGTCCTACTATGCAAAATGACATTAACAGAGAAGAACTGGATTCCTTCTCTCTGGAAGCCCTGGTCTCAATGGGGTTGGCCATAACTCCTTGAGAAAGGAAAGTCTATGGCCACATGGAGCCAATGGAGCACTGCAGGTCCACCTGGACTGGCCACTTTCAGATCTCAGCCCCACATCAGTGATAAACGCAGGCAGCACCCAGAGCTCTGTCTCCTTCTGACAGCATTGCACTGAGAAGATGTGTAGCATCAATGACAAAGGGATCAGGTTCCTGGTCTGGTTCGTGTCCTGCCATCAGTGGGCAGTCAGTCCTTCCCAGCCAGCTCTGAAATGACAGCAGACAAGCTCAGCAGTGAAGCAATTAGAAGCACAAGAAGTGGTTACCAGTGACACCACGGTGCTCCCTGCACCCTCCTGCCCTCTGGCTTTGCAGGCAGCTGCTGCCAGATGTGATCATAGAACAGGACGAGTTAGGGGTCAGCAGCTGTGGGAGAACAATCGGAGCAATTACACAAACATATCAATTATGCTATTGGAAGGACAGCAGATTTTGCCATCCCAGTTTCTGTTCCTCTTTCTAGCACAGTGTTGGATCTGCAGGAGTTGCCAGACCCTTCCTGTCCCTTCACAGTGGGTGAGTGAGGAGTGAGAGGCTGCAGTGTGTGCTGGTGTCACTGTCCCTTGGCTCCACATTCATAGATGCTCCATTTCCAGCTTGGAGATGGGGCAGGAAATGCAGGAGGGCTGGGAAGTCCCTGGGATGTGGTTTGGCAATGCCTGGGCTTTTTGTGACAGATCACTGTTACCTCCAGGGTAAGACAGACATGCAGGTGTGGAACACAATCGTTTGTGCACGTGCACCAGTGAGATTCAGATAGCAATTTTCCTTTAACTACAAGCAAGTGCTGTTCTACATTCTCACCCCCGTCTGCCTGAGAAGGAGGGAGCTGAGGAATGCAATCTGGTGCTGTGTAACAGTGAGGGCTCGTAGGCACGGAGCCATTGTTGTGCTGTTTGGGTGCCTCCATCAGGTAGGGATTCTCAGCTGTGTGGATGGGTGACCTGGGACATGACCACTCCCGCAGCTGGCTCCCTCCTGGACATGGGGATGGGAGGCACGGGGCTGCCCATGGCTCTGTACAGCGTGGCCATGGCCATGCCTGGAGTGCTGGGCACATGAGCTGCACACTGTGAGCCACAGGTGCTTGGAGCAGCCACCACGCAGTGTGCCTGTGTCACCCCTGAGCCTGCTGCCAGCCTGGGGCTGCCCTGAGCCCTACCCTGTCTGTCAGCTCTCCAGCTTGCTTTGTCCCTACGTTTATCTTCCTCCTGTTGTTGGACATGTGACCGAAGGCTTTAATTTATTCCCAGCCCTCCTCTCGGTAATTTATCCTTTGTGCTCTTTGCTGTCTTGTATTATTTAATTCTGCAAAGCGCTCTGGGATGCAGCGCATATGAAAGATGCTGTACACAATGGCATTATGCTGCATTGTTGTGATTTGTAGGCATTCTGGATTTCTAATTCCGATCGCAGCGGCAGTGGTGGTTATTTGTGTTACAGCTGCACCTGATGGCCACAGTTGGGTTGGGCTTCCCTTCCAGCCCTGCCCCCAAACAGGGCACCAAGGCTCTCTTTGGCAGGTCCCATTCTTCACGTTTTCCCCTCTTGCCTGCTCCCAGGTACGCCATTGACCGCAGCACAGACACGGAGAGGATCTTTGACATCGATGCCAACACAGGTGCCATTGTGACAGGAAAGGTCCTGGACCGGGAGACGGCGGGGTGGCACAACATCACCGTCCTGGCAATGGAAGCAGGTGAGAGGAGGAGCAGCTGTCTGGGCTGGACCAGAGTGTGACAGCCGTCTCCTATGGTCATCTTCCCTATGGCTGTGCACTCTCAGTAAGTGCAGGATCTGCTCACACCCAGCTTGGAGAGGCAGGAGGAGCTGAGCAGCTGTGAGGGTTTTGTTGGTTGATCTTCCCTCCCTCTGCGTGATGCTGAGGCAACAGAGCCCAGCTTGGATGTTTCCAGCAGAAGTTCTGTTTGTCTTTTCTATTCCGGTAAAGAAAGGAAAGAACAAACCTGGGTCCTGCTGCTCAAAGGAGCTTTGAATAAACTCCTCTTGAGGAATGAAAAGAAAATAATAGAAGCAAAGGGAAGGCTTTGATTCCCTGCAGATGCTGTGCTGTGGGTAGGAAGATGGTGGAACTGCCCTGGGCATCCTGCTGCTCCTGTAATGTTTGCACAGGGCTTTGGTGCAGGGGCTGTGTTGGGTCCCCGTGGACCCCAGGGAGCACTCAGATTCTCCGTGTGTTCCTTTTTCTGAGCCTTAAGATGGAGGCAGACTTCCATCCCAGGCACTGTGCTGGGAAGCAGAAATGCACTGCCAGGTTTTGTGCTTTGGATGCACAACACCTCCCAGTTTCCGTGGGTATTTGCCAGGACCTTCTTGTGGGATGGAGCCTTTCCTGGGCTTCACTCTGACACACCCCACAGGGTTCCTGGTTCCCTTTTCTTTGCTCATTCTGAATAGGAAAATGCCATTCAGATTCAAGAAACAGCACCAGGGCTTTGGCTGAGGGCCCAGCAGTTCCTTCTGGCTGCAGAATGGTCACTGCCGCAGTGGCAATGATCCTCTCATTTAAGGCTGCCCCAGCGAGGGCGGTCAGTGACCCCACAGACCCCACTGCCCCGGGCTGGGACTTCTTTGGCTCCGCAGCCCCATGGGATGCTCTGTGCCCATGGGTGGGTGAGCTCTGCACGGCACTGCCCCGCTGCAGGGGGAGGAGGGCTGACGGTGCTCAGCATCCAGAGGAAACGTGAGGTGACAAGAATCAGAAGGAAAATATTTATACGCGGCATCTAAGATTTCAGAGCAAGTCAGTAAATGCTGCAGCTCCCCTCGGGCAGGAGCGCCTGTCAGGCTGCATCGCTTCAAAGCCAGGGAGACTCCAGCGCTTCGACTTCTCCCATCAGCAGGCTCTGACTCATCCATTTTAACTGCCCAGACATTCCTCCCCGTGACATTATCCTTAACGTTTTGTAATCATGAAATATTAATGACTGATATTGAATTTAAAGCGCAATTTATGTCTGAATCCTCAGGCAGAAAGGGCAGTTGTAAAGGTAAGGCCTTTGGAGTGACAGGGGGGGACTCATGAGCAGGGCATCATGGCACTGCCCCGGGGCAGCTGGAGCTCTGTGTTGGCGGTGTCAGCCCCACAGCTTTGCAGCAGTGCTGCCCAGTGTGTGCTCAGTGGGGTGCGGATGCCCATCCTGAGGTTGGCATGGCACTTCCCAGGGGTGCGTGGCTATTCTCTGCAGCAGGTGTCCACCCACAACTGAGGGACAGTGCCAGATTTAGTGAAGATGCGAGGCTTATAGAGCCAGGTGCCCAGCTCTGGATCATCCTAGGGCTGGTGGGAAGCTGTGTCCTTGCGATCAGGTGGGGTACAGCATCCTGAATCTTGCCTTCCCATCCCTGGCAGCACTGCCCTGCAGGGGTTTAACAAGCAGCAGCTGCTGGGAACGTGCCAGCTGGCAGCACATGCTCCTGTGGCCAGGCTGGCTGCTTAGCTCTGCACAAGATCTAGAAGCAGGTGTTTCTGCAAGAAAGACCACATCCAGGGTCTATGCCCCACCTGTAGATCACTTGAGAGACTGTGTTTGCGTCTGAGGAGCAATAAGAGAAGCAGTTGAAGGCTCCTGGCATGCCGGTGCCGGCTGCTGCTGAGCGCAGTATTTGGCCTTGCAGCAGTGCAGCCAGCGGGAAACATGGGAACCGTTCAGCAAATCTGGGCTGGGACGAGGCCAAGCACTCCTGGAGATAAATCTTCATCTCACTCACAAGCTGTTTACCTTCCTTGGGCTAATATTAGTGATTCTCTTCCTGTTTTCCTCTTTGCTCATGTAAAATGATGAGGCCTTGACTGCTGTGTCCACTGCTGGTAATTGAGATGATAAATCTTCCTGCTGGAGACTGGCTTTAATCAGAGCATTGTGTTTGGATGCGATTTAATGACTCTCATGCTGCTGAGTCTGGGCAGGGCTCGGGAGAGGTGAGAGCCATTTGTATGTTACTTGGCTGCTCTGTTGTTTCCACTTTGCTTCCCTGGAGCTGCGTCATCAGCCCCAGCTGCTGGTGTTGGCCCTGTGTCTGAGGAGCTGTGCCCTGGCCAAGCCCCTGCAGGGTCTCTGCTATCTGTGCTCCATTCCACAGTCTGCAGCTCTGCTGACAGCTGTAGAGCTGCCCTGTGCTTCACAGCTGGAAAGCAGCGGTCCATCCCAGTCTGCATTTTATTCTTCCAATTTGCTGAGATAGTGAGGATTAAAATTCCACCCCTGACTCTTCTGGTTTCTCAGCTGATGTAAAAATTCTGAATTCAGTATTGTACCAATTTGGTCTTGATGCAGAAGAAGGTGGTTGTGTGCTGTGCCCAGTGCAGACACCCCGAGGAGTGCTGCAGCCACAACCATGGCCTGTGGCCCAGGGGGCCTTACTGGAGCTGGGCTTTGGGCTCCAAGATTGCTGCAGAGCAGCTCTCTGTGGTGTGACCATGCAGCAGGGGAGCACAAATGATATGGCTGCTTCGGCACAGCTGGGTATGGGGCTGCACAACAGAGGTTTGGTTGTGAAAGTGTGAAGTGCTTTATCATGAGTTTGCATGAGGATCTGGAGAGGCACCAGCTGGATCCCAGCATGGTGTAACCATCACTGTCCTCCTTCCCTGCTGCAGAGGGGATGGACGAGCATCTCCAGTCTCTTCCCATCGCTGCCAGCTTCAGCCACACAGCTCCCAGTGCTTATGGAGCAGTGGGGCATCCCCCTGGCAGCTGTCTGGGAGCCTCTGCCCGGGGCAGAGCCTGAGTCCCTTGCAAGATCACTTTCCTGGCTAACTGAATTAAATAAACCACTTGTGGCTGCAGGTCCAGCCAGAACACTGGTCTCAGACTCAGTGTCTCTGTGCAGTGGGGCCCTTGGATGACATCCAGCCCAGGGAGTGCTCCCATGGCAGCACAGGGAGCAGAGCTGCTGGGGAGGTGCTGCAGCGTGGAGCTGCATAGCACAGCTTGTGATGCAGCATCTCCGACACCATCAGGCCCAGGTTGGCAGAGGCAGCTGCCAGCCATCCGCCCGCTGCGTTCCCAGCATCTCCCCTGTGCTCCACGTGTTTTCCATGTCTCTTTCCTCAGTCTTTTCAGATTAATAGCATTCCAACTCCTGGAGGAAATGCAGGAACCCGACATGTTTAATTTTAATTTAGGGAACCGTTTAGGTAGCAGCCTGGTTTCCTCGCTGCTGTCAATCAGGTTTTCTCAAGGCTGACATCAATTAGTTTAAAAATATTGAATGTAATTTTGCCTGACACAACATATTGCAGCCACTGCAAAATATAATTTATTTTAGAAGAAGAAATAATTAAACTAATTTGCATGTCAGTCAGCTGGGCTGGGAGAGACACTGCCATGGAAAATGACTTTTTTCCTTTGCGGTCGCACTCGGTCCCAGCGCGGCACACAGTGCCCCGTTGTGCTCTGCCTGGTGGTGGTGAATGGGAGCGTTCATGTGAGGGCTGGGAGCGTTTCCGTGCGCATGGAGGTGCTGCACAGCTGTGTTTTGGGGTTGCAGTGGTGCTGCTGGCAGTACTGCAGTGTGCTGTGCGCCTTCCATCACTGCCGTGTGCTCCTCATCGCGCTTCTGACCGCCGTAAATCCACTTAACGCTCCGTGAGCTGCAGGAAGGGTATTTCAAAGATGGTCTGGAGATATTTTTATCAAACGCATCCAAATATTTTTCGTATGTTATGCCCATAAATTCAGGTGCTGGCTGAAAGGAAGGGGAGGTTTATAAGGAAAGCGTCTGAGGAGCCTTCACATAGATCATGGTTCCACTGGAGTAAAGAGGAGCGGGTTGTGCTGCTGAGCTCGGAGCTCTTGGAGGTGGCTGCATCAAAGTGGTCTGGGAGCACTTGGCAGCATTGTGATCAGCTCCTGCACTGGGGAATATGACTGGGGAAGGGAAGAACGGGGACATGGGCTGTTCCTGCTGCGCTCTGCCTCCTCCCTTCTCTTTCTGTCTCCTCTCCTCCTTCTCTCAGTGGGGCAGTGCCAGATTTCTTGCACCATAGCACTGAAATAAGGGTCTTCATTTTCTTACAGTGAGCTGAGGGTGGTGAAGTGGTGCTGTCACCCCTCTTCTTGCAGGAGCTGAACTGATTTCCCCCCAGCTCCTTTGCAACCCCTGTGGATACAGAGCGCTGCCCCTGGGTTCCCATTCCCTCCCGCCCCACTGCCTCCCGCTGTCTCTCCCCCTGGAAGTGATGGCAGTTTGTTTCACTGCACCAACATGCTTTTTAAAATAACACGGCGTTCCAGGCTTTTAGTCACGACTTCTGCCTCCCTCCCCCGAAAGCAACCATCTAATCACCAGAGCAGCTGCTCTGGGTGAGAGGGAGTGATAATGCAGGAGTGAGGTGAAGGCAGCTCCAGGAGGGGGGCTCAGGTTCCTGGCTAATTATGGAGCAGTGTTAAATCTCCCCTCCCTTGGGTCCTCCTCTATTGATACATGGGGGACAGCATTAATTCTGTAGACAAACAGACAGCAGAGCTCCTGCCCATGAGGGGAGAGGTGCTGGGTCTGTCTGATCTGTAACCTCTGGGTGGAACAAAAGAGATGGAGAATGAGGGATTCCTCCTTTCTGGAATCACATGAAGAGCTGCAGGAAATGGCAGGCCCTCCATAATGATTTGCTGATATTTAGGGCACCTATGGGGCGCATGCTGTGAGCATTGCTGCGTGTGTGGCTCCAGGCTGTATGCCCCAGAGCAGCTGCGGTGCTGATGGCTCTGACCTGACCGTGGGGCCTTGCTCCCAGCTGGGTAGAATGGGCTAACTGCAGTGTGCTGGGAGTCCTGGGCACACAGCCCAGCCATTGGGCTCATTTACTGGGAAGCACAGGCAGTGAGGCCAAGAGCTGCTCTGCAGGAGCAGCCAACCCGCAGAGGTGGTCACCGGGCACGACCTCGGCACTGGTAGCTGCTGCACAGCCCACCCACGGCCACGGGCAGATGGGATGAGAAGGGCTTGCTCCCTGCCAGCAGCAGATGGCACTTCCCACTGCAGCTTGGTTCTCCTTTGTTTCAGATAATCATTCGCAGGTGTCGAGAGCCTCTCTGCGCATCCGCATCCTGGACGTGAATGACAACCCGCCTGAGCTCGCCACCCCTTATGAGGCTGCGGTGTGTGAGGATGCCAAGCCAGGCCAGGTAGTGAGCAGCCCCCTGCCCTTCTCCCAGCTCTCTGCCACCAGGGCAGGGGCTGGTTTTGTCCCTGTGGTGCTCCCCTGGTTCACACCCTCAAACAGGACTCCACTGGGGCTGCAGGGTAGCTCTGGTGCTCACCTCTGCTCTCTCCCCACAGCTGATCCAGACTATCAGCGTTGTGGACCGTGATGAGCCTCAGGGTGGTCATCGTTTCTACTTCACGCTGGCACCCGAAGCCACCAACAACCACCACTTTTCTCTGCTGGATGTTAAGGGTAAGCCCTGCTGGTGGGTGTGAGGGGCTGGGGCTGTGCTGGGTGCAGCTCAGGAGCTCTCAGGTACCCCCACGGTTCATGGTTCTGAGATGGGCCCACTGAGTGTTTGCATTTCTTTATAGTGGCTCCACCAGTTTCCTCCTTTGCTGCAGAGCACTGTCTGCTCAGCCCACTGTGTTTTCAGGGCTTGTGGTCCTTTCTTTGATGTGAGATCTCCAACCTGCCTGCAGGCAAAGAGATGATGTGGGCTTACAGATGAACGTGCACCTGTTTGCAGCATTATCATTTATCTCTCTGCAAAGCATGCCCCGGAGCATGGGTCAGCCCCAGGCTGCCATGCGGGTGGATGAGCAGTGGCCTGCAGGTGGGCATGGGAGCAGCCCCAAGGATACTGGAGGGGGCAGCAGTCAGGCTGTGTTTATGTGGATAGTGGCAGTCCTGGAAGGCAATTATCAGGCTGCTCCCTGTCTTTAGTGGGTGTTCTTGGTGAGTTTAGGTGCTGATTTCAGGTAAGGACAGCTTGGCCCCTTGCACCTATTGGGGTCTTCTCCAGCCACATGTGTATGTTTGCCACAAGAACCAGCCCAGGTTGGGACCAGCAGATTGTGCTGCAAGGCTTTCTCCTTCCTTGGCATTACTAGGGTTGTTCAAACAGAATTTACAGCAAAACTTCCAACATAATTGTGGAAGAACAGATCTCGCTCTGTGTCCTGAAAAGCACAGCCATCTCTGACCCACGACCCCCCCTGCACTCATGGGGCAGCTGGCCACCAGACTTTTGCTTCTTAGCATGTAAGCAAGCTTTAATCCTGCACAAGATTTTGCCCCACACCCAGCGATTAACTTCCTTTCCTGACCTCAGGAAAACATATGGGAGCTCTGTTCCACACTGGGTCCATCCCTTCCTGCACCCTAATGTCAGCTCTGGGGCTGCAGTGACTGTTGTGAGCTGAGCTGTGCTGGACCCAGGCTGGGGTCCTGCTGGGATCGCTGCTGGGGGGGGACCTGGGGCTCAGCAGGGGCTGCTCCACTGCCAGCAGCATCGGGGCCAGCCCCACTTGTGCAGTGGGGCTCGTGGGCAAGGACCCCAGAGCCAGTGCTGCAGGGCAGAGCTGCAGGAGGGCCCAGGATGTGCCCCCCTCCCAGATCTGCTGCTCTCATGAGTGGGACGACGCGCTCATCACGCGGGGTAATCCTCCGTGCTAAATGATCCCACAAACCTGCGTGTGGTGCAACACTGCATGAAATGAGTAAAAGCTGGCGTCACCTCCCGCCTTCTGCTCTCGGTAAACAAATGCTGTTGCTGCAGGGTTATTCCCAGGGTGTTTGGAGACCCTCCCAGTTGCCAAGCGGTGCTTTCTGCCACAGCAGGAGGCGGTGGCTGCCTGTGCAGATGGAGGCATTCCTCACTTCTGCTGTGTGTGCTTTGCTGTCATCTCCCTTTGGTTTTCCCCTGCCCTGACTCCTCTGATCCATAGCGAACCCTGGTTGTGCCCCTCCTCTCCCTGGTTCCCCCACTGCTCTCCTCATTGCCCCCCGCCCTTGCCTTACCCCTCTTCCACTTATCTCTCCTCCTCCATATAAATATCGGTGGTGACAAACTGCTACCACCAGCCCATCTGTTTCTTTGTACAAATTTGTAGCCAGTTTTGAAACGTGATTTATAAATATTGCTTTTGCAGCCAAAGAGTGACACTGATGGATGTCAGCACAGATGGATCTGCTAAGCTCTTGCTTAAATCCTTCTCGTTTTTTTGCTTTGCACCTACTTCCCTCGGCTCCCACCAGGCAGCAGAAAGCCATCTCAGGACGGTGGTGTCCCCAGGGACCAGTGTCCTCTTGGGAACACTCTCGTTGCAGTCCATCTTGCAAAGCACCCGCAGTTACTGCCTGCAGCCCCACTCATCAGTGCCCAGCAGCACGCATTCCTGCCTGCGCTGCCAAGAGCTGCCTTGGTGCCAGGTCAGGGATGTAAGAGCCAAAGGTGACCCTGCAGGATGTTCTGCATTAGCTGAATTACCACTGGAGCAACATACAGGATTCGGGCTTTTAGAAACAGTGCTGTTTCCTACTGGCATCTCTTTTTCTCTGCTCTTGACCCATCCAAGTGAGTACTCGAGCACTTGCTAATTCATCAGATGTGAATGAAAAGGCGTTTGTGATAACTGTGAACCCAATCTGGAATGCAGATGCTTTGCAAATAGTGTCCAAAAGAGGAGATAGCGCTGGGAAAGCTGACCTTGCCCAGGTCCAACCACTGCCTTTCCAAAGGCAGTCGCTATCTTGTGACTCCTAACTCACCTTTTGCTGGGCCTTTCTGGCCCTAGAAAATTGATTACAAAAGGATCAAAGGCAATTAAAGCCTGAAATCATGTTCTCCAAGAAATGCTAATTGTGTTGGAAGGGACAGTAGAGAGCATCTAAGCCCAGCAACCTGGAAGGGTGGTAGATAATATGGAGAGACACATGGAGCTATTGACTCCAGAGCTCAAGGGCTAGGCAAGCAGATGTCAGAACTCTCTGCAGGTCTCATTAAGAGCTTGTAATGGCTGATAGAAGATCTAAAAATCATTGCAATCAAAAGCAAAACGTTAGGATTTGGGGATTGCCTCAGGATAGACAAAGCTTCCTCCAGCCCTGCGGGGATGCCTCTCTCAGCATGAGCAGCGCAGATGCTGATCGGATTTGGGGTGAAAAAGAGCATTGAACCTCTACGAGGTCTGAGCCAAAGGCAAGGGAGCAGCAGTGGTGCTGTGTCTTGGCATTCAGAGAACTGGGGAGAAGAAACAGGCAAAGGGGAAAAAGGGATCCTTCTCATAGTGGCTGCACCCTCTGGGGCTGGAGGGGGTCCCGGCAGCGGCTCTGCATCCCCTGAGAATGGGACATAGAGGCTGCGGAGCAGAAGCAGAGAAGGGAAAGGTGGGCACCCACCAGGATGTGGAAGAGAGTGCTGGTAGCAGCACCCAGGCCAGAGCTGATCGCTGTCTTCTGCTGTGCTGGTGCTGGTGCTGATCAAGATTGAGTTATGAGAAGGATTTATTAGCTCTGTCTTTGAAGCTGCCAAGAGCCTCTTTGGAGAGGGAGTCTGAGAGACATAATTATTTCATTATTCCTAGTCATGTTATGCCCCCGCCAGTGTATGCTGCGTTCCTAAGTGCTCCTCTCTCTGTGCACTGACTTGTCCCTGTGCTCTGCTCATGTTGGTTTCTGCCTTTTGTGACTGCTCCTCCAGCAGGCAGAGGTGCTGCTTCCTGACCATTGCATGAGGCGATATGATGTGACATGGAGTAAAATCGCTGTGTGTTCCTGGACTCTGCTCTGCCTTTCTCCTGTCAGCTGGGAGGGTTGTGCAAGCAACAGGGATGCAGGAGGTGCTGGGGAGGAGCACATGGGTAGTAGCAGTTGGAGGAGTTGGATTCAGGCACTGCTGGGGCCAGACAGGGGTCTGCTCATGGTGAGCAGCACCTTCCTCCAGTAGGACATGCTCACACCTCCCCATTAGAGAAGAAAAATGTTGCTTTGTGATGACTGAAATAGTTCAGTGCTTGTGATTTTTGTCTCTCCCATGCACCACTTTGAGATGCTCGGCCCCTTCCTGAGCAGAGGTTTCTCACACAGAGCTGGCTGCACTGCTGCTTTATTTTTACTTTGTGGGTTCAGCAATGAAAATACTTCTCCCTCCTGCACTGAGTGGTGCAGAGCTCGATGGTGCAGCGCTGTGAGAGTGAGCTGAGGGTGGCAGCTGCCTCTGCAACTTGCATGTCTATTTCCCCTTCATTTCCACAGATGGTTTCTAAGGACACAGCATGCAGTGCTACGTGGCAGGCCATGCTCTCAGCAGGCTGCAGACTGAAGGGGACTCCCTGGTCCTCTGCTATGAGATTTGGAGATGCGCTCTGGGGCTGCTCCCTCAGTCTCATGGCATGGACAGGGGAGTGCTGGGCTGGATCTGGCCATGGTCTAGGAATGGTGCCTTGTCTGAGCTGCCATAACTGCATCTCTACCATCTCTGGGTGCCCAGTGCTTGCGATCAGCATGGACAGCTGGGAGCTAGTCGTAGCCTCTTACTGAGATAGCACCATTAATGTTATTTATATCTCCTTGCTACGCTGCAGCAAGCTGAGGGAGCTGCACCGAATGAGATCGTGTTACCTTTGTGCAAACGATTAGCATAACAATTCAATTTTTCCCAGCTTAGCCTTGGTAGGGAATAGGAATCTGCTCTGCTCCTCCCTCCCACTCACTTCTGCACTGGACTGTGCTGTGCCTGGAGTCACAGCCGTGCTGCAGCCCGTGGGCAGGGACTCCAGGCAGCCTGCGGGTATAGAAGGAGCACACTCCTCTGCAGGCAGTCCCCTGCCCTGTGCAGGCTGCCCACGCTGCAGCATTGGATCCTGTCTGGTTTGGGAAGCATGAGCCAGCATTGTGTGCTGCAGCCCTGCAATACCTGAGTGCAGTATTGCCTTATTGCTGCCCTGTGATCTGGGCTCTGGGGTGGTTGCCTTTCTGAAGCGTGCTTTGTGAGCAGGGATGAATGAGGTTACCTGGAAAATTCGATTGGTGGATGAAAGATGCTACATCCAAAGGAAGAATTCTGCTAGTGAAAACCGCAGCACAGCTCTGCATGGAGGGACAAGGTTTGGTTTTGAATCCTGGCTGTGTGCCATTCAGTGCAGCTCTGAATGTTGCTTGGTGTGGTCCTCTGCCCGGTGTCCACGCCTCTCCCCAGCAGGAAGGTGAGCTGAGCTCTTCAGGGCAGACCCTGCATTCTCACGTGAACTGGAAGAGAGATGGTGTTTTCCTGCCTCCTTTATGCCTAAATCCCAGCCATCCCCAGCAGTGCAGCCATGGCAGCTGAGCTCCATGCTCTGCTCTTCCCTGGCTGCAGTGCACTGCCCTGGGGCCTGCCTGCATCCTGCCTACCCCATTGCCCTCTGTGTGGCTCCTGTCCCTCTGTGCCCTGGTGCTCCCGGGCTGCACCGATCCATACAGCAATTTCCGTGGTGGCAGTCGGCCCGAGCGCCACGATTAAAATAGATGTCTTTTCCGATCGAATTGCTGATTGATACAGAAAGGGGCCAGTCCAACATAAATCAGGAGCAATGAGGAGAGAGGCTGCAGACAGCAGCACCTTCCTGCAAACAGGCCAATCTACGTTCTATTAGATAAAGTCTGCAGGCAGTCGGCAGCACCTTCTGACATCTGGCCACAATTGTTCAGCCACTATTCAGTCCTTTGCTGTCCACCTGGTTCTCCTGCTGGCCAGCTGCAAGCAGCACGTGTGAGCAGGGTGCAGAGCTGATCCCAGGCCCTTTTCCTGTCTAACATGCTCTGGGTGATGCATGGCTGCCCGGGCTCATCCCTGGCCCTGGAGCCCTGGTGTGTTATGCAGTGGCTGTGTTATGGTACCGAGTGGTGCTACTGAGCCCCTGAAGAAGCCACGTTTGAACAGATGAGGCTGCCAGCTCCAAGGAGCTTGATGTGCTCCTGCAGAAGTTACAAAGGACCCAGTGGGTGCTGGGCTGGGCTCTTCCCCTGTGGCTCTTGTGTTTGGGGGCAATAAGAGGTGCACAGCCCCTGCTTGGCTGAGCTGTGAGTGCTGAAGTTGGTGTCCAGACAAGATTGTGTGTCTCTCTGCACCCCGAGGGTTTGTCCTATGAACAGACAGGCTCATGCTGATCCTGCTGTTTCTACAATGGGAATGACTTTGCTGTGTTTGACTTCTTCCCTGCAGACAACACAGCTGCAGTGCACACACAGAGAGTGGGCTTCAATCGCCAGGAGCAGGACGTGTACCTGCTGCCCATTTTGGTGGTGGACAGCGGCCCCCCAGCACTCAGCAGCACAGGAACCCTGACCATCCGCGTCTGTGGCTGTGACAGCACCGGGGCCATCCAGTCCTGCAACAGCACAGCCTATGCCATGTCAGCAACGCTGAGCCCTGGCGCCCTCATTGCACTGCTGGTGTGCGTCCTCATCCTGATCGGTGAGTGCTGCCCCTGGGCACAAAGTATGGTGCACTGGCTCTGGCACTGCTTGTGCTGGAGCACCAGGGTACAGCATAGGGATGCAGAGAAGTGTGGGCTTGTTTGTGTGTGGGAATGTGATGGGGATGGAGAGATGATGCTGCAGTGCCCTCAGCCAGCGCAGGGCAGCTGGAGAGCTGAGAGCCCTTCAGCACTGATGCTGGCCTGCAGCTGGCTGCTAAGGGCTGCCAGGGCTCAGGGAAGTCCCCTCTCCTTGGCATGGCATGGTTCCCCATCTCCTGTCACATCTCCATTTAGAAAACCCTTTCCCATTGGATGCACTTTACACCGGTTTCATTTTCCAATGCAATGCAAACAAATTTCTGCCTAATTGCCCAAAAGAATAAAGTGCACATCGGTGCTCAAAAGGTGATGGGCTGAATGGATGATGATCCAGGACACATCTGTGGCTCGCTGCTCAGGCTCCGTGCCATCTGCTCCACAATTGCCCTCGCAACATTTGGCTGCCGCCGTGATTCATGCACCCCCCACTTTCCAATGCATCTTCCCCAGGCTCCATCCGTTTGTCTGTCCAGCCGTGTGCTCATCCATCTGTCCCTCTCGTCTCCATGGCTGTGCAGCATGGAAAAGGGATCTCCCGATCTGCACTGAGCCAGCATCTCTCGCAGGTGGTGATGTGGCACAACTGTTGCTCTTTGATGGGAGCTGCTGGGGCTGTGCTCTGTGTTCTGTGCTGCTGGTGCAGCCTGGGCCAGAGGTGTTCTGCTTTTGTACCCTGGTGCATTGTGAGTGTGGTGCTGCTGCACAGCACTGTTGCCTGCTTTGACTGCCTCTGTGCTTCCTCCCCCAGTGCTGGTGCTTCTGATCCTCACGCTGAAGCGACACCACAAGAGCCACTTGACGTCCGAGGACGACGAGGACATGAGGGACAATGTCATCAAATACAACGACGAAGGAGGGGGCGAGCAGGACACGGAGGCTTACGACATGTCCGCCCTGCGCAGCCTCTACGACTTCAGTGAGATCAAAGGCGGGGACGGGGGCGGGGGGCCGGGAGAGGGGGTTAACCCGGCCTCTGAGCGCCATGCCCTCCCGCAGTGGGTGCAGAGCCCGGACCTGGACTTCACCGTATTCAGAGACTATATCTGCAGGAAGGTGGAGCAGGCGGACGAGGACCTCTCCGTTCCGCCCTATGACTCGTTCCAGACCTACGCCTTCGAGGGCTCCGACTCGCCGGTGCCCTCGCTCAGCTCCATCAACACATGGTCCAGCGGCTCGGAGCAGGACTTCTCCTACCTGGGGGGCTGGGGACCGCGGTTCCGGCAGCTGGCAGCGCTCTACGGGGGGCGCCGGGGTGAGGAGGACAGCGAGGAGTCCTAACGGCACCGCCGGACCCGCCGGGGGCAGTGGGTCGGGGGGCTGCGGCGGTGCCGTGAGGCCGGGGGTCGGTGTGGGTGCTCCTCGGCGGTGCTCCCGGTCAGAGCTGTGCCACAACAACCGCGCCGGGTGCCCGCGGGAGCGCTGTGACCGTCATAATCTCCTTAATGCTGATCTCCGTTAAAGCACTGCACATTAATTTAAGAAAGGGAAAAAAAAATCTAATTCGAGAGCATTTGGAGGGGGGTTGTCCCCCACAAATTGTCATTTAAATAGATCTGTTCAGTGAGCCCCATTCAGGAGGAGAAGAGCAAACCGGGAGCCTTTTGTTGTTTAAATTGTTTTTGTCACTTGAGTCTCAGAGCATTTGGAGAGCTTTGATTCCTTTAAGAGCTTTCCTTGCAGAGGGAAACAAGCTTTTAATTCTGTTCTGCTTTTTTTTCGCTTACGTTTGCTCACTTTTTGGAGTCCTCTCTGTGCGCAGGGGCTGCTCACGCTGTGACTCCACGGGCACATCCTGCGCTGAGCGACTGCTGCTGGGGAGCTCGCTCCAAAGCGCTCATCTCTGCTGAGCTGCAATTGCTTCTCCTCTCAGCTCTTACACCTTTCCTGTGGCTGACCGATTGGCGGTGCCTGGATGGGTCTTTCCTGCCTTCCTGCACTGCAGGCACTGGCTGCAACATCCCGGTGTGCCCCAAGGCCCTGGTGACAGATGGGGACGTCCTGCTGCGGGGACACGGTGCTGTGGGCCCCTGCAGTACAGCTGCTTTGCACGAACCCTCTGGTTCTGACAGGTGCATCGGGAGGAGGCAGGAGGGATGTGCCATTGCTCCTCAGCTGCAGATGTAGCTGGAGGAAAGTGCAATCTGTGGCTCCTTATCTGTTCGTGGTGAAAACAATCAATGACATAATAGATAGGTAACTGATAAGGTCTCCCAAGGTCTGACGCATCCTGGGCTTGTCATTGGGTTTGTCCTTTTAGTTTAGCCAGAGTATTTTCTATCCTTGGAGGGGGTTTAAACGTAAATGTAGATGCGTGTTTGTTTTATGCTGTTTTGCTTCCCGGCCGCTGGTGTCAGCCCTCTGACCTCAGCATAACTCCCAGCAGTGGAGAGGTGCAGGGGTGCCCCTTCCCCACAGCCCCCCTCTGCACTGCTCCTCCTGCAGGGCTGGGAGCTGCTCACTGCTCAGGGTCCTCCAGTCCCTGCTAAGGAGGCTGTGGGCACCCACACTCGGAGTGCCACTGGTTCACTGTGACGATGCTGGAGAGGCAGCAGGGCTGATGGAAAGTGATGCCCTGATCCTGGAGCAGGAGAATGGAGAAAGCCCTCTTTTTCCTCAGGAATGTGTATGTGTTTTCCTTCTGGGCTAAAGAGCTGTGTCCAAGCCTCTCCAGAGCTGGCCTTTCCTTTAGCAAAAGTGTTGTGCAATAGTAGGGCTCTGTCTGTAGGAGATGGGGTCTGACAGGGTACGTGTTTAGCCACCTTCCCCTTGGGTTTTCCCCCATCCTCAACCAGCCTGTCCTCCCACACGCATGCACGCACGCTTGCGTCTTCATTTCCATCCCCCATGTAAATACACGGGGAGAGCAGGGCCCAGCAAAGCACTGCTCCGCTGCACCGCCTGCGCTCGGCCCTCTCGTGACTGCAGGAGGAGCTGCCACAGTTCTCTACCCAAACTAAATTAGGAGGTTGATTTTCTCACCCTTGTTATTTTTTTCAAGGTCTTTCATGGACCTGGAAATAAATTATTTCCTTGTCGTCTAGCCTGAGTCTCATTTCCTTCTTTGCCTGGTTCTGTTTCCTGGTACTGAGCTTCCAACATGGTCCCAGAGGGACAAGGGCAAGCTCTACTTGATCTTGCTCACTTCTTCCTGTTTTTCAAAGAAATGCTCATCATAAAATGCATCTTCATGGAAAACATGTTTGGTGTTCTCCATCTTTTGGACAGAACGCTGCCCTGCTCCCACCAGGACCTACCCAGGACCCACTCAGCACCATCCCCGAAGCAAACTGCATGCCAGACAGCAGAAGAAAACCTGATAGAGCATCCTCAATGTCATCCTTCCTTAGCCAACATCATTCCCAAGTGTTCTCTAGAGCTCCAGCCCTCAGCACGACGCAGCCCGACGCCCGGAGCTGTTGTAGCGCGGGTGCTGATCACGTTCTTCCCATCGTCACCAGCACCGGGCATCGATTGCTCGCAGATTCCGTCACCATGATCCATATTCATGTGTATTGCTGCAACCTTCCGTTGTCAGCTGCAGAAAAGAGAAGAGAAAAAAAAATCTCCCTCAAACCCAGTTTTAATACTGAAGTGGTGTAAATAAATGACACTCTATCCTGACCGCAGACAATACAATTGCTGGTGGTTTTCTTGATGGCAAGAGACTGGGAAATGAGCAATGTGTCATTGGCCAACGATGTGAGCTGCCCTGGCCCAGGGGGCTGCCAGGCTCTGGGTGCAGGGGGATGTGCAGCTTGGTGGTGTTGGTCAATAGATAACATGGGGAGAAGGTGAACTTCTCCATAAAGCAACAGTCATTTAAGTAGCATCTTGCAGCCCTGCTCTGGAAGAGGCTGTTGATACCCAAGGTCTTGAAGTTTTCCATATCCATTGCCATCCCGGTGCCTCTGCTCCCATCCCGTTCCCCTGAGTGTTCACTTCATAGCAACAAAGAGGCATTGGTGACCTTTGATGGCAGCCATCAGTGAGATGCTGTACCAGAAGAGAGCACGGGGGCTCAGACAGGCAAGGTGCACTGCCCGCTCCTGATGTACATCTGTTTCTCTTTTCACAGTTGCAGTGAGTGCTTTGGTAGCTGCCAACACTGAGGAGGCCTTTTTGCAAACATTGTTGTTAATTGCCTACACACAGCAAGTGTGTCAGTGCTGCACTCCCAGCTGTGTGCTTCACAGCTTTGGACACACTGGCCCCAATGGCTGTTCGCAGAGAGCTACTGACAGTTGCTGTGCATTTGCACCTTGAGTTTTAAGCCCAGAGCTCTCCTCTTCAGCTGCAAGAAGCATAGATGGGGTCCCTGAGTCCTGCTGCCCACCATCAGGCACCAGGACAAACAGTGCAGTTACTGTGGGACATCCTGGGGCCCAGGGGACTGGGCTGCCCCAGCAGCTCCCACTGACAGAGGGAGCACCCTGCAGTTGTTGTGTTCCTAACAAAGGGGTAATGAGTGCTTAATACTGAGTGTGCTGGGTCTGGGCCACATAGGAGAATTTGTGTCCTGATACTGCAGAGGAATTGAGAGAACTCAAAGCAAAGCATTGCCAGCCAGAATCAGACCCTTCACTACAAGAGGAGCATTATTGAGAGCACTGATTGCAGAAGCACCTATGAAGATGTTTTGAGAGCTCCGTGCAGTGCCCTCTCAGCACAGCCCCTTTTGAAGAAATCTTTCCATAGGCACTCCTCTTTCTATAGGCACTCCTCTTTCTATAGGCACTCCTCTTTCCATAGGCACTCCTCTTTCTATAGGCACTCCTCTTTCTTCAGCAGTTGCACGGCTGCCCCTGGCTTATGTGGGGCACCTCAGTGCTCACCACCACCTGCATGTTTTGACACTTCTTTGCCTGGAGGAAGTCAGTTCTGCTCAGCTGCTCTGCAGGACCATGGCAGCTCTGCTGTGCTGCTGTGTCTGCTGCTTTTGCTGAAGATCAGTAGCTCTGCTCCTGGGGATGGCAGTGTTTGCCACAGGTTTGTTCTGAGCATGTCCTGCAAAGTTTGTGCCCCTGTGCCTGCACACCACTGTGGCACTGAGCACTACGTCTACTGGCCGTGGCAGTGCTGAGCAATGTTACTTTTAACGCCTTTGCTCCAGCAGACAAGGTGTTAGAACCTCCTCTGGGAGGCATTTGCAAAAGATGGATGTTATCTGCTGGGATTGTTTAGGGGAAATGAGAAAGGTAGTGATATCTACACCCCCAGGAGAAAAATACATCTCTTATACCCAAGAGCAAGCAAGGCCTCAAAGGCTCTGCCTCCCTCTTGCCTGGGTAATTCGCTGCTTGTGAAAATGATCAGCCTTCCCCAAAATCCTCCAAGCAGCCACTCCATCACCAGCAAGTGGCTGCTTTAACCACTTCTGCCACAGTCGATAGCAGGGCTCCCCACATCCTGCTGCTTACCAAGCCCTCAGCTTCCTCTAGGGCAGGTATCAGATTCTCACTGCTTGGAATAATCTCAGTTTGGGATCTCTGCATTTCCTGCTTGGTGCAGACAGCAGCTGTGCCTTGTTTGGAGTTTCTCCTCACAGCAGAGAGCTGAGGGGCTGCAACTGGACAAAAAGCTGTGCTCACTGCAAGCATCTGCTCTGTAATGTGAGCACTGCCCCTGGACACCCTGTTGGGCTCTCTGCTCACCCCAACAGCTGCAAAGTGTCCCAAGCTGCCCAAGTCCCCAGCCATGTGTTGGAGAGAAGCCCAAGTGTAGGATGAGCCTGGTGATCCTCCTCCATAGCAATGTGGGTTCAATGACTACCCTTCCAGTTCTCAGGGAAAGACTTTGGACTTTGCAGAGCGGGATCCCGTACAGTTGGGCAAGATCTGTTGCAATCAGGAGATGCAGCCACTGTACCAAAACAGCAAAGAAGAAAGAGGATTCACTGCCCCAGCTGCAGGACAGCTCTCATGTTGTGAGTGGGCAGCAAGGAGGGGCAAAGCAGCAGCAGGAGCTGAATCCCCAGCACTTGCTCCTGTTTTGTGCCACTCAGCACACTGCCACTGCCTCTCCGCTGCTGCCTCTGCCAGTTGGTGGTGGTGGGATGCCAAGCACTTGTTCTTAGACATCCCTCATCTCTTGCCAGGGACAGTGAGTGTCTGCAGCACAGGGCTGTAGCCACACTGTGCTGCTGTGGATGTGTTTGAGTTGCTGCCATACAGGGGCTGCTCAGGTGAGCCTGAGCTTTGTCTGCCAGTGGCACCAGACAACCTGAGCAGGATGTGTCCCCATAACAACTGATTTAACCATGGTAATGGGAGAGGTTTTAATCCCTCCTCTGCTGGGAAAAGCACTGCTAACAAAGCCATCCATGGCCATTGCAGCCCCGGGAGCTTCATGCGGTCAGAGGCCACTCACCTGCAGCCAGGAATGGGCAGCTGCTGAAATCCCTTCACACCACATGCAAATTAGGCATTGAAAATGCTCATTACAGCCAATATGACACGCCTTCATTATTCCAAAATAATTGTCAGAAAGGCTCAGCTCGCTGCTCGAGCTTCACTTGGTGCAGAAACGTGATAAAAAGAAAACAGGAAGTGCAATCAATGCTTGTAATCCTTTTAAATAAAAAAGGTACTTGCTAGTAGCTGCCAACATCTTTAAAAAGCTGTGATTTCCCCAGAGAGAGCCCTTATCAGCCATGACTGCGTGTCATTCCGGCTGTCTGTCAATCCATCAGAATCCAGTGCCACTGACATTAAGAAGCCAGGCATTAAGATTATCACATTTAGCCATAATGTAGCACAGATTGTGTTGACATTTGGAAAATATTCCACCACAGGACCCATTTGACTTCTATACTTTCTACCTAAAGAAAAGAAATGCTTTGAAAAGTTGCCGTGGGGCCCTGCCCTCTGCATGGGAAGGGCTCAGCTCTGCCCACATTGGAGAGGGAATGAGCCAGGCATGGGCTGGGAGGTGCTTGGCCACGGAAACAATGGTAAACGACCTCAAATGAACTGATTAATCTCTTAAATAACTGTGAAACCATTTTCCAGAAAAAAGTTAATCTAGTCTAAATGGCTCTGGTGCTTTTCCTGGGCTCCAATCAATATGTGGTCGCTCGCTTTTCATGTGTAATTCACAGTAATTGCAAAAGAGCGTTTTCTGAAGAAAATGACATTCTGCAAGAAGAAATGCAAAGAGAGATGAGGGCCAATTAGTTTCAAATCCCAGACCAAGCCCTGCTCTCGGGTGCCTGGCAGAGATGGAGCAGCACAGCAGCTCACTGTCCTGGGTCCTCACCAGGATGTCTCCAGAGGTGCCAACACCAAAGGTGACCATATGTGGAGCCATGTGGCTCAGCTGTGGGTCAGTGCAGCACTGCCCTGTGCCCTCAGTCTCCTGCATGCTGGCACATTTCCCTTCTTCTCCCCATCCTCTCCCAGCACATGGCCACACAACCATCTCCTGCTGTGCTCCAGCCTGCATATGGGGCAGGAGGAGCTCTGCTGTGGGGTGGTTGGAGAGGCAGCAGATTGGTGGAGGATGGCAGAGCTCCCCATCATCCAGGGTCGCCCTAGCGCTGTGGTCTTGCCCAGCCCTGGCAGCCCAAAAGGAGAACAGGCACCAAGGAGGCCATTGCTTTCTGTCATCTGCTGTAAAACCAAAACATAATTTCCCAGGATGTCATTCTAATTCTAGTGGGAAAGCTTATTACTTGTGATTTACCCATAAAAAAGCCCGGTGACTTACGACCGTGTGTCCATGGGTTTGCCCATCAATCCATCACGGGACTGCGGGGTGGCAGGGCAGGGAAGCACGGTGCAGGACTGAGGTGAGCCTGCTGCTGTGATTGACATGCTGCTTTTGCCATCCATAAAGCTTCTGACATATTCCTTTTGGCTCAGTGCAGATCCGCACTGCTGAGCTCCAGCACAAATGTCATTAAAACATGTTCTACCCATGGTACCTATAAATAATTGAGGCAGCAGGTCTGTGCTGAGCACTGTGTTGCAGCTCTGCTCCTGCATGGAAGGGGGCCGGGAAGATGACCTTTCCTTCCCTCATTTACCACCTTTGAATTCAGGAGGTGCATGGGGACGGGGCACACTCACATCACTGCAGTGTACCCCAGGATGCTCCCAGACTGTGGGGGTGTGCAACCTACAGCAGAGGGATTGCAGGCAAGATGCAGTGTGGGATAATGCAGTCCTGTTTGCAGGATGGATGGCCTCAGCCCTCCTGCACACTCTGTACAGGGCAGGCATCGATCCTGCAGGTTGCAAGCAGGTGGGTGAGCGGCAAGCAGGGCAGCAGCGTGGGCATGGGTGTGCTGCTCAGCCTGGGGGCAGGCGCTGCTCCTGGCAACAGGGCTCCCCCCACGTCCCCATGCTGGCTCCCGCTGTGCCACAAGCAAATTGCTTCTTTTCCTCCTTCTCATGACAGTCACCAGCTGCCCCGTGTCAGTGGGAGTCAGCATCAAGCCTCACGCTGAAGGAAGGCGCAGTACCAATGCGGTGCCAGCATCTCTCCCCTGCCACCCAGCCCATCCTTCATGCAGAGCAGCAGGGGGCGGCTTGGGGATGGAGCAGCACACCCATGCCCAGTGGTAGAGCTGTGGCCCTGTCCCCAGACTGTGCAGAATGGGCCCATCTGTCCACACAGCGGTGGTAAAGAGATGTGTAGCTATATGGTACGTGCCACGTGCATGCTGAGCACAGCCACTGCTCCACACAGCATGTGGATGCCCTGACAGATCATGAAGGTATATTAAATAGCAGCTGTCGGGCTCTTCCTGAACACAGCGGTAACACAGTTGGGACCGTCGTGACGCCTTCTTAATTTAAACTCATGTTGTCTTCCAGCCACGTGCTAACGAGGGCTAATGAGGAGATCAGCTTGCTGTTTGGCTGCATGCTTTGCCACTGCACTGATGCTCTCCCCAGCCACAGGTGCCTCAGCCCTCCTTATGGCTCAGGACACAGGGAGAGATCAGGGGATGCTCCTCTGTGTGCAGAGGCAGAAAGACAAACACTCTGAAATGCTGTTGTTTGCTCACCTTTGTGTCTCTGTGCACGCAAGCATAAAGGAAAAGAGGGATAGCCTCACTGCACAGCAGCCATAAATGCTCCAAAAGGCCTCAAATACCAACACCGGCACTTACGCCATATTTGCATAGTTGCTTAATAAAAAATTATGGCTGTTCAAAGCCCCATCATTAATTACCCGGCATATTTTCTTTTAACTCCCTCCCTTTTTTTTATTACGGACTAAGCTGTTTTCCTGCTTACTCAGCAAAAACTCCTCACAACTCCACCAGGATGAGACGTGCAATAAATATGTACTTATTAAGTGTGCATTACAACTACACAAGCTGGGAGAAGTAATAACGGGCCCAACATAAAGCTGAAGTATTTATGCGTGTACCTAGGGCCACTTTAGCTATTTATTTTCACAAAGAAATTAAATTAGATAGTTTGATGGCTCTCGGTGTAATTACGGTGGGAATTTACGTAGGCCCCAGCCCATCAGGAGGAGCTGTGTGATGGAAGGAGGACGGGCTGGGGGTGTCCTGCCGAGCTCCACGCACACAGCAGTGCCCCAGTCGCACTATGGACACCGTGGGTGCCGTGGGAAGCGCTGCCTTGCAAATAGACTTCTGGTAAATGGCAGAGCACGGCCATGGTGCCAGCTGGGCACAGCATCCAGTCGGGTCCTCCTGCCGCAGCTCCCCGCAGGAAGCCCGGCAATTACTCCTCTCCCTGATTAGCGCTGATTGCACCCCCGCCGTCCCACGGCTGCCAACCCCCCGTCCCTGCGCTGCCGGCTCCGGGCTCCCTTCCGCCCCTTTCCCCTCCCCTCCAGCCCAGCTCAGCCCCCGAGCAGCCGCCCCGGCCTCCAGGGGCTGCTTCCCTTTGTGCTCATCGTCCCATGTCCCCTTGGTGCTGTCCTATGGGTTCCGACGTCTCTGAGTTATTAAAGATGGGAATTTAAAATAGCACAGAGGATGTCCAGGTTTTGTGGAGTCAGCACAGGGGGGGTGACAGGGAGCTGCCGGGAGCCAGCCCAGCCCCTACAGCGACAGTGTCCTTTAATTACAATTGATAACCTGGCATTTCTCCACCAGCACTCAGCATCACCTTGCCGTGGGGCACTGGGCATCCCGAGCCTTTATCCTGCCCATCCCCGCAGCTTGGGCAAGATCTGCTGTGCTCCTCTGTTTGCACACCATTTATCTTATCCAAACGAAACCTTGGCAAGCTGCCTTCCCAGGGAGGCAGGGGCATCTCTTGGAGCTGTGCCCTGGCACCCGTGTATCCCACAGCACAGCGGTGCCTGGTCACCCTCCAGCAGCTGCTTCCAGCGGGGGCTCTGGCAGCTTCCAGGCACTGGGGATGGTGTTTGCTGGCAGAGGGAGGGGAGAGAGAGCTGCCTCTGCCCAGAGCACAGCTGGGCTGGGAGCAGGCAGGCTGAGCGCTGGGGCCAACGGCAGGATGTCTGCTTGCCGAGGCGCGTGAGAATCGCTGCTCTCCGGTGAAACAGGAGGGAACACAGCT
Organism: Coturnix japonica; assembly: GCF_054131305.1. Lineage (NCBI taxonomy): Eukaryota > Metazoa > Chordata > Aves > Galliformes > Phasianidae > Coturnix > Coturnix japonica. Next base: position 11,496,978 of record NC_140681.1, on the reverse strand, counting down.
CAGCAATTACAGCACAATTAGCTCAAACAGCAGGTTGATTGTAAATTGCAGCTCTGAGCCAGCTATAAGTACAGAGTGAGTTGCAAGCGGGATCCCTTCTGCAGCCCTGCTGCTGCCCGGGCCAGAGCCAGGCTTGGGGTGGAGAGACCCGGCCCTAAGCACCCCCTGCTGTGTCTTCCCCACTGCACCATCACATCAGTGCTGAGGACCCACAGAGGTGGTGAGGAGTCCCACGGGCTGGTGGTGCAGTGCCTGCTTAATGCTCTGGCACCCAGCTTGGGCAGCAGCTCCTCAGGGGTAACCCACCCCACCCCAGTGGAGCCAGGGAGTGAGCAGGCTCTGCATGGGGGATTTGTGGGAGCTGCTGCAGCTAAGCAGAGCAGAACAAGTGTTTTGTGCTAAAGGGATGAGTGGCAATTAACTCCAGTTCCTTTTCTTGGATTGACTCTGGGTCAAACAGCCTCTTTCCTCTCACCATCTCAGGGAGAGCCGTGGGCGTGCAGGCTGCAGTGCTGCTCTGCCAGGGGGCAAAGGGACAGAATTCACCCAGTGAGAGGGAGGGGGCCTCTGCAGCACAGCAGCGGGGTTGTGGTTCTCATCTCTGCAGCAGGCTCTTGGGGAGCAGGACGGGAGCTCCACATGCTGGGATGCATTGGCAGCTTGGAGTGGGGGTTGGCAGGAGACAACAGTTCATCACCCACCTGTGCCAGGCAGGGAGGGCTTCTCCCACCCGGGCTGCCCCTTCTGCCTGAGCTGCTAAGCAGGCCAGAGGCTGGCAGCAGGCAGTGCCCTGTCAGCCTGCTGAAGCTGATGCCTTTCATCTCCAAGTTACTGGCTCGTGTCAGGGTAGAACTGGAAATGTCAGGGACCGCTGCAGGGTGACCGTGCAGAGTGGCAGATGGTCAATGATGGATTTGTCACTTCGGATTCAAGCAGTTTTTAAATATTCAGCAGAATCGGAGGTGACAGCTGATGGCAGCAGGCAGAATTTCTGTGCATCTCAGTGAGACCTCCCTCTCCCCCGGGAAGGGAGCATGGCAGGACGAGTCCTGGTGCCCGAGGGGGTGGCTGGGGACAGCGCAGCCCAGGATGCGGGGATGGGGCTCCCTGTGCTCCTCAGCCATGCAGGCACAAGGCTGGTGTGGGGCCTGGCCTTCCCCTGGGTACAGCCCCCTTGCAGCCCCTGTGCTGCCCTATTTCATGGTCACCATCCAACCCAGTGTGCCTTTGGGGCACAGGGGAATCTTGCAGCGCCACTCAGCAGTTTGGCACACCCAAGCCCAGCAATGCTGCCGTGGCAGCTCTGTCTCAAGGAAGGCTCCAGAGCTGGGGCACGGGGCTGGTGCAGCACAGAGCAACCTGCATGCACAGCCTTTGAAGCTGTGCCATCCACCCGTCAGGGCACAGACAGCTGCTCTGCAAATTCATGGTGGCAGCTGCATCATGCGGCAGTCGGCACCACTGCGGTGCTGCGCAGTCGGTGGGGTTGCTCAGGACCAGCAAGGAGCAGGTTGTCAGAGAGATTCTCCTTTCAGAGCTGCTGGCAGCAGCCCCGACCCTGCTGAGTGCTGCGTGGGAGCAGTCACAGCTGCTTCGCCCTCGAGCTGAGGAGGACCCGATGGCACAGCTGCCTCCTGCAAGTACTGCAGCAATGTGCTGGGGCAGACAGACTGCTCCCAGCCAGTTCCAGCCCACACTCGGAGCAGTTTAACAGCAGCAGAAGGGGGTGGAGGATCAATATTGGCTGCTGCCACCCCTTCTGGGCACAGCCCCCTTGAGCACAGCTTTGGTGTGCCCAGTGCCACGCAGTGAAGCGCTGGGGCAGCGCAGAGGGAAAACCTCCTCCCTCAAATGCAGCCATTTGAATTTCCTCACTCTGCCTCCATCACTCATTGCATCAACCCTTTCCCAGCTCTCAAACACTGAAGGAGCTGCAATTTGCTCTGCCCAGCAGCCTTGTGGAAAAAGCATGACAATCTCGTGAAAGCCAGAGCTATAAATCAAGGGCAGCGGCAGCCTCCTGGCTCTGCAGGGCTTGCTGGCAGTGAGAGGTGCTGCTGGTAATCCTCCTCCTGGGCACTCCCAGTCCTGAAGCGCTCAGAAGAAGCTGCTGTGCTGCAAACCCACGGCCTTACAGCAGAGCTGGGCACCCTGAGGCCGTGCCAGGGGCTGTGCTGCAGGAGGGGATGCTGGATGGGGGTACGAGGCTCTGGCTGGTACCGAAGAGGTTAAATCTTCCTAATCGCTCCGTAAGACCTTCTCTAAGAATTTATCTACTTTCTGCCTTCCAAGAACATATGGATAAAATCCCCCTGAGCGGGACTTACATTTATAGCATCTATTACTGAGATCAAGGTTAATCCAGAGTAATCTAATGGGGTGAAAAGGACTTTATATAAATCTGTTTTAATCTACAGGACATGATAGCCTGTCAGGGCCACTGGGGCAGGCAGGGGGCTGCGGGCAGTGCTGGGGCTGGGAGCAGCACACGGTGCTGCAGGACCCATGCTGCCTTCAGAGAGATTTAGTGCTGCTGTCCCCGCAGGGTTGGAGTGCTGCAGGACAGGGATGCTGTAAATGTTCTCCCACTAAGTTACGATCCATCCCCACTGGGTGTGATTTATCGGCACTCACAGAAGGATGCTCAGCCGGAAGAGCAGGGCTGAGATCTGCACGGCTCCATGCGCTGCTGTCCGGCTGCTGTGTGTGGGGTGAGGAGCAGGGCCCCCAATGAGGCTGTGTCCCTGCAGCATCCCATGCCTTCCCCCCAGCTGCGCAGCACCACTGCTCTGCATGGATCTGCTCCTGTGGCCGGTGGGCACATGGTGAGTCCCAGCGCCATGCGAACCCAACCACAGCAGCTCTCCAGAGCACGGCACGTCGCTCTACATCTGCTCAGATGGAGACAGAGTTCTCCAGGTCCCCGAGTCCCAGACCCGCCAGAAGACAGTATCTCAGCTAAACGATGCAAAAATGATTTAATGGAGGGAACTAATCAAGGAATCCAAGAGAGACTGCTCACCAAGGGCTGATGCAAGATTCAATTAAACCACAGCCTTTGTGGGCTCACCATTTTAATTTTCCACAAATTAGCTTTAAAAAGGTATGGAAATGAAGATATTAGATTTTTTTATTTTTTTTTTTTAAGTCAAAAGGAAAAATCCTTTGAGGATTATGTTAGCAATTTCCCTTTAACAAACATTGTTTCTACACTCATTTTCTTGTTTTAATCTCGACTGTTGAGATGCTGCTTCCATTCTGGCTCTGGTGTGAGCTGAGCATTCTCAGAACAAGACAAGGAATGCTGTTAGCTCTGCCACGAGTGGGCATACAGCCTGGGGGGCACCAGCAGTGCAGCAGCTTGGCCTCAAATTGCATCTGGGTGCAGCATAGCACTGCAGTGGGATCAGCTCCTTGTGGCTTCCAGTGCATGGCTGTGTCCTTGGCACTGCAGGGACAGCCTTGGGCTTAGTGGCTGCTGGGGGCCGTGCCACCTCCTGGGGTCCCCTCACATTGTTGGGCTCCCGGTGACCTTCAGCTGCAGCTCCTGGCAGCCACTCACTGCCCCTTCCCGCTGTGCCTCGGCGAGCTGGAGAGGAGCATCATTTGTCACTGTCTCCTTTAAAAGGTCCGATCTCCTCCGCAGGGTCACCTGGCGGCTCTGCCAGCAGCTCCTCGTGCTGGCACAGCTCTGCTGCAGGAGCGCAGCTGCCAGCCCTGTATGTGTCATCCTCGTCCTTGGGTCCCCCACACTCTCCCTGCAGTGCACAGGGATGGAGGAGCAATGGGGCACAGGGGTGCCAGGGGGCTCCTGCTGTGCAGCCACTGAAGGCAAGTGCTGTGGGTCTGAGCGAGGGGGGAGCTGCTCCCATACATCACATTGCACGTCTCCACTTGGCCCCATTGTGTTGAGCGGCCGCTGGAGGCTGCAAATGGGGCTCAGCCACTCCCACCGGCCCCTCCCTGCTGAATGGAGCTCAATGCAGAATTAATTTGTCATATTGACACTGATCATTTATTACGGAGCAGAGTGGAGCCCATTCATTTGAACAGAAAACATTTCATCTTATCTCCTGCCTTTTCATGCCTCAGCTCTCACTCTTTAACCTTGGACAACGAGACATTCATAATTTCCTCACTGGCTCTATGGCTCCTTTAGATAAGAAACTTATTTTTTAATCTTTCTTTCTATTGAATTTTAAACATGTTCCATCACAAAACCTGATGCACGTAACGACGCATTTCACCCAGAATTAATGTGGCCACATTGTGCTGCCAGCTCGGGTCGGAGCAAGGCTCCCATCCCCACAGGAGCAATGAGCTGCATGGAGCTGTATGAGGACCAACACCATTCCCAGCCCTTGTGTCCACTTGTGGCCACTGCTCTTGCAGCCAATAGCCCCACTGTGGGCCCTACAAGGAGATGCTGAGGCTGCTCTCTGCGTGCAGGAGAATGGCACAGATAAGGCTCTCACCTCCAAAGCTCTGCTGAGGAATTAGGGAAGGGAGGTGGGAGGGAGCAAATGGAGATAAATGAGTGCGCCGCGTGGCAACCTGCCCACGGGATGCTGGAATAAAAAAATCAGTAAATAAAAAATCACCTGTCTTTATCTGGTCAGAGCCTGAATGGGCCATGTGATAATGGTGAAGGATGAGGAACGCCACAGGGATTCAGGGAGGAACCTGATGTCCTCCTGCACCATATGGGGCTGCACTGCCACGGAACTGCTGTGTCAGGAACTGCTGTGTCATGGAATTGCTGTGCCAGAGAATGGCTGAGCAGTGGAACTGCTGTGTGAGGAACCACTGTACCGTGGTACTGCTGTGCCCAGCCCCACTGCACCATGGAAATGCTGTGCCATAGAACCACTGTTGCGTAGAACACTGCCATAGAATCTCTGTGCCATGGAACCATTATGCCATAGAACTGCTGTGCCATGGAACCTCTGTGCCATAGAACAGCTGTGTCATAGAACAGCTGTGCCATGGAATTGCTCTGCCATGGAATTTCTTCTCCATGGAATCCCTGTGCCGCAGAAGTGCTGTGCCATGGAATCTCTGTGCCTTGTAGCTACACACCAACACCACAGTGGTGGCTCTCCCTCTCCTGTGCCGCGCTGGCTGCTGGTCCTGGGAAGTGCTTGGCTCTTTCCTTGGAGTGAAATGCACTTTCCCAAGTTGTCCTTCACAGCAAGGGAAAAGGCAGATCAGATTCCGAATTAGCCTGCAAGAGCCGTGTTCCCGTCTCCCTTATCTAACTCACTGTAACAAGCTCTTTGCATTTATTCCACCAAATGTGCTGCAGAATTGCGTTACAGCTCATGGCTGCGAGCCATCTGTGGAGAGAAATCCAGTTATACCTTGTATAATAAGTTCCTGACAATCTTACAGAGGACTCCGGGTCATAAAAGTCTCCCAGTTTTATCGCCAGTAACAGACACGGAGAGAAATTAAGTTGTCTTATCAAATTTAGATAATATATATCCCTCTGGAGTGGAAGGTTTCTGATGGATCTTTTACAGTATTGGAACATTTAGAGGGGCGAATCAAAATGCACAGCGAGGATGGGAGAGCATCGGGGTCCCAGCTGCCCAAAAATGGATCTCCCCCACCCCATCTCTCCAAAGTGGACACTGTGAGCCCCACTGTCACCTGTCTGCAGGTCCCATTGCTGCGGGGCCGTGGGCTGCCTGCAGGGCGGTGTGGGATCCCCCACGCACCGTTCTTTGTTCAATATTTAGTTTTCCATGGAAGCGGAGCGCAGTAGCCATGGCAATAAGGCAGGCAGCGCTGGTGCTGTGTGTGAGGAGCTGTGCAGCTCCAGCGCTGGGGACGTGGATGCACTCCTCCCCTGAGATTCCCCATCTTTTTATTGAAAAAGTGAATCCTCACTCGCTGCTCTCTGTATTTTTAAAGAGCAGACACTCTGTTCTTCTCCATCTTCATTCGCTTTTTAAAGATCCACGTCGCCCTTTGGTGTGGAACCATCTCCGCTCAGCACCATCGTTACTTCAATCACAGTTTGCTTTCCCACAGCTCTGGGTTGTGGGATGGTGGGGATGTGCTGTTGAAGCAACCTGGCTGCACAGGGCTCCTTTTCCTGCACCCTTAGGGCCCCATGGCTGTGCATGGCCTGAGCGCTGCCCACAGGAGCAGGGATGAGTGGGTCAGGAGCCGGCCTCGCCTCCCCATGTCTTTTCTTTCTGTGCATTTGGTGAACAATGCGTGCAGAAGGCTTTTTATTTTTGTGTAGAAATGTGTGTCTAATGAATTAGCCACGGATTGGAGCCTAACATGGGTAATTTACACTGAACATTCGCTCGCTCAGAATCATCCATCAATTTCTTACCACATTAAAATCGACAACCCGCTCTGGGAGTGCCTGCCTGGTGCTGCACCCCGCGTCCCTCCCTGGGTTCTGCTTTGTGTCAGATCTCAAAGCTGCACTGTGGGGATGAGGCTGAGGTCCCACAGGGATATGAATGGGGCCAGGCTGCCCCTGGGGCCTGCAGGTATGGAAGGGCTGTGTGTACAGATGGGCACTGCTGCTGTAGAGGGCTGGGAGCAGTGCCCCCTCACCAGGAGCATGGGGTGGGTGGGGGCTCAGGGAGGGCTGACCCCAAAGCCAAGCACTGCTCCAGGATGCTCCAGCCCATGCTCTCCCTGTGGGCTGAAAGCTGCACCTTGCTGGGGCCGCAGGCTGCACAGCACTGGTTTGCTCACTGGGGAAGCAGGGATGTGCTGGGGTGGCTCTGAGGGCTGGTGGGAGCCGTGCACTGCTCAGAGCTCCCAGGGACACCGCAGGGGAAGGGTTACGAAGGGGATCATCAGCACGAACCTAATTGTGGAGATAACTGCTGATGGTGGAGTTTGTGGCCAAAAAAAAACCCAACTCAGTGGTCGGGGTCAGTCATAATTGGTAAATATTTGTCTAGCTAATCAAAAGGCCTTTTAATTAACAATTTGGTTCTTGCGACTGGATTAATTTTATTTTTATTTATTTATTTAAAGAACTTCTGCAGGAAGTCAATTAGACCCAACAGATGGCGGAGAACATCCCGGCATCAGCACATTGTGCCATCTGCCGCCGCAGGAGAACGGGACGGCCCCGCACCGCAGCGACCCCAAAGCGGGGACCCACAGCACCGACCGGGGGGATCCCAAGTGCGATAAGAGCGAGCAGGAGCCGGGCCGAGCCGCGCAGCACGCAGTGCCCGCAGTGCCCGCACATCCCCGTGCTCGGCAGGTGAGCCGGCAGCTCCGCACCTGCTGCTCCGCGCAATCAGGAGCTGCTGGTACAAGAGGCATTGACGCGGCTCTTCCTCAATCAGCGGCTCTTCACGCCCAGCTCCGTGCCACTCGCTGCTGATTGCCCTTTGTCTCCCGCAAGGCCTCGCGCTGCGCTGCTCCCGGTACGGCTCTGTCCTCCTCCCCCCGCATCCCTGCGGATCCCGGCGGGGAGCGGGGCTGGGGGTTCCCGGGGATGCGGGGCCGTGTCCGGGTTGGGCTCCTGCGGGGATGATGCAGCTCGATCCCATCCACGGTGCTGGAGCGTGGCCAGGCGCCGGGCACCTAAATCTCCTCCTGCCTGTCCCTCCAGAGATGTCCCCCTTTATTCACAACTGCTTTTTAATTGCCTTTTGTCAATTACAGCAAGATGGATCGGGTTCCTCAGGGAGGCAGTAATTAGCGCGGGGATGAATGCCGAGGCAGCCAAGCTCCCTCTTCACACGGCGGTGGTGATTTGTAAACCTGTCACCAAACCACTGAACCCGGCTCGGCGTGAGCAGCTCCATCTCCGCAGCACGTGGGTGTGCGGCTCAGGTGCTGGGTGAGGCTCAGGGTGAGGGTCGGGGTTGGCAGCAGAGGGGGCTGGATCCCAGGAGGGGTTGCCCTGCCCCACCTGCAGTGCCCGCACCGCTGCTCTCCTGACTCCCTTCCACCTTCCCACTCCGCTTCATGGCTTTCGTCTAATTCCCTGCGCCCCTCTCCTATTTTTCTTCTTGACAGAAGAAGCAGGCTCATGCATCTAGAAACTCCACGGCCTTTCTTGTAGCTGCAGATTAAATTTCCCTGCTCAGTGCCTGCTGGCCACAGGTTGAGCAACTATACCTGAGTGTACGCCCCGGCCCAGGGGGAGAAGCTCTGTGCAGGCCGTGGGGACATCCCTGCACTGTGCAGGGCCACAGCTTTGGGGCAGAGCTCCTCAGCTCCTGTATCTCATGCTCCGCTCTGCCCTTGACCCTGGGGAAGGTGCAGCACGTGGAGGGAGCCCGGCTGTTCTAATTAAACCATGTTTGCCAACTCCCGTGGTAAGCATTGCTAATTAAAATTAGGGAGAGCAGCGCTGCCTTCCGTGCCTCCTGGAGACGTGAACAAGTTCCCTGCGTGCTGACTGGGCTTGGAGGGCACTGGGGGCTGCACAGCGCTGCAGGCAGAGTGGATGGGGCAGCAGGCACAGCTCCACAGGGTGCCAGGCCCATGGGGTGCCGTGGGGCTGCTGGTGCTGACCCCTCCATCCCCACGTGGCGTGACTGTGCCCCGCAGCCCAGACACGCTCTCTTCATGCTTGAACCACTGGCCTAACGATTTCACGTTTTTTCCCCATTTTCCTGTATTATTATTTGTCGTTGTTCCTGTTGCAGTTCAGTGACCATGAATTATTGAATGTCTGCTCGTTCAGTAACTCTTTACTTCCACCTCGGCACACTGCAGCCTCGCAGCTGCACAGGACGGCCGCCAGCACCGCTCCCAGCCTGGAAAATCTGCTGCCCCCCATCCCGCTGCCCCCCATCCCGCTGCCCCCATCCCACTGCCCCCCATCCCACTGCCCCCTGCCCTGTGTGCCCTGTCCCACTGTTCCCATCCCATTGCTCTTCTCTGCACTGTGCCCTGTGTTGCTGCCTCTCATCCTGCAGATCCCATCCCATTGCTTCCCATCCTGCTGCTCCCAACACTGCAGACTCCATCCCATCTCCTCATTTCCCCCTGCCCCCATCCTTCTGCACTCTGCCCCACAGCTCCACATCCCATTGCCCCACAGCACGTTCCCATCTCTGCTCCTATCCTTCAGCCTGTCCCCAGTGGGATGGGGAGCACCAGGAGCTGGCTGCCTCAAGGAGCCCTGGAGGGGGTGTGGGTGGCATCGGGACAACTGGGGCCTGTGGGGGCTGCGAGCAATAGGGCAGTGCTGGGCGGATGGGACACGCTGTGGCCAGGAGCAGGTTGGCACTTCGTTCCCAAAAAGCTGCTGCTTTCTCCACGGTGCTTTTGTGCTTAGGGCAGAGCTGAGAAATCTCTGCTGGTATTGTGGGATTTCGCAGGAGTGAAGAATAAAGTCTCTGAACTCCCTACAGCTGCATTTTCTGAGCGCTGCAACACTCTGATACCTCCAAAACACTATTAAGCACCTGGTGCCAGGTTGTCTTTGCGACCGTGTGTCCTAAATAAATCCCTTCCCCATGCTGAGCTGTGCTAATGGCCTATTGTTAAGTGGCCAGCCAATGCAGAGTAATATGAAATCATTCTTCTTTTTTCCAGTCATACCAGCAAAAAATAATTTGTCCGGCATCTTTCTTGTAGGATGAAGCCGAAACTGGGAAGCGGCAAATCCCAGCTTGCACGCCCATGGCCCTTTGCACGTGTGTGTGCAAAGTGCATCCCATGCCCCAGCCCCACTGCCTGGCACCCACGTGCTCGTCTGTTGCTGCCGCCGTCTTGCACATAAGTGGGCTCCTTGGGAGACTCGCTCCATTTTTTTTCCCTTTAACCTTGAAATGCAATTTCCTCCCCCAAAATACCCTTTTTTTCCTGTAAACAACATCTCTTTAGTGAGATTACAGCAGAAATCCCTGAGCTGCCGGGTCCCGGGCACTTTATCACCCGGTGAGCCCCATCCGTCACGGCCGTGCGTGTGTTCCCACGTCCCGCCCCAGCTGCCGAGCGATGCTCTTTTCATCATTTTTACAGATTTATTTTACAATAATTTAATTTCATCCTCAGCCCTGGGAAGACGAATTGGCCTCTGATGTGACGGGGGGATTCAGAGCCAGTCTCATAAATTTGCTGCCTCTACGCGGAGCTCTTTCCGAAGACACCGATGAGAGCAGCTGAGCGGTGAGGGATGCGCCGTCAGTCTCTGGGTGGCTGCAGGGTGCTGTGCTGGGTGCTGGGTGCTGGGTGTGCACCTGCCTGCCCTCCCCCCTTTGCAGAGCTGTGCATGGGACGTGCTGTGCCGGCTGCAGCGGCTTTGCCAATGTAATTAAACTTGAGTGACTCCCCTGCCCCCAGGCACAGCCCCTCATTTCCCTTTGATTTATTATGTCTTCTTAATTTATTTAAATGAGTCTCGGGTGTTTGCACAGGCGGAGGGCGCTGGCGGGAGCTCTAATTGCTGGAGTGATGGGAAGGCAGCGGGGGGTCCCTGGGCACGGCCCCGGGATGGCGGGGTGCCCCGCAGTCCCCCCGCTGTCCCCAGGCTGGTTGCTCTGCTGCCGACTCCTGTCACTGCGCAGTACCTCGCACTCGTCCCTGTTGAATTTCATCCTATTCTTTCCAGTCCATTTCTCCAATTTGTCAAGATCATTTTGAATTCTAATCCTGTCCTCCAAGATACTTGTAGTCCCTCCCAGCTTCGTGTCATCTGCAAATTTAATAAGCGCTTTCTCTATTCCGTCACCCGGGTCTTTAATGAAAACATTGAGAGGAGCAGAAGAGGGGCGAGCCCTTGGCCATCCGAGCAGCACATCCAGATGTGCCCTGAGGAGGCAGAGCTTTGCCCCGTGCCGTGTCCCCCAGCACAGGTGGGAGAGCTGGGGGTGCTGCCCCAGGGATGCTGGGGGCTGTGGTGTGACACAGGGGTGCAGGGCCCTGCCTCGATGAGTCCATCAGCCACCCCTTATTTTTATGCAAAAAGCAACTCACAAAATGCAAACTGCTGCTAGGGCGAGCTGTGTGTGTCCAGGCATAGCTTAATTTCACAGTAAGGTTTCAGCTGCCACAAATGGCCTTTCCCAGCACCAGTCCGCATCCGAGCCAAGTGCCTCACTAGCTGCTGAGCAGTCCAGAAACAACTCTTGTGCTGCCTGCAGTGCACGCAGCTCCACGTGCCATCCATGCACCGCCAGGATGATGCTGCCCAGGTCTGGCACTGCCCAGCCAGCAGGACTCTGCTCTCCTGCAGTGAGAGGGGCTGCAGCTGACAGCATCCTGGCAGCACTGGCCCAGAGCTGGCTCTCCCATGCTGGCTCCTTCCACGTCAGAGTTATAACTTCATGGTCAGGGGGCTAGGAGGTTTGTACACAGAGATGCATTAGTTCTGCATTTAGTGATACTTGAATAATTGGTGTCACATCAATTAGATCTGTTCTTGGATACCGCAGTGATAAGTGCTGCGTGGAAGCGCTGCTCTGCAGACGGGTGGGATGCAGCAGGATCAGGGCTGGGGGCAGCAGGCAAGGTGCATTGCTAGGGCTGGACCTGTGTACACAGTGCTGGCCTCATGGGGGGGGGCTCGGGTGGGGCTGGGGCTGCATGGAGAACACAGTGCTCGCGTTCCTGCAGTGCAGCTGGGAGCTGTCAGCCCTGCTCCCACTGCAGGCTGTAGGCAGAGGTAATTTGCAGATGACAAATATCCCCGACAGTAAATATTTTTCCCACCCTCATCTTTCTACGAGCAGATAAGGTGGCAGCACCGTGGCAATATGGTTCCTGGAGGGAGACGAACTCTTTGGCAGTCTTAAAAGTCTATTGTGTCCCCGCAATTATTTATAGATAAACAGAGGAAAGCCAATAAGCACAGAATGGAGCTGCACAGCTGCATTTGTTATGATGATGATGATGTTATCACTCCCTCACACCCACGCAGTGCATGGGAGCTTGCTGCTGGCAGCAGCCAGATCCCATCCAGCACAAGGCAAGACAGCCTGCGGGTTCCCTCAGCCCCCCACCCCTCTGCTGTCTGGCCATGGAGCTGCTTTGCCCCACGGAGACCCAACAGCATAACTCCTCCAGCACATCCTCAACATGTGCCTCAGCCACGTGGGCATGGAGATGGAGGGCTGGGGGGTCTGGGGCTGCTGGTGGCACAGCATTGGCGTGACCACAGCCCACCCACAGCACCCCACGTGGATCCAGGCTGATGTGCGCCATACAGGGCCTGGGATCCCCCAGCCCTGTGCATCCTGACGCTGCATCCATGTGGGCTGTGAGCAGTGAGCCCAGCCCAGTTGCTTTGCTCCACGTCTGTAGGGTCATCACCCCGATGCACACAGGGCTGAGCAGCACTGCCATGCAGAGAGCATCACACAGCGCCTGGGAGCCCTTAACTGGACTGCAGAGAGGGACGATTTTTCATTGCTTCCGTGTAATAAGAGGACAGAAGTAAGTGACTACTACAGTTCGTTCACTCGGTAAAGATTTATACAATCACTTCATCCGGTAATTGGTATTCTGGGGAGAGAGGGAGCTGCAGCTCCAGCACCCGCCTCTATTTGTTTTCTCTCTGTCTTTCTCTCTTTCTCTCCCCTTTTCAGAATGAGTAATTTTGTCCCTCACAATCCCATTTAAACAGCGTTTGCGGAGTGAATAATTAGTTACATTCAATTAGGTCTCACGCTCTCTCCCTTCTCACTTTGGGGGACAGACAAGCTAATGAGATGGCACACGCCCTGAGTGTGGGGCCAGGTGGGGAGAGGTCAGCATGGGGGGGGGACACAGCTGGGGAGGCTGTTTGGGGCCAAAAACTCTATTTGGATCTGAGGGCTCTGTGCCCACACGGTGCCAGCCCTCTGCTGGCAGTGCCACCAGGAGTGGGGTCACTGCATCCCCAAGGTTGGTATTGGTGGGGCTGTGCCAACAGAACACAGGGCCCATCCACCAGCACTGCAGGCAGCGCGCAGCCCCATGCAGGACAGCTGCTGGCATGCTTTTATCTCCCTTATTAAACCTAACATTAGGTTTTAAGAGCAGCCTTAAATAACGTGCCTCTGCCTTTATGGAAAAAGCTGCTCCGAGTTGCAGCTGCTCCAGGCTCTGGGATTTACTGCCTTCCTGATGCCACATGGTGTGTGGATGGTGGGTGGTGGGCTCACACCGCTCCCTGCAGCCCCCGCCGGGCTCAGGGTGGGTGCTGGGTTCCTTCCATCCCTCCCCGGTGGGAGCACGACCCCGGGGTCCCCGTTTGGAGCAGACGGAGCAGCGGGGAGGGGCCGCCCGTGCCGCAGGCCATGCTGCTCACGCACACCCAGAGAATAATTAAAGTTTAAATGCCATCTTTTTTGTCAACGGTGTGGTGGAGAATAATTGAGTGTAATTGTTCCCATTGTAACGGCGATGGTACAGCTCGGAGCGGAGCAATAACCGCGCAAATGTCAGCAGCCGGCAGCACCGCGGTGGGGGCTGCGTGCGGTACGTGGGGCTGCGGGGGCGACGGTGCGGGGCCGGGGGCGGCCGAGGGGAGCGGTGCTGAGCCGGGCCGCCCCCCGCAGACCCTCCGCCTGCTGCTCGCTACGGGATACCGGCCTTGGGATCCCGGCTGAGCGCCCGCACCGGGCCGTGACCCTCCGCTGCCGGTGCGGGGCTGTGCGGGAGCGCTCCACCCGCTTCGAGCCGCCGGCGGCCCCGCAGCGCCCCCTCCTGGCCCCGGGACGGCCACGCACCGCCCCGCGCAGAGCCGCGCTGCGGACACGCGTGGGTCGGGGACCGGGATGGGTTTGTTTGTTGTCTCCCACGTATCCCGGCCGCGCCGGGCCTGCACTGCCGTGCCCTGACACCGAGCCGACGGGTCCCGCCGTGGCGGCTGCGTGTGGGGCCACCGGGGCTCCCCCGGGCAGAGCTGCGCTTCGGGTCGGCCCCTGCACGGCGCCCCGCTGGGCGCTACGTCGGTCGCTGTGCTGGCGGCCGGGCCCTGTGCTCACCTCCCACCCCAACGCAGGGGGATCAGCGCTGTCCCTGCCCGCTGCTCCTATGGAGGGCAGCTCCCACGCTGTCACAGCTGCTCCTGCTCTGCGATGCGGCTCTCCTTGCCGTCCTCCTGTGTCACGGGCTGCCCTCCCAGCAGAGTCTCCTGCACCGGGAAGTCCACCTCCTCGGGCTGCTGCATCTCCAGCTCTCTGGGCATCTCGGCCTCAGTCTGTGTGCGGGCAGGAGGTCAGGGCCAGGAGCAGCAGTCACAGCCCCTGCCCGCAGCCGCATCCCTCCATGGGATCCTCCTGCACTCACTCCCACTGCAGCACAGGAGCCTCACCCCATGTGGGTTCCCTGTGTGGGTTCCTGGTGGCCCTGTCCCCATTGAACAGCCCTAAGATAGCCCCCGTTCTGCAGCCCACACATCCCTACCATGCCGGTAGGGACCCCAACCCACGGCTGGAACCAACTCACCTGTTTCGGCCCACGGCGCCTGAGGTCTGCAGGGAAAGGAGAGAAGGCCGCTGTTGGAGCAGGTCCTGCCCTGCCTGGCCCCCAGCCCTGCAACAAGCTCTGAGCTCGGAGCTGGAAGGGCTGGGTGCCACAGTGACACCCCCTGAAGGGCCTCCCCGTTTCTGGTAGAACTGCTGCTGCCTTCCCCACTTGGCTCCTCACCTGTGTGCACCAGGCAGTAGATGCAGATGCCCACCAGGCAGGTGACAACAGCAGCTGTGATGGGGATCAGCACTGACAGCGATGAGCGCCGGCTCGACTCTGCCAGGGGATGGGGACTCAGTGGGCTGCACAGAACTCCAGCCCATCCCAGCTCAGCACCAGGCAGGGTATGGAGCACTTACCACAGATCACATCTGAAGTGTTCGTCCCTTTCACTTTCACCACGAGCCCCTTTTCCTCACAGCTGCAGGCAAAGAATGAGACTGTGTCATCATAGTGGGAATCCCACAGCCATGGGGCTGGGAGCCAAGAGCTGCAGTTAGCAGCCCCTGGGCCCTGGGAGCTCATGGTCAGGGCACAGCAATGGGGCTCCTGGGGTGGGATGGGGATGGAGATGCCAAGGCCCTGTCAGAAGCCATTGGAACTGAAAGAGGTGGGCATGTGCCTTGGGTTGAGGCACAGGAGGCGGATACTGGGGCTGGGGCACTTCAGCTGCTGCAGAACAGCTCAGAGATGGCTCGATAGCATGCCACAAAGTGGCTCAGTGGGGAGGTAATTTCTGGCCATAGATAGGAGCAAAGTGAAATCCAATGGCTGGCAGCTGAGGTGAGACTAATACAGTCCAGAGGTAACGCTCACATTTCTACCAGGGAACATGAGGAACTTTTCAGCCACTTTTTACAGACAGGAGTGAGCTGGGCCTGGAAACCCCCCCGGGGTCTGGCAGTCCATGAACTGAGGGGAACACCACAACAACTGCCACCAGCTCAGCAACCTGGGTCTCACTGCACCCTGCTGCCCTCACTCCTGCCCTGCACAGGCCGTCCCAGTGCCTCGTCCCAGTGCCACGAGAGGTGACAGCAGGGAATGTGCAGAGAGGAACAGGGATGGAGCGTGGGGAGTGGCTGACACTGACCTTGTCCAGAGGTGGCACGGCTCGGTTTTAGAAGATACATTGGAGAAGGTGCCTTCTGCACAGGGCTCACACGGTGAGGTCATCTGGGCTTCGGCCATGGCTGGAAGGGAGTGGAGGTTGCAATGCAGCCCTCACAAAGCTCTGGTAGGGCCCCATGCAGAGGAAGCCTCCATCTCTGGGAGCACCTGAGGTTGATGCCGCCAACACATGGGGCCCATGGCAGGGATAGGGGTGGCTGGGTCTCACCTGCCACAAAGCCAAAGCCCTGCTTGCAGGGCTCATTCTCCACGCAGGTCTGGCAGCTGGCATCAGAGCAGTGCATGCCAGCCCGGCACTGGCACACGGTGTTGTGTGTTGTGTTTCCATGTCTCTTCACGATGAGGCCAGCATCTGTCAAAGGGAGTGGGGACAAAGTGAGAGTGAGCCTGGATGGAGTGCAGCCCCTGCAGCCCCACACGCTGGATACATGGAGCACTTACTGTCCTCACAGATGTCATGGGGCGTGCAGTGCCTCTCCTTAGTCCAGCCCTGCTGGTAGTGTCCATTCTCACAGGGTGTGCAGACAGAGTTTTCCATGTCGTTGCATTCAGAGACCAACTTCTTTCCTGCAAGACGGGCTGGTGAGGGGGGAAAAGGGAGCTTTCCCCCACAGGCAGCAGATCTGACAGCAGGACGTGGGAGCACCAGGGGCTGTAGCTGTTGAGGCCACTGTGGCATGATGTTCAATTGCCAAATGCAGCCCCAGCAGCCACGGTACAGGACCTCAGGGAGGAGAAGGCATTTCTGTACCTGGCTGGCATCGGTTGCAGCATCTCCCCTTGTGCTCGTACTGCTTGTCAGAGCAATTCACAGCATCACCAGGCTGCCCACACTGGAAGAGATGAGACCCATGAAGAGATGCTGCTCTGCCACACTCCTGCACAGCTGCACATCCTCTGAGTCGTGCCCCAAGGTGAGGTTTTCCTTGCACCACATTTCCCATGCCTGGGCTAACCACAGACCGCAGCAGATCTGCCTGCGCTGCCTGGCACTGCCAGCTCTCTCTTTGAAGTGGGATGGCAGTGGCTCCTGTAGGGCGGCCCTGTGCTTTCCCAGGTTTCCTACTGGGTGGTGATTGCTCTTCACTTTGGGTGACTGCCAGCACCACCAGTGCAGCAGTGCTGGGCAGGGGGAGCGGTGCCAGCTGTGCCTCCTGGGCAGGAGCATCAAACCCACACAGACTGCTGCGTCTTCTCTTGGTCAGCCCCAGCACGGTCCTGTGGGCAGTCCTGGTGTGAAGGGGCACTAGCTTGGGATGCCTGTACAGGGGAACTGACCCCCCCACCACCATGTGTCTGTGACTTCAGGCAGGAAGGGGAACCAAAAGTGAGCTCAGACACCCCACCCTGCCCCTGCTTTCCCCAGGGCCCGGCCTTGCATCGAACCCACAAGACCCCATAACAGAGCTCAGCCCTCCAGCAGGGACAACACGCCCCATGCCTGCCCCATGCTTTGCCTCGACACAGGCTGCGATTGCTGCTGACAGGGACCACGTCGCCCTCTCCGCACCTCAAATCCACAGCTGCGCCCCAAACGCCAGCGATGGGGACTGTGGGACAAGGGGAGGCACATGGAGCTGGAAGGGCAGGGACCGCCGAGCCCCTGCTGGGGGAATCTCAGCCACGAGAACGAGAAACGACGAAGCTCAACGCCCGGGAGTGGGAACCGTGCTCCGGGCACCCAGCCAGGGGCTCCCCGAGCCCTTCCCGGCACAGCGCTGGACGGCGGCCCCGGGACCGGAGCTCAGCGGCCCGACGGCGCCGGGCGCTCCCCCCCCCACCCCGCAAAGCATCGCCGCATCCCGGTCCCGTTGCGGGCCGTGATCACGGAGCGCAGCGTTGCAGCCCCGGCCCGGCCCCGCTCCCAGCCCCGCGGGACGCCGCACTTACGTTCAGGAGCAGCGCGCACAGCAGCCCCAGCACGAGCCGGCCCATGGCCCGAGCCGCGCCCATCCGACCCGACCCGAATCGAACCGAGCCGTGCGGAGCCGGGCAGCCGATATTAACGCCTCGACCCGTTTCCGCCCAGGAAGGGGCCGCAGGGGCCGCCCATCCTGCAGTCACCGGGCTGAACGTCCCGAGACAAAGTCCCCACCGGCAGCACCCGCCGCCCCGGGACTTTCCCGAGCTTCAGAGCGTAACCGAGAGCCGTGCGGGGCCGGGGCTGTGCCCGCAGCTCCCCCGCACGGTGCGACCGGCCCGGCCGAGCTACGGCTGGATGTCAGCGTGTAACCGGCTGCTTCCTGGGTGAAGGAGGAGCGGCCGCAGGCAGGAATCTGCCCTGGGAAGCAGAGGAGATGTTTGATCTGGCCCCGACAGCTCCTTCCTCAGGCAGAAGTGCGAGGTTTCACTTCACTTTTAAAAAGTCCACAGGGCCCTTCCGTGCTCCCCATGGGCTCCGGCATCTGCTTAGAGTTCCCAGAATCACATCAGCTCAATACGGGAAGAGGCAGAAGCACAGCAGGGTCCTGAGGCTGCACACAGCCGGGCTGCCTGCCCTGCATCCCACAGCAATCCCCGTGGAACTTCCCATCCCGTCCCCGTCAGACACTTCCCCATACACAGACGTGCAGGGTGCAGTGTGTGCTGCGGGGGGACTTACACAGTCCGTGCCATCCCAGCACATCATGCAGTCACACTGCCCAGCCTCCAGCACAACGTTATGGTGCTGCCATCATCCCAATGGGCACCACCGCAGGAACGGTGCAGCTCCCGGTGCTGCGGGTGTCCGGCTCCACAGCAAGGCCTCGCTCCGTCCCCAGCCCCAGCTGCATCCTGCAGGACCTGCATCCCTCCAGAGCCCTATGCTGGGCTGCAGCCATGTGCTCTGCATTGCCGCCATGCTGCCATAACCCAGCAGCAATACAGTCATTCCCCAGCAGCAATGCTGTCATACCCAGCAGCAATGCTGTCATACCCAGCAGCAATGCTGTCATACCCAGCAGCAATGCTGCCATTCCCAGCAGCAATGCTGTCATAACCCAGCAGCAATGCTGTCATTCCCCAGCAGCAATGCTGTCATTACCCAGCAGCAATGCTGTCATTCCCCAGCAGCAATGCTGTCATTCCCCAGCAGCAATGCTGCCATGACCCAGCAGCAATGCTGTCATAACCCAGCAGCAATGCTGTCATAACCCAGCAGCAATGCTGTCATACCCAGCAGCAATGCTGCCA
The DNA here is from genome assembly GCF_054131305.1 of Coturnix japonica. NCBI lineage: Eukaryota > Metazoa > Chordata > Aves > Galliformes > Phasianidae > Coturnix > Coturnix japonica. Next base: position 11,478,270 of record NC_140681.1, on the reverse strand, counting down.
TTCCCAGCAGCAATGCTGTCATAACCCAGCAGCAATGCTGTCATTCCCCAGCAGCAATGCTGTCATAACCCAGCAGCAATGCTGTCATACCCAGCAGCAATGCTGCCATGACCCAGCAGCAATGCTGTCATAACCCAGCAGCAATGCTGTCATACCCAGCAGCAATGCTGTCATTACCCAGCAGCAATGCTGTCATACCCAGCAGCAATGCCGCCATTACTCGGACAGCGCCACCCCGCGGCCGCGCCCCGCCGGACTACAAATCCCATGGTGCATTGCGGCAGCCTGGCATGCCGGGAGCTCAGCCTCCCTCTCTGGCAGCCATGGCGGCTCGCGTTACGTCAGCGCGTCGCGCCGTGCCGTAAAGCGCGACTGAGCGCCCTCCCTTCCGGCCGCTCTCACGTCCGCGCTTTGCGGCGGCGCCGTGCGACAGCGGCGGTTGGCGCCTTTGTCCTGGCGGGCGGCGGCCTGAGGCGGAGCGGGCCCGGCACGGCGGTAAGTGCGCGGCGGAACGCGAGGAGGGAGGAGCGGAACGCGGAGCTCCGCCCTTCCCGGGGCCGAAGGAGGCGGCGGGCGGCAATGGAGGGCAATGGAGGGACCCCGCGGCCGCTGGGAAGGGCCGGGCCGTGCGGCTCGGAGCCTCGCGGGGCGGTTCGGGTTCCGGGCGCCGCCCGTTTGCAGCCGGTGGGGGTTTATGGGTTCGGTGGTGCGGGGCTGAGCCGCGGTTTGTCTGTATGGAGTGAGGGACGTTCAGGCCCGCTAACACCTCTATCTCCGGGCGGGCCCTGCACAGCGGGGTTGGCCCCGGTCGGTGCTCGGGGCGGGGCAGTGAGTATCCAGGCAGAGCATTGATACCGGGGTTCCATCCCAACGCCACCCCCACCTGTAGGAAAAGAACGGGAGTATTGAGGGTTTGTATGCAGGAAGGAAAACGTGCCCATGGCAAATGGGGCGCTGTGTGTGTCTGAGCACGGCCCGAACTGCTGACAGGGCCTTGAGCCCATCCTGGGTATAATAAACGTCCAGGTGCCCACCTGGCTGCTGTGTCCCACGTCCTGCCCTGCAGTGCTCAGGTTCTGTTCTGACCCTGCAGAGCGTTTGGTTTCTATCCCTGTAGGACCAGACCTAATGCCTGTGTAAAGGGAAATGGGGTGGGGGCTGCTGCTCTGGATGGAGTGGGTAAAGCTGTGTGTGTGTGTAGCAGGGAAGCAAACCTACAGGAGGACTGGAGTGAATAAGGTGTGTCAGCACCCACGTTTCCTATTGGTTTGTTGGGTGTTTCTGTTCCCTTCCTGTTCTAGAAGCTCAGTTCATATTGAAACAAAGCCTTGCACTAAGTGATGATCTGTGCCTTCCTGGTTGTGGGAAGGAGGACAAGTGATACCAATGTAAATCTAACGCTCTTTTAAAATAAAAAAAAACCAAACCCATAATCAAAATGGTATGTCTGTAATCCTGAACATGCTCATTTCTCATGCTGAGTGTGGTAGAAATACTCTTGTGGAACCATCTGATGCTCTTAGGTGTGTGGTGCATTTATGTAGGTGATGCTTTCAGATTGCAGTGAACGCAGGTTGTCATTAGGGGCTGTGTTGGTTGGAGGCATCTCATGACAGATACCACAAGTCTCTATTGATTTACTCAACTTCACAGTACTTTATGTTTTTAACTTGAGTTCCTCCCTGTCCTGTATTTCTGCAATGGAAGGGATTGCACTGCACTCTTCAGATAGTTTTCAACCTTGCAGGTTCACCTTTTAATGGTGAGTCCTGGGGAAGGGGGGGCTCCTTTGTTTGGGCTACTGGGTGTTGTGGGTGGGTTTGTTTCCTTCCCAGTGTTATGCTGGAGCTGTTGCTGTTGCTGAATGCTGCTGCTGCCTGTAGGGCTGCTGATGTTCCCAGCTGTGGACCCGCCTGCAGTGGGAGGTGGTGTGGTGTGCTGTGGTGGTGGGGCTGCTCAATAGCAGAATGAATAAGAAACTGCTGTCCCCTATGGGAAAGGGATCCAAGTGTGGTCACTTAAGCACGTTTAAAAGTACCCTGTGACATCTCATTTAAAGCCCATCGAGAAATAATTGGATCCTGTTGTGCGATGTTGAGATGAGCGTTTCCTTTCTGCTTATTAACATACCGCTTAAACCTCAGCACTTCTTACCAGTGAACAGAAGAAAAAGATAAGACGATGGGTGTATCGGAAAGCTGCGTGTTCTTCAGTGAGAAATGAGTTTTAATTCTATTTTAGCTCGCAGATAAAACACTAAAACACATCCATGAAGTAGATTAGGCTTCCTACCTCTCTGTATTACAGACAGCTCACCCCAGACGCTGCAGTGCACGTTCTTTGTCCACCTTCTGTGTCAGTTGTGTTAAGTTTTCTCTGGAGCGAAGCTTGCGTCAAACAGCCCCGGTTGGCTTCTAGTCTGCAAAGCTGTTAAGTTTAATCTTGTTCCAGTTTTAATTTGAATGTCGTGGATTGAAATGATATGCGTGGCCATTTCTCTTTTTTGCGAAGAGTTGGATTTGGAACGAAAGCAAAATGGCCCGAGGACGCAAGAGCAATAGCATCAAACAGAGCGACTTCACTAACAGCACCAAACCTCAGGATTTAGAGAGAAGACTTTTTATCGGCAATTTGCCCACAGACCACATGACTCGGGAAGAAATGGAAGAGATATTTTCAAAATATGGCAAAATCAGGGGTTAGTATTTTATCTTATGGCTCTTCGTGGCTGGGAATTCAGTCAGAACTATAACTGTCGTGCTTGTCAAATGCTGCTTGCTGCTGATGAGACGAGTGACTAATGCTTCCCCTCAAAAGTGACCTTTTAATGATAACTTTATCTGTTATCTGAAAGTAATTCTTAGAGTACAGCTGAAACCCAATGCGTATATACCAGCATGCTTTATCTTTGGGGGCTGCGGTGCGATGTTATATCAAGCAAATCTGCTCTTTCAAGTGACTGCGTTGTCTCTTAATCAAGTCTTGGTCACTTTGTGGGCTGATATTTTTGGTCACTGCCTTGTCAGAAGGAAGTCGATCAGTTTTTGTGGAACTGTTTAAGAAATAAATCTCAGAGTCCTTAAGCTCTGTGTTTTGATGCTGGTAGATTTGGATTTCCCATAGAACCTGCCTAGACTTTTCTAGGCAGAGCCCCTTTGCTTGTTCCAACTGCTGGGGTGATGTGAGGCCTGGGTGTGGGATCCTTGCTGTCCTGTTCTTGTAACTGGTCTTGCCCTGCTGTTAACTTTTCCAGCCCTCAGCATGTACCATGGCTATGGGTTCGTGCAGTATGACCGTCTAGAAGATGTCCAGGCCGCTCTGGACGGTGAGAAGGGCCGCCTTTATAAAGGGTATAGATTAGGTAAGGAAAACTGATCCCTGCTCTCCTACCTTAGCATGTGTTCTGCTAGAGAGAGTGCTTTGCTTCAAAAGCTCTCTGGAAAGATCATGATGTGAAACTTGCCTGGCATTAGTCTAAAGTCACTTTTAGCGGGTATGTATTTTCTTTCTGAGTTATTTGCTGTTAAGTGCTGTGTGGTTCGTCTATAGCGTTTTCTCTTGCTCCCTGGGTCCTGCTCTGAATTTGTTGTGTTAGCATATGAATGGATCCATCACTGATCAACATGTGAGCCCTGGGAAGTGTTGGTTGGAACTTCACCTGTTTAGCACTAAAATTGGTTCATAAGCCATTACTGGGCTGCATCTTGATGGATCCAGAGGAACTGGTCACAATTCAGTGGCCTGTTAGATAAACACACTGAACCTGGATTTTCTTGCATGTGGGGAATAATCTGAGTAGCCCCATTAAATACAAGGTGCTTTAAAAAGGCCTTTTCAGAAAGATGAAAATAACTCTTCTAAATCTGCTGGGAACAAACTGAAACAGAAATGAATAGTTGGAAGCCTGAGCCCGATCTGTTAAATGCAAGAGAAACGTCATTTCCATGATAACTTAAAGAAAAACTGTTTGATGCAGGGAGGAATGAAAGGAGCAGTAAATAGGAAGTAACCAGCACAAGGCTTAAGGTGGAGGTGGTGACCAATGGACAGGGAGGGGAGAAAGCTGCAGGGAGGCATCAGAGCTGGTGCTGTCCTGTCCAAAAGTTGTTACAGGAACAGCTGCAAGTCTCAAATGCTGATATGTAATTATTTGGAGATAGTCTTAGGAAAGAACACCCAGTCTGCACTTAATGTTTCTTTGTGCTCTTTTTGAAGAGTTGGGTGTTTTTCATACAGTTTCCACTTCAGTAGTAAGCTTAAAAAGAGATTTAAAATGGCAGCTATTAAAACTAGTCCTCCAAAAAGATGAAATCTGACATCTGAGATTCAGTGAAACAAAAACCTCTTGAAGCTCTTGATGTTTTCCTCCAAGCTTTGGCTATTTGGGGTAGTTCTGGGCCCTGATGGAGTGCTGAGGATACCCAGCCTGGCAGCAGCTCCAGCAGTAAGTGGGGTGTGATCCCTTCTTACTGAGTGCCAAGTGAGAGAATGGCCCCAATCCAAGTAAGTCCTGTCAAACTCATATTCCTGTACTGCGAGTTTGCTGGGTAATAGTAGCAGTGTTGATGTAAAGTACTTTTGTAAGATGTTTGGTTTGATTAAGAAGCTAGCGCAATTAAAAGCAACGTAGCATTAAATGGAGTTGAAATGAATTTTGGTGCAGCACGGAAGAAATTGCTCAGTGTTTTGAGTAGTGTTCTGGAAGGGCTGGTTCCTGGCCATGCTGTGTTTTTGTAAGTGACTTGGAAAGAAAACACATTTTCATGGTTTAAAAGAGGGAATAAAATAATGGAGATTGAGTCACTGATGGTGAAATGATGTGGACTTCTTCCTAAGCTGAATGTAGGCAGAACTGAGCTTTTAATAAAGGCAAATGTGAAGATCTGCACCCAGCAAGAGTGCCTTTGTCATCCTTCCCTCTACCACTGAGGTCTGGGATTTGGGAGGGGGTTGGTACATGGGGGATTTTGCTGCTGGAAGGCTGTGTTCTGGTCCGCCTTGTTCAGAGGGAAAGCGCTAGATTGGAGAAGCATCAGAAGAGTCTGAAGGTGTGAAGAACGTGCCCTAGGGAGAGGCTCAGGGTGATGTGATCTGTGTTCCAGGCAGACCTGGGGATAAACGAGTTGTGGTCTAATAGATGTAGATATGATGAGTCCATAAATGGAAATAAAGAGGTTTTTTCTAACTGCAAAATAAACGATAATTGGACTAATTTATTGGATCTTTGATTTCTGTGCTGTGTAGATTCTTTGGTCAGAATTGGTTGCTTTGCCAAATGATGAACTCTAGGTCAATGCACAGCTTGACTTGAGCTAGGAGTGCAGTTGAAGAACCTGTGTTTGTTCAGAGGGCTGTGCTGTAGGATGGCAGCAGCTCTGACACCTCCAGCTCCTGCAAGATGGAAGATTTTTCCCTTTTTTCCCCTCAGAAGTTTTGTCAGAGTTCAAGTTCTTAATCTGTAAATGCTGTTGGCACAAAATAAAATGTTATTAAATCACTTTGTGTAAGGGAAGGATCCCTGTCAGAGGTGTTTTTGTCTCCTGTGAAAATACTTTGTCCAGATCTAAATATCTTCCAAATTAAAAAGGAATTATTTCTGGTATCGGGTGTGAAAAATCACAGTAGGGTTCAATGGTTTTTAAACAGAAAAATAAAAACCTTAAACTGAAAATGCAGGTAGTGTCTTGCTTAAGTACAAGAATACTTTATCCTAAAGTCAAATGTTAAGTGAAAAATAAATGCAAGGAAGATAGTGACTTTATGAATGCAGTGTAACTGTTAGTTATGGTGGCTGATAGCACCAAGTGAAAGGCTTTGAGAGAATTTCTCTTGTTGGATTATGCTGAAAGATCCATAAGTGCTTGAAAGTGTTTTTCCATTGAATAGAGCTGTGTGGGGGTATGTGACTGTTCAGGTTGTGGTGGCAGCCTGTTGTGCTTCCAGCCCTGTGAGTGCTGTCCTGCTGTGTGTGCCCGGCGTTCTGATGGTGTTTGTACCTCTGCCATTCCAATGAGAACAAGCAGAGAAAATAAAAATGAAGTGACCCCTCTTGGAAGTACTGAAGGATAGTTTGGGAAGTTGCAGCCAGAGTTAAAACTCAGTCTGCCTATGAGGCACTGTATGGAAAATGTCGTTAGTTTTAAGTTCTTGCAAGTCAGAGAAGTTTAAAACCACAATACAAACCTAATTTACAGTTGTAATTGTAAGGATCTAGGTTTGCTTTCTTCTTTCAAAAGTTCTCTGAAGATACACTTGGAATCATTTCTGTTTGTCCCTGCCCCCCTCTAGTATATTATTCCATCTTCTCAGCTGTTACAGAGGGCTGTTTCTTCATTGTGGTGATATTGGCTCCCACTGGTTCAGTTTGGTTTAAGGACAGAACGCTGTTTCTTCAGCTCTCTTTTGTATTTCCCTTCATGGCATTTTTCATGGAGATCCTCAGAATCCAACCAGTTTTCAAGCTTCTGATCTGTTGCTTCTCTCTGCATCACAGTAACAGTGGTGCTCTGAGTGCACCGTGTTGACTTCATGAGGAGCTCGTGCTTCAGGCTCCCTGCATCCTGCTTCCTCCTGCAGGACGCTGTGCAATGTCACACTGCAGCAGTCCCTCAGGAGGCAGTTGCATGTGCCATTTGAGAGCCCTTGCATTACTACCTACAAGGGTGGCAGCATGCTCTGTTGAGCAGCTCTGGCTGTGAGTTTAAGACTGTTGGGCACTAGCTTCCTTTCTCAGAGGTCTTCAGACTCTGCTTTTTCTCCTAGAGTCCATGAGTTGTAATCTGTTCGCTCATAGACTGCAGAAGAAAGAGGTCCTCTTATGGAATGAAGAGTCTGGATGTAGACCTGAACATAAAGCGTTAGACATTCACCTGAGCTGTCCGCCCTATTTTGAAATCAGAGAAATCCATGAAAATTTCATTGCATTGTACTACCTAAACTTAATAAAAGAAAACTCTCAAAGTGACAATGTCTCTCTGCTGAATGAATTTTCTTGCACCATCTGGATGTTGTTAAGCTTAAGTTGCTTTCATTTGAATTGTGCTGATGATCTTTTTTTTGTTCCATAGCATTGAACAGATGGGTTGATTATTCTTTACAGATATTAATAAAGCAGCGGACAGAAGAAATATGAATAAGGCTTCATCAAGGTCCAGTCCGGCACGAAGGTAAAGTACCTGGAAGCAGTGAGTTATGCTAGGAAGGTCAGGCTTCTGGGGCACGAGCCCAGCTGCCTGTGCTAAATGTCTGTCTCTCTTCCCTACTGCAACCTCCCCACTCAAATGGAAGCACTCGAGTGAGACAATTGGGATGTGGCTGCTCCACCTCTAAGAGCCCTTCTGGCGCTGACACCTCAGGAGGCACGAGGGAAACCTCATGCTTGCTGCTGTCACTACAGCTAAGTGTTACGTTTTGCAGCACAGGTCGTAAGAGACTTGTGAGGAAGAACTTGGTATTTACTCCTGACTCAAGCTTCAGGATGTGAGGCACGTGTATGTGCCATGTAGAGATGGCTGAGGGGCTGTGGTCTTCTCAATGAAGAGAACGACAGGATCTTGCCTCTTCTGTTACCAAAGGCTTCCAGTATTGAAATGAGACTGGAGAAGTGCATGCAGGTGAAGCGCAAGGCAGTGTACGTGTCTCTGTATTACACTGACCAGCTGTGTGTGTACTTCATTGTCAGTGCAGAGCCAGCCCTGGTCTCTGCAGTTACACCCATAGGGGCGCTTCTACCTGCTGCCTCTGGCTTCCTACCCCTGCATGGGAACACAGCTCACGCACACCCTCTGCATATGAAGTCACAGGCATGTGGATGAAGACCTCCTTTTCCTTTCGGTAGCACTGCCAGGGAGTGCTTGAAGACATGCTCTGGTCACCATTTGGTATAAGGTGTGCATTTTCTCCAGTTATAGTATAAAGCTTTGCACCCAAAGGAGTGTCACATCTGGATTTGAAAACAATCAAGCTCTCACGTGCCCAGTGTGTTCTACTCCCTTGACCTGACTGGGGAAAAAAAGAAAAAGCAGCAACAAATGGGGAAGAAAGTGTGACTGGCAAAACATCTACCACCAAAACTCAGAGCATCTGCACTCCTTGATATTTTGTACATGCTGCATTTCTCCTGCACAGGGCCAAGAGCATGGACAGCAGGCCCAGGAAAAGCTTCATGCACGAGGCCAGGTGTTAAGTTATGGATGCAGCAAGCCATGGGCCTGGGCACTGCTGGATGTGCTTGGTAGTTGCATGAAAACCCCAAGAATGCCAAAGGTGCTTGGCCTTGGTGATGCTGCAGCGTGTGATGACAGAGGTGCCCAGGTAGTGGTGCAAGTTTGAGAAGTAGGTGCCAATGCCACAGCTGTTGGACCTCGGGCTGTGTTGCAGAGGACATGTGGCTGGCACCAGTGCTGTGGGCATTGGGATCTGTGTGATCCTGCACACACACGAGTCTGTGCCCCTAAGGAGCACTGAAGGCACATGAGCACTGGGACTGGACCGCCACCATGGCTGCCAAAGACGTAGGTGCATTGCCACAGGACTAAGCTGGTGCTGTGGATGCCATGGCCCTCCCATACTGCTGGCACTTGGTTCCAAGCAGCAGCAGAGGCTTGGACAATGATAAGGATGCAGGCATTGAGTTGTGAGCAAGGCAGCAGAGACCGGACTCTGGACCACGCTGCAGGTGTGTAAACAGCAGCTGCTGGGGTGTGGGGATATGAGCCCTGCCACAGGCCTAGGCAGCGGTGTGGGCACTGCAGGAGTTGGGCTGCAGTGGTGGAGGCAGGAGGCTGCTGTGCCTTCATGCCTCTGCTGGCAGCAGGTCAGAAAGCAGAGGGACCCAACCCACTGCCACGTCTGTAGTTACGCTGCAGTTGTGCACTGTTCGTTGTGAATCTTTGTCTCTGCAGATAACGTGGCCTCTTCTGGTCACCCCTGCCCCAGATGGAATAAATGTCATATTGCAAAACAATTACTCTGCATCTGGCTGTTTTGCTACATAGTCTTGCAACTACAGAAAGGTCAGATACTCAGTATCCATCGGAGCAAATCCCCATGTTTTCCCTGAGCTTCTGCTGTCACTCATTGCAGGATGGGGGAGGAGGGGGTAGGGGAAGGCAACAAGCATCTCCTGTGGGCTGTGGTTTTGTACAGATCTCAAACAAAAAGCGGCTTTGTGTGCCCGAGAGTGAAGGAGAATGCACTTGCTTCTTAATGAGCACAGTGTTTCTATAAGGGGAAAAAGCTGTATGTGCTTTCGGCGGCATTATGGTAGTGTGTCCCAGTATTTGTTTTGTGTATGAAATACAGAACCACAACAATCCTTTGTACCTCCCACAGCAGCTGGGTGTATAAGCCACCAACGTCTGCACTTGGCTCTGCACATCCTTCTCACTGTCTGCTCTACCTCATACTGAAGTGTGAGTGCATCTGACTTGTTGCTCCTGCTGTCTTCTCCAACTGGCTACAAAGACAATACACTGTAGTGGAAGTGGATTTACGTTCTGTTTATCTTTCATGAACTAGATGAGTCTGATAGAAGACTTTCTATTTACAAAACAGACTTGAACATGCTTTTTTTTTTCCCCCTTTCCCTATGGTTGCCAGTATCATGGGGAAAGAACATTTCAAGCACGTGAATCTTAGTAGTTTCTTTGCAAGATTTTATTAGGTTTGGTTTAGGCTACAGTAAAAGTTGTGTTTTCTTTGGAAAACAAATTATGGCCTGGAGAAAAACCTACCCCTGTGGAAAAGATGAAGCCTGGAACATCGCTCTCTCCTCTGAAGATGACGTGGTACAAAGTCTGAATGAGGTGGATCATTCAGATGTGACAGAGAATCCTGCTCTCGATGGTAATGTGCTGTTGGTTGGGTTTGATACCCTTTTAACATGGGGCATCATAAGACTGAATTTCTACAGCATCTGCCCGTTCCCTGTTGGGACACATCGTTAGCTCATTGTTTCTGCTCACAGCACAGAACCAACCACAACATGAGCCTCTGTGTCATTGCTCCCAGCCAGCTCTTTTTGAATCACATGCCAGTAACAAATGATTTCAGGTGTTCTGCTGGCGGTGACTTGTGAATTTAACGGATCCTTTGAATGCTTCTAGCTGTTCCATGTTTCTGGGTAGTAGGATGCAGCACCTTACATTTTTCTCAAGGAATTTGCAAGTACACGTCTGATAGATGATCCATAGCTGACCTTGGAGGCCAGAGGCCTTGAAACGGTGGTTTCAGAAGTGCCTGTTCACTCCTTCCACAGGTGTTGTACAGTTTTAGTGATGCTCCAGTAGGGAGCTTTCTTGGAGTCGTTTAACTGAGATAAATGTTGTCATTAAGAAACTTCTTCTCCAAACGTGTTTGCTTTGAGAAATGTGTTTTGGGGCAGTTCTTGTTATGGGATTGGAGGGAGGATTTGGTTACTGAGAGAAGGTTCGTTTTGGTATCTCAGGTAAGAGATCTGGGGGTAAGCTGCATTATCAGTGGTCTAACAGAGTTTCCCTGGTGTTTTCCTCAGAGAGCCTTATACCTATGGGGATGGCCGTGATAACAGACGCGATCGCTCCCCTCTTCGGGGGAGCCCACGGAGAGACCCCAGAGATGGCAGGGATGGTAGAAACGGGCGAGATTCCAGAGACACTCGAGACATTCGAGCCAGAGACTTTCGTGATGCCAGAGACCACAGAGACCCCCGGGACCTGCGAGACCTTCGCGACCCCCGGGATATCAGAGATCCAAGGGACCTGCGGGACCCTCGTGATACCAGAGAGTTTCGTGACCCACGGGAGCCGCTGTATGATCGATATAGGGATCCACGGGACATGAGGAATCCAAGAGACATGAGGGATCCACGGGACATGAGGGATCCACGGGATATGAGAGACCCTCGGGACCCTATGTACAGGTAATACCTCAGGATGCTATTTGCCCACATGGTTTTATGGCATTCTTACCTTGTGGTTATATCAGTTTGAGTGATCAGTTTGAGTTTTCTTCAATGTAGGAAAATCGCTCTGGTTGAGGGTTGTTTGTGTCTTAAGGGAAACAGCTGGGTGTCTCAGAAGTGAAATTTGAGGAAGGTTTGCATGTGATACACTGACAAAAGTCTTTGCCTGAGATTACATTGGAGCATGGGAACCATTGCTGCTTCTGTCGATGTTGCAGGCGAGATGAGCCTTACGACCGTTACCTCCGCATGGATGATTACTATCGGCGGAAGGACGACTCTTACTATGACCGTTACAAAGAGCATTTTGACAGAGCACCAGGGAATTCAGAAGGTTAGTACCTGGGGGACTGATGTCTTAATGGGCAGATCCACATTCTCCTCTGGGAGGGTGTATATGTCTGCAGTGCTAAAGACGGATATATCCACAGCACGTTGCCTTCTGTGCCACTAGGTGGCTTGGAGACTGAGCACAGCTGTGTGCACCTCACTGCTCCGAGCAGATCCAAAGTGCATTGTTTGTTCTGTCTTTCTGTGGCCCAGTTTCAGACCGTCTGAAGCGAGAGGAACGCCGCCGAGAGGAGCTGTACCGTCAGTACTATGAGGAAATCAAGAGGCGTTTTGATGCTGAGAGACCTGTGGATTGTTCTGTGATAGTGGTGAACAAACAGACAAAGTAAGAAAGTAGTTATGACCACTTTTGTTGTTGAGTGGTGGTAGATGATGGAGTTAAGCTTAGTCATGCCTTGGAGCTCTTACAGATTCCTTTGAGAAGAGTGACTTTAGAGCCTTCAGTAAACCTCATTTTTGTGTGGTTTTCTTTTGCTGTTCTGGGAAGGCTGAGTGGTTGAAGAGGAGGAGAAATATCGTTATATCTTGCACTTTACTTACCTTCTCTTCTTGTTAGCTAATGGCACATCTTCTCCCAAAACTTTACATACTCTTCATATAACCCTACTGTCATGATAAGCTATAGCAGCCCATGAATGACAGAACTCATTAACATGTGCCAATCTGTAGATAGCACAGAGGTGTTGTTGATGTGGAGTCACAAGATTGTCCATTTCAGAGCTCCTGTTGGACTGAAAGGAGCTAAAATTTGACTGTTTTAACTCCATTCAGTCAGTGGTTATCTGATCTAGATTACTAAGTCAGATACCACTCAATACTACCAATACAATGTGCAAGACATATAAAATCGCTGGTGACAGCAGTCATGAATGTTATCAAAAGTACATATATAATTAACAAGGAAATTCTCATGCAGCAGTCTGAACTCTCAAACCTTTTTACTGCATTAAATTGTGAAATTGTTAATGTAGAAATAAAAATGCAGGCTGTGCCAGTAGAAACGTAAGCTTGCTTTTGCAATGTGAGGGCTGAAAGCAGTTTTAGGAGTCAGATAGACTTGTGTAAAAAATGCTGGCATGTCTGTGGTTTGGAGAGCCAGCCCTGTGCTGGGAACAAGGGGTTATTCCTGCACCTGGTACAGTGCAGGGAGTGCTGTAGTGATGGCACTGGTCTGATGTCTGTCTACAAATGAGTATATTGAAAAGTAGTGAGGATGAGTGAAGCAGGGAAAAATGAATTTGAGATGCAGCCCATGAATGTGCAAGGGTTTGTTTCTGTATATTTCTGACTTGTTAAACTCTGCTGACTTTGCTTTGTGGTAGGGAGTATGCGGAGTCAGTGGGGCGGAAGGTGCGGGACCTGGGCATGGTGGTGGACCTGATCTTCCTCAACACAGAGATGTCACTGACACAAGCCCTGGATGATGTGAGCAGAGGAGGATCTCCTTTTGCCATTGTCATCACTCAGCAGCATCAAGTTCACCGTTCTTGCACTGTTAACATCATGTTTGGCACCCCACAAGGTACTGAGGTCTTAGTAGATTGCATGGGCTTGTGGTCACTCTGAACTGCACTAAGTACCACTATAGAAGAATTATCCTCTACTAATTCTCCTTCTGTGCTGTGACTTACTGATCTATTAATGACTCGATGGCATGACATAAACGTGAATGTTATTCTTTGTGAAATTCTATAATACCTTATTTGACCCTCGTCAAAAGGACTGTTTAATTTCTGCCATGCGAGAATCTTGTCAGAGGGTTGTGCAGGAGAGCCAGTGATTTGCTATGCTCATAAACCTGTTTATGCATTGTTCACAGAGGTAGATTTTTGGCTTCAGTGAAGCTTTCAAAGGCCTCTTCTTCTTTATTGTATTTTCAAGTAGTTTTTGTTGGATTCATCTTGTGGTAGAGAACACTTGAATGCACGCTCATTGCTTTTTGTTTGCTTACTGATTGAAGAAGCCCAGTTTCTTTTAACATCTGTTGCAGCTGCAGTGTGGTGTTTCTCTCAATTCCAGCAGACATGCAGCTCAAGCACGCTTTCAGTGGGCTTTCTACAGCCTTTTGTTTTAGTCCGTGACTCCTTTAGTTCAGCATCTGTTTCCCTGCCAAAGTTTCTCCTTCAGTGGAGCGAGCAGTGTATCACATCTGGTAAGAACTCTGGCAATTGATTCATGCTTAGATCTTTGCTAGGGATTAAATGTGCTGCACTTGAACTTGATAACATATCGCTCTGACTGTGCTGCTCTGGGAACTGGAGATGTGCCTTGAGAGTGCAGTTCTGGAGCCTGTCCGAAGGTTCATCCAGTTGAACGGCTGGAAGTGTCTCATCTCAGAGCACAGAGAATTTGTGTGAAAGGTAGAGGGAGCTGTTTCTCTTTTTATTTGGATGAGAAGCATGAAGGGCCTTTCTAGGCTGGTACTAAACCTTCTCAGAGCCCTCAGGTGCAGAAGGAAGGGTTGGCCTTGCTGGGTGGTAGCAGTGAGACTTTTGTTGGCTTAGGAAATGGAACTCTTGCTGTGTGCCAAGGGAGCTTCCCGCATCTGTGCTTACAATCCCTGGAGGTGCCTGCCTGCTGAATGAGATACGCTGGTGTGAGTGAGGGAAGGCACCTCCAGCTAACACTGCTTTGTTTTACTTACAGTGTTTCTTTTCCTTGTGCAGAGCACCGCAACATGCCCCAAGCTGACGCCATGGTGCTGGTGGCCAGGAATTATGAGCGCTACAAAACAGAGTCACGGGAGAAGGAGCGTGAGGAGATCGCCCGGCAGGCTGCCAAGATGGCAGATGAGGCTGTTCTGCAGGAGAGAGAGCGCCCGCCCGCCGTGGAGGAGGGGGCCAGAGGGGGCCACCCCCACCCTCCGGGCATTCAGACTCTCTTGAACCTTCTGGCAGACAATCGCTATTTAACGGCTGAGGAGACTGATAAAGTAATTAATTACTTGAGAGACCGGAAGGAAAGGTTACTGAGGGGGAACACTGATTCTCTGCAGGGTAAGTATCTCAGCCCTGAATGACACTAGTCGTTGTATGGTTTTGTGGGTTCTCTGGTCTGGGACAGGACATCAACACTGGGGTTACAGAGGAGTCCTGTTCTTGTAACATTCTTACAGCGTGCCTTTTGTTATGGAGGCGGATGTGTCTCCAGGAGTCCTGAGACTATTCTGATCTTTCATGTGACAGAAGTTTTATATGGGATTCTCTCAGGGAAACCGCAGTGCTCCCTGACTGGTTTGGCAGCTATGCAAAAGGCAACAGTTCTGTCCAGTGGTTTGGGTTCCCCAGAGCTGTGCAGCATTTCTGATTAGAGGGTGGCTATTTCCTGTGTCCTTGGTAGTTCTAGTTTCCTTTAGGTGCCTCTTCAAGGACATCATCTATGGAGCTTTAACTCCCTTTCTTTTCTTTCCCAGCACCCATGTCGAGACCATCTCTGGGAGCACCTTCAACACCATCTCTGGGCAGTCAATCCAACCTTCCAAGCTCTCAGACTCATCAGGGTTCACAGCCTCTGGTTTCTGCTCCTTCTGTTCCGGCATCCTCTGCTAATCCCCAGCAGGAGCTCCAGGCAAAAATCCTCAGTCTCTTCAACAGCGGGGCGGCAGCAGCTGTGGCAAACAGCAGTTCTGCACCCACCGTGGGCACGTCGGGTGGCACTCCGAGCCAGAACTTCACTAACATGACCAGCAATCAGGCCCGATCAGCACCAATGAGTGCTGGAAATTTAAACCAGGCTCAGCAGAGATTGCAAACTCCAAACACACAGATTCCTTCTCTCCAAGGCCCTTCAAGAAATGCAGGTCCAAGACCTGGAGCTCCTCCACCAGCTCAGTCACTTTATGGTCAGCACCAGAATCGTCTCCCTGCGCCTGGCAATGTACCTGCCCAAAGGCCGGTATCGTCTGGTATCAACTTTGACAACCCCAGTGTACAGAAAGCCTTGGACACCCTTATCCAGAGTGGTCCTGCACTCTCCCACCTAGTGAGTCAGACAGTGGCCCAGGGGCGAGCAGGGTCCTCTACCCAGCAACCTATGGGTTCCTACCAGCGACACTATTAAAGCTGAGCTGTCAAACCCTTTCCCCTACCCTTTGTCATTCCATATTTCTAGCTGTTTAAAGAGTCTCCTGTCCTTGACGTGGGACAAATGCCCCTGGATATGCATGTCCTCTCCACTTTGTTGAGAGTGTACTCCCAGTGGCATTGCTGCTGAGTGTTACTAGTGCTGCCCTTCCTCACCTTGGTCTGGATAGCAGTGTTTGGAGAAGTCTCTTCTGTTTTCTCAGTGGCAGGATATGCGGAGAGCCACTTTGGGCATTCACTTGTTCTGTCCAAGCCCAGGAGTTGCTACAATGACAGCCCTACATATTCCTCTCTCCTGTCCATGGGTGCACCTTCATGTTGTGGTGCATTCTGGTCTTAGTTTAGTTTCTGGCCCATTTTGGGGAAAATGATGCAGGACTGAAAAGAGCAGCACCCTGACTGGGCCTTCCTGGAGCTGCAGGCGTTTGGAACGGGCACTTATTTGCATTTCTTTGTTTCTTTTATTTCTTTTCCTTTAAATGCCATGTAAGCTGGTTTCAGAGGGAAATGCAGTGGTAGCACTAAGAACTGAACTGACGTGGCTGACTGCTGTTCTGTAAGCCAGGACAGCACTGTGTAGTCCTGCAGCTGGGCTGTCCTGTCCTGGCACAGCGAGGCTGGCAAAAGCACTTCACCCTGCCTGGCATGTGGGAGCTGACAGTTTTGTTCTGCCTGCGATGGTGGATCTGAAACGGGAGATCTTCCAGCCAAGGCAGAGATCTTAAACGGTCTATTGACTGAACAAAATCAGCCCTGCACCCAAGTAGCCCATTTTGAGATCAGTCTATTAAATTTCATGTACTAATTTCCTTTCCTTTCCTTATAATATTGCTTTGGGACAGCTGGTTACACTGCCCAGCAGCTCAGCCACAGCCACGCTGTTGTGCTGCTGGTCCTGTCTGCAGCCACTTCCCAGGTGGTCACCGTCTGCTCTCCAAAGCTTCACCTTGGTTGGTGTTTTGTCCATCTCAGGTGGGAGGCAGCGCCAACATGCAATACTAGAATTCCATGTGTCCTGCCAACACTTTGGTAGCTGCAGTGGGCAGTGGAGTGGGTCAGGCAGTGATAGTTCACCGTGTTTTTAACCAGTAACATGCTTTGATACCAGAACACAGAACTTCTCGAACCACGCGGTCCTTCTTGCACAGCCTTCCTGGGGTCTGTAGGTTTCCTGCAGAACCAAAGGATGCTGAGAAAGCAACGTTCTTGGAGCAGAGGATGTTCTTGTCCAAGGTGGTTTGTGTTGTAGCATTTTTTTCTCTCTGTGCTGTTAACGAAAGGACGTTACTTTTTAATAAAAAGGCAGGAAAAACGTTGTGTTGCATTTGATTTATGTGCTTAGAGCAGTCTGAGTGCTGCTGGGCTGCTGCTCTGCTCTGCTTATTTTGCTGTGCTTGCTGTTACTCTCTTCCAGGTTAAGTGCTTCAGGCCTTGCCTGGTGCTGGATGCAAGGGGGAAAGTGTGCAAACCTTTCTGTGCCCTCATCTGGGACTATTTTGGTCTTAAAAAAACACTTTGGTTTTAATGTTCTTAGGTGCAGTTTGTTGAGGTGCTCACAAGATTCAGTGAGCTGCAGTGGGACAAAATCACACTGTAGGTGATGGATATATCTTAGCAAAGCTTTTTGTAGTGCTTCTGCTGGACAGAAAGCACTTGTCTGGTTGTATGCAGGACATGCTGAGCTCAGAGGGTCTCATCAGGCTGGCAGCCCCTGCTGGGGACCACCAGGCTCTGTTTTAAGGCTGACACTCTTCAGCATCTTCATGGATGCACTGGGCTGCAGCCAGCGCTCAGAGCCGCGATAGTGAAACAGGAGGCCAAGCGCACGGTAAGGCCCTGCGAGCTAATGAGAGCTTCCCATGCGAGTAGTGAAGGGTGTAATAAAATCATTTATTGCATTTTGTGCAGACAGGAGTCTAGAAAAATGAATACAGGTAAAGCAGTAAAGCATTAACAGGGAGCATTCAACAGCTGAGGAGCCACTCCTCCATTAATATCGGCACAGAGAACACGGGGTCTGCACTGAGGCGGCCTAAAGCACGATACTGAAACGGTCACAGAAATTAAATGCAAACCTAAGCCTTTTTTTTGTTGTTTTTGGTTTTTTTCTCTTTTTGTTCGATTTTTTTTTCTGTTGCTGTTGTTTGTTTGTTTGTTTTTCTCCTCTTTTTGTTTGCTTGCGACCTGCTTTATTTACAAGGTTCTAAACTGAATTGCATTGCTCTGCACACAGATAGTTCTAAAACGAAGCGTACTCGGTCACTACGTGTCTATTGAAGTATTGCACTTGAATAAAAGTCACTTGGATGGACGCGGAACATCTAAGCTACGGTGATTAAAAGATTATTGGATGAACTGACCCGGCGATAACATTCATAACAAATATATTGCACATGTAGCACGGAAAGTGGTGTAACCAGCAACCTGTAACCTGCCGCTCCATCTGCCTT
Organism: Coturnix japonica; assembly: GCF_054131305.1. Taxonomy (NCBI): domain Eukaryota; kingdom Metazoa; phylum Chordata; class Aves; order Galliformes; family Phasianidae; genus Coturnix; species Coturnix japonica. Next base: position 11,460,445 of record NC_140681.1, on the reverse strand, counting down.
TCCCACCTGCAGTCCTGAGAGGGGCCTGACCACCCCCCAACCCCTCCCTGTGCTCCCACCCACAGCCTGGGGGTGTGGGACCCCCCAGAGCTGAAGCTGCTGCACATGGAGCAGCCGGGAGCTCGTGTTTGTGCTGCAGGAGGACACGGCCTTCACCAACAGCGACCGGCGGGAGGATGCTCCTTGGGGAACCGAACACTCACAGAGGCCAAACGTGCAGGGCTGGGTTTGTAAACTAACATGCAGTGCTGTCTGCTACAACTGGCCCTCTCCAGACCAAAGGCGAGAGCGATCTCACCAGGGAAGCCAGCGCCTGTCCTGCTGCACGGCGCCGCCTGGCAGGGCGCTGTGCCCACAGCTGTGCCCTGCTCCTGCTGCACGGTGAGGACGGGGAGATGCTTTTTTGCCTTTCTGCTCCCTGCAGGAGCCGGGGCCGTGGAGTCACCACGGCACAGTTTGGTGCTGCTGGAAGCGATGGAGCCCACCTGCCCGCAGAGCAGCGTGCCTCGGCCTGGCTTCACACCTGTGCAGCAGAGAATTCAACCCCTGCTGCACAAGGAAGGGTTTTACCCTGGTGCTGAGGTCAGGTTCTCGCTGCTATCTGCTCCATATAGGAGCGGGTTGAGGCTGCAGGGCAAAGCTGGGCTGAGGGCAGAGGGAGATTGCATGGAGCAAAGCACCTTGTGCAGAGGCAGGGAGCAGCTGGAAGCATTGCAGGCCGAGCACAGCGCGGTGCAATGAGCGGCAGGTGGGTGCACACACCTCCTCCTTGCCCGAGTGCTTCACACCATTGTGGGAGGCTGCAAACAGCACAGAGCTGTGTGTGGTGGGGCAGGGGCAGAACTGAGCCCTGAGCTAAACCCGACGGGGCACACGGGGCTGCTCTGCTGGCTGTCTCTGCCATCTATCATCTGTCCATCCATCGCAGCGCTCTGCGACAGCCCCAGTGCACCTGAGCAGATTGCTGAGCTGCCATGAGCGCTGCCTGCGGCGGGGGCTGCTGCTGGAGACAAGGAGGCACTTTGGGAGCAGTGCAGGTGTAGGAGCAGGGTACGGGCAGGCACAGGGTGCAGCTGGGGCTTGGGTTTGGTCCGGGAGTGTGTCCAAGGAGTCTTAAAGCCAAAAAAAAGAAACTCCAACGAAAAGAAAGCAAGCCAAGAAAAGCCCAAATAAAAGCCCACAAACCACTTCTTTGCTATCTAAGCAGCCTCATAAAGCTTTGGCCTGGAACTGGAGGAGTAGAGGAGCTCTGCAGAGGAAGAGGGGACGGAGCTGTTCTGTGCAAGGGCAGTGGAGCAGCACTGTGCACGGGGCACAGAGCAGACAGCGCTGCCAGGAGAGGGCAACTCTTAGCAGGCTGCACTTGGAGTGGAAGCTCAAATCTGCTGTGAAACGAGTTCAGAAAAGTCCGTCATTTCTTTTCCCTGAAAACTTTTAAGAAGCTGAATTGAGAAGAGCACGAGCCCCTGACATGGCCCTTCCCTGGGCCCTGTGCAGGGGCGGCCGTCACACCTCCGTCCCCACAGCCCGGTGCTAGCAGAGCCCTGCATCTCTCGGTATAGATATAGATCTCTATATATAGACTTCATCTGGTTCTATTCACATAAATATGATCACTTTAAAAATACACGTACTGTATTATGTACACTATGTACATGGGGCCGGGGCCGGGCTGCCCTCGGCGCCGCTTCCTGCGCGGTTCCTGGAACCGTTCACATTTGTTGAGAGCTCCTCAGTTTCTCTGGATGAGAATCGCTGTGGGGATGGGGATGGGGGGCAGCCCTGCGACTGCTGCCGGGCCCAGGGCTGTTTGAGGGGCAGCTCTGGGGCCATGGTGGGATTTGGGGACCAGGACGGGGCGGGCGCTGCCCAGAAATAGGGCAGAGGGGTCCCTGCTGCCATCCCGCATCACAGGGCTCGGCACAGGTGCTGCAGTGGGGCCGGGGGTGGTCGGACACGTTGCATACACTGAGAACCACCTGCAGAGCTGAGCGTTCTGGACCCCGTGGCAGCACCTGTGCCTGAGCCCAGGGATAAAGCCCCAGTGCACAGCGGGGTATGGGGCTACTGGGACCGGCGGCTGGCCAAGGTGGGGTCCATACAGCCCCCATTGCCCCCAGCATGGCCATGGAGCTTCTGTGCCAGGCCCAGAGCTGGCGATGCCTGGGGTTAGCAGCATCCACAGTCCCACAGCCCCGGGGTGGCTCGAGCTGACACCCCACACTGGTGGGACCTCTGCTCTGCTCCAGGCACCACAGCTCCAGGCAGTGACCACTAACACAGAGCAACACCTGCACAGAGGGGGCTGGGGCCGGCAGGAAGGGGACACACAGCCCCATCCAACTCAGCCAGGGCTCACGCTGCAGTGGCACCGCTGCTCTCCAGCATCCCGACCCACTCGGCTGCCCCCCACCCTCACCCCCTCCAAACCATCACAGCTGCCTCTCGGTGAGCATGGCACACGGCCTCCGGATGGGTGGTTGGGTCTGTCCAGGCCCAGCACGGTCCTTCCCAGGGCCATCGGGTGCTGCCGGAGGTGGGGAGAGGAGCATCTGGCGAGGAAAGCATGCTGGTGGCCTCTCTCTTCTCCCAGCACCTCTGTGGGGTGCGAGCATCAGGCAGCGGTGCCCAGCCAAGCTCTGTGGGGCGGCAGTGGGGTCTGGGGCCCATCGGGATGCAGTGGGCTCCTGCCCGGCCGGGGGCTGCGGGGGCAGCGCTGGGCTCTGATGCTCAGTCCGCAGAACACTGTATATATTTATATATAAACAAAGACAGCAGTGCTGTGACGTTGCAATGAGGAACAGCTGCTCAGGTGCTGGATGCTCCCGGAAGATCTGGTGCTGCAGTTCGAATGGAGAGGTCAGGGGCACGGCTGAAGGCAGGTGAAGGTTCTGCACACCGGCTGCCGTCGGGCTTCTCTCCTCCCTCCAGGAGCGCGGTGCGGGGTGGTGGGGCTCTCGGGGTGCAGACAAACCTCTCTGGCGACGTGTTTCAGGAGTAGATGGTGATGACCTCCCGGCCCCCGCCGCGCACCAGCAGCACTCGGTCCAGGTGCTCTGTCAGCACCTCCAGGAACTCCATGTCTGTGTGGCCGTCAAGGAGGAACGAGGGGTGGAAGCAGGGAGCCTGCAGCGCCCACAGCCCCACACCACAGCTGGAGGGCCCATAAACCTGTCAGTCTCAGCCAGGCAGGCTGCAGAGATTCAGGGGCATCCAGGCTGAGCACTGGGCAGTGCCCTGCAATGCCTGCAAAGAAGCCCTGGCCCCACAGCCCCTGCAGAGGGACTCTCAGCCCACCCCCAGAGCAGTGGGAAGGATACAGTTTTCATCCCCTTTCCTGTTGCGGGGCGGCCCTGGCATGTTGAGCAGGACCAGCTTGGCGTCCTGGGACTTCTTCACAATCACCTCGTTGAGCTTCACAGCCGTGTGCATCCTCCGCACGTTGGACTGGTTCCTGGGGAGACAGCACATGTGGGTGGGGGCCGGGCACAGGGCTGCACAGGGCAGTGGGCACAGGGCAGGGCTGGGCTGCAGCACAGCAAACCTCACTGGCATCGTGTCACGAGCAACCACCAGTGGGTGCAAGGAGCTGCCTTTGCACATGGGGCCCACAAGTGCCCGCCCCCCACCCCCAGCCCCCAAAGCAACATACTTACAGGTTCTCCCACTCCCTGCCCAGGTCACAACGGGGTTGGGAAAAAAGAGAGAGAGAAGAGGTGAGTGCCAGGCATGCACATGTTCCCCAGCACCCAACCCCCGCTCTGCACAGGGACCCCCCCACCTCCCACCCTCCCCACTGCACGGGTGGGTGTGCAGGGACCCGGCTGCAGGCCCCTGCTCAGAGCAAGGAGGGACACATGGGCCTGAGCCCAGAGCACGGTGACACGGCAGCAGCACGTGGGGCCGTACGGCTTCATGTTGAAGAAGTCCTTGATGCCCTCGGGGCTGACGGGGCTCTTGCTCTTGTTCTTCTCGGCCACAGACTTCTCCTTGGTCCAGGTGAGATGCACCTTCTCAGGGGCTGACTCTGCCTCTTCAGCTGGGGACTGGGGGCTGCTGGAGAAGGTGGTGGCGTTTTTGTCGTGGATGAGCTGGACCTGCAGCAGAGCAGAGGGTGACGGCAGGGGCTGGGAGCAGCTGCTGATCCTGACTCCAGCAGGACACACACGCGGTGCCTCACCTCCTCCTCGGGCTTCTCCTCGCCGTCGCCCACCTGCTCCTCAGGGACGTTCAGACGCAGGCGCGTGTTGGCCGGGTTCTTGCGCCGGATGGAGCCGCGAGACTCATCCGTGATGCTCTGGATCTGCACGGGATGGGGTGAGCACACAGCAGGGCAGGACGGGGGCACACAGCAGGGCCAGGTGTGGGGCTGTGCCTCACCTCCCGCTCCCGCTCGTTCTTGGTGAGGTGCATTTGCTTGAGGATCTGGGAGCGCTGCTCCATCACCAGCGTCTTCTCGTAGGTGTAGGCTGAGATGTCGCTCTCGTGCTGTGGGGCAGAGGAGCAGGATAAGCTGTGGGGCCCAGCCTGCAGCACACCCCATCCTGGCCCCACACAGCCCCACAGCGCCGTGTCTCCAAGCCCAGATTCCCTGTATGCAGCACGCTGGGAACAGCCCCGTGCTCACCATCTCCACCACCTCCACCTCCGCCGTGATGCGCAGGTGGTACAGGAATGTTGTCAGGTCCTTCTTCATCTGGATGCTGTTGTCATCCATCTGAGCCACCGTGAAGATACGCATCTTGCACTTACGCCAGACCTGTGAGGGGGGAAGGGAGGGAGCTGTGGGCACCCTGTGGTGGAGGCAGACCCGACCCCAGCCCCTGCCTGTCCCAGGGGCACAGTACCTTGTGGTGCCGCAGGAGGAAGGGCAGCAACATGAGCATCCCTCCATCGTGCACGATCCACCAGACGTCGATGTGTCCCTCTGAGAAGCGCTCCTGGTTGCCCGGGAACATGGCCACATTCTTGGCCACCAGCAATGCCAGGTGCCCGGCCGTGGTCTCCCGCACAAGCTCTGTGGGGAAAGGGCCATGTCAGCCAGCACTGCTCATGTAGGCACCCCGAGGCACCCGGACACGCAGCCCTACCAATGAAGTTCCTCCAGGTCTGGTGATCCTCCTTCTGGCGCCAGCTGCGGGGCCAGCCCACCAGCACCGTGTTGTGCTGCAGCCCTCCCAGCCCGCTGGACTGGATGAGGTGCGACATGCCGTCCCGCAGGTTGGACGAGATCACCACCTGGCAGAAGCCCTTCACCTTCTCCGCTTCCATCAGGCGGCGGATGGACTGGCAGCAGGAGAGAGGGTGTCAGGAACGGTGCATAGGACATGGCCCCGCACAGCACCCACTGCAGACAGCACCCACTGGTCTGGGGCAGCCGGCAGGTGCATGGGGTGCAGGGAGCAGAGCCAGTGGGGCGTGGGTTGTGGGGTGCAGAGCCCTGCGGCAGGACGGCAGCGTGGGATGGAGATGGGGGAGGCCCGGCTTTGAGCTGCACCGGCGCGTGGCTCTGCGCCGTGCCGAGCAGAGGGAGTCCCCGTGCCAGGGCTCTGACGGGCGGCAGAGCAGCAATTAGAGTTATTTACTCAGAGAAATTATAACATGTCTGCATGGGAGAGAAACTGTTTGCTTCTGAGGGCTTAATCTCATTAATGTGCCGCCTGGCTGGCATGAGGTGTGAGGGGAATCATGCTCCACTTGGGAAGGCTCTCGCTCCACCTCCCCCTGCCTGCAGTGTGGGGGCTGTAGGGAGTGTGGGGGGCTCGGTGGAGGGGCTGCGCAGCCTGGCAGCACTGCGGCCCCTTGCTGGCACTGTGCTGTGCTGTGCTGCACCAGCCAGGAGCCAGACCCACTCCCTGCTGGTACCCGGCATCCCTGGTGCTCTGGGGAGCAGAGCAGCAGTCCCAGCAGCCCCACAGCAGGGCTGGATGCACCGTGGGGCACAGCAGCTGCCGCTGGGAGGGCCTGGGAAGCTCTCACCTCCTCGGCTCTTTGCGCCTGTGGGTGGTTGTCCAGGAAGGTCCCTTCCAGCACAGAGGCCACAATGGTGAGGCCCTTGCCTGCTTTGAGCTGTGAAGTGAAGGACAGGAGCTGTGGGTGCACCACGTTCTGCTCCTGATCCACACGGACCAGAACCAGCAGCTGGGGCCTGGAAGGAAGGTCCTGCAGTCAGCACCCGCCGCCCTGATGGCTCCCGCTCCCCCCAACCCGCGGCCTCACCTCCAGTTCTTGGTGTGGGGGGGGCCCTCCTCCAGCCGCAGCAGTGCGTAGCGAGCAGCACTCAGCGACAGCCCCCGGATCCCATCACCCCATTCCTTCTCCGCCCTGCAGCACACAGCAAAGCCTCAGAGCAAGTCCACGGCTGGGAGCCCCAGTGATGGAGCACAGCCCCAGCACCTACGGCACCACGGGGATGTGGGTCCCCCAGCCCTGCAGCCCCTGCCGGGCCCTTACCCGCGGTATTCAATGTACTTGTAGATGAGGCCGGCGATCAGCATGGCGACCAGTGCATAGTACCAGGAGCAGATGAACATCAGAGCCAGGCACAGGCTCATGCCCAAGAAGGAGAGGGTCCTGCACAGGGCACCACATCAGCAACCCGCAGCCCCCAGCCCCCAGCCCTGCATCGCCCCCTGCTCACCAGTGGTAATAGCGGAAACGGGGCCGCCAGTTGGGCGTCCGCAGCAGCGTCTGCACAGCACAGGCCAGGTTGACAAACATGTAGCACATGAGGAAGAACCTGCAGAGGGGAGCGGCTGAGCATGGAGCTGTGAGTGTGACAGGCCCCATGCTCAGCCCCACGGGGAGCAATGTGGGGCACAGCGGCTAAGGAAGGACCCAAACCCGCCCAGCTACCACTGCACTGAAGGTGCTGCCTACATGGAGAGGATGGGGGCCACCTCGTCCAGGGATGCGATCAGGATCCCAATCTCGCAGATGCAGGCGGTGAGCAGCAGAGCCCAGGTGGGCTCCCCGTTGGCTTTGCCATGGCCAAAGACCTGGGGCAGGGGAGAAAAGGGGTGTTAGGGGTGTTAGGGGTGTTAGGGAACCGGCGGCAGCTCCATGCCGCTGACCTTGCCCCGCGCCTGGAGGTGGGGACAAACACAGCCGCGGTGCTGGGGAGCAGCCATCAGAGCCCCCCAGCCTGACCACGTTGGCACACAGACCCCCACCCCCCAGGGGTACCCGGGGGCAGAATGTGGGCGGGGGGTGGGGGCCGCGTGTCCGGGAGCACGGCAGGGCGCAGGCTGCGGTCCTCGTGCGGGCGCTCCGAATGTGGCTGGCAGGGCGGAGGCGCTCGGTTAAAATTAGCCTGCTCTTCCCCGGGGGGAGCTGTCGGTTCGGATTTGGAGAGACGCAGTTGTGAGAACGCGTCTTCGGAGAGCAGATAAAACATTAAGCAGCAGCAGCGGGGGGAGGGGGATCCCGACCTTTCCCGACACTCTCCTCCTACCGACAGCTCGCGGACGAACCCACCGCAGCCCCGGTGCCCGCAAGGTGAGGGGCAGCCGACCTGCCCCATGAGTGAGGGGGAGCACTGAGAGGGCTGGGGGCCGCTCACCCTGAGGAAGGGCACGATCCCATCCCTGGAGATGGCCTGCAGGAGGCGCGGGGCGCCGGTGAGGCTCTGCAGCCCAGCCCCGCATGTAGAGAAGAAGGAGCCGATAACGATGACCCACGGGGACGGCCACGCCAGGGTGCCCACCACCAGGTTCCCATTGACGGCTTCACCAAACCTGCGGGGCACAGGTATCACCCACGGCCATGGCAGCACGTGTCCAGCCCAACCCTAGTCTATACAGTGTGGGGAGCGGGGGGACGTGGGCCAGGGGCTTCCCACCCCCTCTGACAGGAGTGGGCCAACGAAGGCTGCGTGTGGCTCGGATCCAGTTTGTGTTGGTGCTGGCGACCCAGAAGTGTCACTGCCGCACAGCGAGCTGGGCTGCCCTACATACACGGCACTGCCTGTTGACAAACAAGAGCTGCGCACAGCCCGAGCCGCAGGGACCATAAATGGGGGGGAAGAGGCAGCCACGAGCCCCCAGAGCCTGTTGTGAGCTCTACATCTGCCCTGGTGCACAGCCAGGCATCCTCCCTGCAGGCACACTGTCCCCACCGGACCCAGAACACCACCACATCAACCCAACGTTCCAGCTGCAGCTTCCTGCTGCGTCCCCCACAGCTGTCCCTGTCCCCAGCCCTTCCCACAGCCCAGCTTGCCCCACACAGCCCAGTGGCACTCACTTGTCACGCAGAACAACACCCTCGATGCATGCCCCGAAGAGCACAACGGAGCTGATGTCTGTGGGTAGGTCAAGGACAGCCTGCAAGGCACAGAGCCCCCACACCACCCTGCCCAGCACTGGAACCTGTCTGTCCCACCAGACCCCACCAGACCCCTCTCTGCCCTGCTGGCCCACCTGCCCATCCTCACGCAATCAAGCCCTGAAGGATACAGACTGCAGAGGTGGTGGCGATGGCCAGGATGGTGCCTGTGGGGATGGACTTCTGTGCGTCCCGCAGGTCCCCAGAGCGGTTGGAGCCAGCCATGATGCCTGGAGACAGAGCCACAACCCTGCTGGTAGGACGGCTCCAGCTCTGCTGTTCTAAGGGCCCAGATGGACACAGGGACCCCCGCCCACCTCACGCCCCCATCAGCACTTTCCCACCTGACCCACAGGCTGAGGCTACTAAAGGATTAGGTACAAAATCCACTGTTTGACTTGTTTCATCAGCCCTTAATTAACTCCAGCAGGGGAGTGAATGGCAGCGGCTGCAGGGTCTGATCATGGCTGGGACAAGACATGGTCTTTTCTGACCTTAACGATTCCAGTCCTATGGTGCTGTGGATCTGGCACAGCCCTGACATGTGTCCCCCATGAGCCCGGCTGCCACGTGCACAGCAGGTCCCGCAGTGGGGACGCAGCTACCTGTGGCTCAGCCTACATTATTGATGTGACACAAATCCATGCACAATCACACCATGCCGTAAGCAAGAACCAGGCAGGAGGGTACCAGGGGCAGCACATTGAGGGCACCACAGCACAGCTGAGAGCCATCAGCCCCAGGATCCAGCATCACCAGACCCAGCAGTGAGTGCAGAGATGGGACGGCCCACAGGGCTCCGGCTGAGCTCCCACATCCCACAAGGGTCCCACAGGGCTCCGCAGCGGGACTGGGGCAGGGGAGGGCTCCTCCTCCCCCGGGAGCTATAAATACCAGCACTGCGGGCACGTCAGCACACAGCGAGGCACCGGAGCTGCGTGGGAGGACGGGCTGTGATCCACCCCCGCACCAGAACCGGGCCCAACAGCAGCGCACGTGGGATCCGTGGGAGAGGCACAGCAGCACGTGTGAGAGGGGAACGGCAGCACCCACCTGTGACTGAGGGGAAGTAGATGCCCACGAGCAGCGTGAAGTAGGAGGTCATGTCACTGAAGACGTAGGGCTGGTCCATGTCCACCGGGGTGTCTGGGGGGCTGACAGAGGGCAGCCCCCGCTTCTCCACGATCACTCCCTTGGTCAGATAGGAGCTCCAAAGGTTCTCTATGAAGAGGCACAGCCACTGTGAGGACACATCCAGAGCACAGCCTGCACCCACAGCCACCTCCTTGAACCCTGCACCATCCCATCCCCTCTATGCCACGCAGCCATAGAGCTGATGGTGTGCGTGGAGGGCAGTGGGCAGCCCCAGCCCCTGGTGGGCCTCAGAAACATGCAGGCACCAGGGGTGGGTGGGTGTGTGACCAGGGCAGGTGTGTCCCGCTGCTGGCACTGTCCCTGTAAGATACTGGAGCAGCTGACGTGGGATTCCTGGAGCAAATAATTAAGAGGGTAATATAATTAATACCGATCAACACAGGTTTAAGGAAAGTGGATCGTGTCAAAGTAACTTGATAATGTTTTTGATGGGATTATAAGCGTGGGGCTGATGTAACAGGCTTAATGTCCCTGTGTGTGCTGCCTTGGTCACAGATTGCAGAGAAAAACTGGAGCAGCAGAAAGCAGCCAGCACGGCCAGGCAGGGGCAGCCAGCATCACCACAGCATTGCACTGGGGCTGCCACCCCATGCTATGGCCCTTCCCCATGTCCCCCAGACATCCCCAGGTGACAGCTGGGACTGACAGCCCCTGCTGCCACTGCAGCCCATCCTGCTGGGAAAGGCACATTGTCCACAGACAGAGATGGAGCCTGGGCTGCAGCCTGCCCCCGCCCTGCCCTGCAGCACAGAAAGCCCCCAGAAGCCCCCAAGCATCCAGCACACCCCCTGCATTCCCTTGGTCCATTGGCCTGGCAGCTGCAGCCCCAAGAGCTGTAACCCTGAGTGCCAACACCCCAAGTGTGGCACAGAGCATCGTCCTCCAGCACCCAGCTGAGGAACGTGAGCGCCTGGGAAACGCACCAGCAGCTCCAGAAAACAGGTCAGCAGCAGCTTCTCCCCATGCTGCCGAGGTGCTCTGTGCCCTGGCTGCCCTCCAGTGCCTGTGCTCCAGCAGTAGCAGCAGCACAGTACCCCCGAGGGGCGATTACTCCTCGCTAAACCTCAGATCAATATCCTGCCTTCCAATGGCTGAGAGGAAACAAAGGGAGGATTTATTCCTCCCCAGCCTCTGAGCATCACTCAGAGCTGTCAGGCTCGCACCAGCTGTGGCTCAGGTGGCCACAGCACCGGCCAGAGTCCCGCAGTGCAGCCATTCCTGCTGCCTGGTGCACCCGAGGGCAGAGTGTCTGCAGGCAGGGCTCACCACGCTCCCCATCACTGCCGTGCCAGGACTGGCTTTCTGCTCCATGCATCTGTCTGCACACCAACCCTCTGCCAGCCCCACGCAGAGCTGCCATGGTCCTGCTCATGCCTCCATCCCCGCCGCACACCCACCTTGGATGAGGCCACTGGCAGCTCCAGGGATGCCCTCGATCTCAGTCACGTTGTTCATGGTGAAATACTCATCACAGGTGGCGTTGAGGAAGCGGGAGGTACAGAAGAGCTCCCAGAGCTTGGAGCCCACCGTTTCGTTGCCCTCCACCACCACCTTGGTGCAGAGGTCAAAGCCGTGCCGCGAAAGGGTCCTGTTGCCCAGCAGGCAGATCCTGGCAGGGGGGTACAGGCACTCAGCAGCACATCCTCAGCCCAGCCCCCATCCCATGGCAGGTCGTACTCACGGGAAGCTCGGTGGGTCGAAGGCTGACTTGATGACACCGGCGTAGATGGCCAGGATGGAGAGGATGACGCAGCCCAGGAAGACCAGGGCAAACTTATTGACATATTTGACCCCCACGAACACCACGGTAGCCATGCAGGTCAGGACACAGGTGCCATAGACGCGCATGTTGTTGAGCATCGCAGCTGCCTCCCCGCTGGCATCCTCTGCCTTGAAGATGGCCATGGCGGGGAAGATGTAGGCCTGGAGGAAAGAGAGTCACTGCTTGGTGAAGGCAGCACTCCTGGCCCCCACCACACATCCATGACCCCCCCCAGCAGGTGAGGGCAGAGCCACCAGCCCACGACACGAGCCCTCAGCATCACATGGGCAAAGGCCACAGCACTCACCAGCAGGATCTCGATGGTGCCCAGGATGTACATGGCGCCAGCAAAGGTGGTGCCCAGGTAGAAGCAGAGCCCCACAGCCCCACCAAACTCAGGCCCCAGGGAGCGTGAGATCATGTAGTAGGAGCCGCCCGCTGTTGGAGAGAGCAGAGGTTGGTCCCTGGCAGCCCCCAGTAGGCTCCCCCAGTCCTCCCCGTGCCCCAGATGGGGCCAGGACCCCCAGCACTCTGCTTCAGCCGGCGGCAGCTCAGCCATCCCAAGCCCTGCACAGCTGAGCTGGCAGAACTGCTCGCAGGAGCCGGGCAGCTGGGCATGACGGCCGCAGGGAGACCTGTCCCCTGCGAAGCCACACAGGCACCGAGGCCCCAGGGACACGGGCCGTGCCCCGCTCCTTCCTCCCAGAGGAGCCCTTAGAGCCAGGCGGCAGCGATCGATGGCCCCGCGGCCGGCGGCAGGATGATAAATGGCATTAATTACAGCCGGAGCTGGGCTGCCAGCGCTGTGCTGAGCCCCGGCAGCGGCGGGGAAGGCACCGCTCCGGCTCTATGGAGCTGAACAGACGCTCAGGGGGCAGCCCCGGGCACCGCAGCGCTCAGCCCCCAGCAGCACGTTCCCGCACCCCGGCACCATCCTCCCCCTGCTCCTCGCCCGGCTCCGCTCGGGGAAGCGGCTCCCCCCGCGGCCGCCCCAGTCTGGCAGGAGGATCCGTGTCTGACGGCTCCCGCTGCCATCTGCACCTCACAGCTCTGGGGACGGGGTGGAGGCTCCAGCTCCGTGCTCACCCCCGGGGAACCCGCTCGGGGCTGGTGGCAGAGGGCCGGGACACGGCTGGCACTGACAGCTGCCATCCCCTGCACGGCACGGGGCAGCCCCGGTACCTGGCACAGCACTTCTGGGGCACGAAACCTGGCAGGAGCCCACCCCTGGGGGAGCCAGCACCCCATGCCCCGAGTACACACAGGCACAGCCTCAGGTCTACCTGGCACCACGCCGTTGGTGGCAATTGCACTCATGGAAATAGCCGTCAGCATCGTCTGCAGGAGGAAACACAGTGTCAGCATTGGGCAGAGCCCCCTTCCAGCTCAGGCGGGGGACAGGAGAGGGAACGGTGAGCAGAGACCATGGGGCAGCAGCAGGACTTGCCGCAGGGTGAGGACAAGAAGGCTGGGACATGGCACTGGCTGGGATGATGCTGTGCTGCCTGTGGGGCTCAGAGGGTACGTGGGCAATGGGGTCTCTGCCCACACACATTCCTCCCACCCAGCACATGCTGCAGGGCACCGTCCCAACAGGGCAGCCAGCTCCTGGGCACAGGGGTCTCAGACAATGGGCACCAACACCACAACCCACCCACACCCAGGTGCAATCTGGGTCACAGTTTGAACACTGTTCCACTCCCAGTTCCTCAGGGAAGCTGGGTGGTTTCTCCTTGCTAAGTGGAGCAGGAGCACCTGAGCTTGCTGAGCAGCAGTGAGTGCTGGCATGGGGAGCAAAGCCCAGCATGGGGGGAGCGAACACTCCTGGACCAGTGGGAGCCCCCAAGATGAGGATGAGGGGTGGGGGTTGGGGGCACTTACACAGGAGCAGCAAAGGAAGACCATGCAGAAAGATTCCATGATTCCAGCGATCCCCACCACCCAGGTGAGGCGCAGAAACAGGATGACCCCAAAAATGTTCTGCAGGCAGGGCAGGTAGACGCCCATGAAGGTGCCCATCCGTGGAGCCTGTGGAGGAAGCAGGGAGCCATCAGAGCTCAGGAGGGATCTGGTGCCCTGAGACAGGCCACAGCCTGGGCTGAAGGGGATGGGAGGAAGGAGCAGTGACTGCCCTGCAACCTCTCACCTGCACTGGCTTCTTTTTGCCCCCATCATTGTTCTCAGCTTCCTCATGCTCCCTGCTGCCCTGGGGCAGGTTGGTGTAGTTGGCCAGCCCGCTCAGCAGGGATGAGACCATCGGGCTGGTGTCCATCTCCTCCTGCAAAGAACAGAGCCCAAGAGCTGAGGTCCTGCACCACCCACACCCAGCACCCAGCGCACAGCAGAGCACTGCTCACACCAGGACAGCCACTGTGGCATGCTGCATTCTGCAGGCTGCATGCCCTTGGCCCGTGGCCACTGCAGGCCCTGCAGTGGGAGATCCTGCATGGGCTCCTCAGCGTCCCTGTCCCCATGACCACCTCCCCAGGTCCCATCTGGCCCAGGCCACCCGCATGCCCTACCTCGAAGAGGGCCATGTTCTTGCCATCGTACTCTTTTCCTTTCTCCAGGTCTGTGCTGTTGATGAAGGGACTGCTCTCCTTGGGATTGCCATCGCCTGCAGGATACGATGGAGAAGTAAACTGGCAGCCCCCAGCCCTGAGGAGCCACCCCCCCAAACCAGAGCCGCACAGCACTGACCGTCTGGGCTCACTGGAGCGCACCCACAGAGCCAGCACCAGGCAGAGTGAGTGGTGTGGATCCAGGGGGAACCGGGCAACCCAGCATCCCACAGCAACTCACAGCGCTGATCCCTGATACGGCCCACAGGGCTGGGACACACCCGGTATTGAGGGCTGCCCCACAGCACTACCCAAAGCCTGCAGAGCCCATTGCTCCACCAGGATGGGGCTGCCGTGCTGCATAATGACCTCGCACAGAAGACGCCCAGAGTCGGGCTTAATAGCAAAGAAAGCAGCAGAGAGCTGCAGAGCAGCAGAAATAAATCAGGCTGGAAATAAAGCGGCAGCTAGCATGGATGCCATTTGAATGGCGCATTTCTCAGCACCGAGGCAGAACAGAGAGGCCAGGCTGTGTGAGCAGTGTGTAGGGCTGGGAAATGCCCATGAACCAAACGGAGCAGAGCATGGTGTGAGCTCACCCACATGGCACAGGAACCAGGGCAGGACAGCAGCAGGGCCGGGCAAGCTCTGTGCATGGAGCACCCTAGAGCTGCCCTGCGCCCACAGCCAACACTGAACACAGAGCTCAGGAAGGCCTGGAGCTGTGGGGAGGTGCATGGGCTGCCATGAGCCGGGGTGAGCAGCAGCCAGGACAGACCCAGCACGCTGGGAGCACAGCGCTGCTTTGAAGGCTGTCTGCTCCCGATGGTTGACTCATTTTGGGGTTCAGCGGAGCAAGTTCTCCTGCATGCAGCCATGATTCACCACCTGCAGCCCCTCCTGGCTGGCTGGGGGGCAAAACCCCCGACACCATGGGTGATGCTGACCCCATGCGCTCCCACCCCACCACCACCATTCAGCCAACAGCAGGGCTGGAGCTGCGGTCCCCATGGTGCCACACCACAGAGGGCAGCCCACACCCACTGCCCAGGCACCGCTCGTGGGGCCGTCAGTGTGGGGCAGTGCTCCTGCCCAGCTGGTTCTGCCAAAAGCATCATGTAAAGTGCATGTTACATAAGAGCTGCATGCACAGGCAGACACCGTCCTGGCCCCCATCACCTCAATCCACAGCCTGGGCCCTGGGGAGCATGGAAATGCTATAAACATAATGCAAACAGGGACACCCACCCCTGCCAGCCCCGGGACCCCAGCCTCAGAATGGGCCCATGGTGGTGAGGGGCTGGGGGGTGTCTGCACTCTTCTCTCCGGAGTGCACACAGCCCCACTACACGGGGACACACGGGGGACATGCAGAGGGACACACGGGGACACGTGGGGGCAGCGGGGTGGGGGTGGGCAGCCCAGAAGAGCTTTGGGACCCCCACAGTGTGAGCGGAGCCGCGGGGCCTCGCCTCACCGCCTGCTACCCGGCCGACGACATCACCACGCTGGTTTCTATGGGAACAGCGAGCCACGGCTGCCTCTGCTCCTGCTCTTATGTAACAGCACAGCCGGACAGACGCCGGACCCCACGGCACCGCACAGCACCGCACAGCACCGCAACCCACCAGCATCCTGCGGGCACACAGCCAGGCCCCAGGACCCCACATCACCACAGCCCCATAGGGCCAACACTGCCCAGCTCCTGGTGATGGAGCACAGCCTCACCATGGGGCATCCACACTGCCCTGCTGCCCTGACCTGCCAGCACCGTCACTGCACCCCAAGACCGTCCTGATGCCCCCTTGTCCCCCCAGCCCCATCTCAGAACACTGACAGCACCAGGGCAGGGCCCTGAGCCCAGGATCTTGGGTTCAGGCTCCTGCTGTGCCACACAGCCCAGTGCCCCTGTTGTGGGCAGTGCCCCACAGCCTCACAATCCAAAGCTGACCCCCACAGCCCCACAGAACAACAGTGCTGGCTCCATTCTGGCTGCCAGGAGCCCCTCGCCTGGTGGTGCCAACCAGCAGAACTAACACCAGGAGAGGCCCAAAGTGGCCACTGTAGGTGGGGGCACAGGGCTGCTCAGCTTTGCTGTCCTCAGGGTGCAGCCCAGGCCCCCTCCCCATCTCTGCAGGCTGGAAGGAGTTAAGTGCCACAGCTGCGGGGTCCCAGGTGACGGCTGTGCTCCCCGCTCCTGCTGGAGACCATTTTGCCGCAGAGGGGCTGGTGCAGCCTCTTCCAGGCGGCTGTCAGAGGATTTGTGGTCTGTGCAGAGCCGGGCAGGGGCACAGCAGCCCACCCTGCGCAGGGACGCCCCAAACCCCATCACTGCTACTGAAGCCGGACCTGCCCGAGGCACCGAGTGTGGCACCCCCAGGACACTGCAGGCTGCCAGCTGACCCCGATGCCCACGGGCCGACACGTTCCCATCACCCCAGCACTGCCCAGGGCCACGCAGCATGGGAGCAGAGCCGAGCCGTGCCAGGCTTCGATCCCGGCGCCGAGCCGCCCCCCTCCCCAGGGATCACTCAACATGAATCGGCCTTTTAATTTGCTGCGGCGGCTGGAAGGGCTCGCGGCTGGGTTGCTGGCAGGGAACCACGGCCCCGGCGTGGCGACCACGTAATGCTGCTCGCGGCAGGGCTCCCCGCCGGCCCTGCATGCTGGGGACATCCCAGCACCCAGCCCACACCCCGCTGGGGACTCGGAGCTGTGGGACCGCCCCTGCGTGCCCACGGCCATCCCGTGGGGCAGCACCAGGCAGGGCTGCGGCACCCACCATGATGTGATCTCTCCGTGGCTTTTTATTCAGCTCTCAGTTGTGTTGGGAAGCATCATGTCCCTTATCCCAAATCCTCCGTAATCGTTTTACACAGCGCAGGGACTGAGCACTAACGAAGGGTGGGAGGGGGGGGAGGGAGCCAGGCAGCCAAATCCTGAGGGTTAATTTAGCAGAGATGCTGCCAGGGCTGCAGCCAGCCTGTCCCCCCTGCAGAACACTGCCAGCATGTCCAGCCCTGGAGCTGGGGGCTGCAACCCCTGGATAGGTGGGAGCAGCAGGCAAGAGGGGGATGCTGACGGGGCAGCTCCCACCCCATACCAACACTTGCCCCTGGGTTTGTGCTGCTGGATGCTGCCCCCACCCCAACCTGGCTCCAGCTGGCATCCCCTCCTGCACTGCCCCTCTGCAGGGTTGGCACTGCGTGTCCCCTACCCCTGCTTTGGCACCAGACAGTGCCACTGGGACCTACGCCTGCAGGAGGCACTTCCAGCCCTGCATCGGCACAGCACCAGCCAAGTCACAGCCCTCCAGCCCCAGGAGCAGGACAAGGAGCAGGGCGATGCCTGCCTGCTTTGCGCAAGCTGCCCAGGCCATGGGGCTGTGCTGGAGCTCCTCCCCAGGAGCACAGGGCACCTTGACTTTTGCCAGAGAGTTCGCTGGCACTGGCTGGCAGCAGACTGCTCCAGCTCCCTGGGACTCTGCCCAGGGCTGTCTGCAAGGAGCAGCCCCCAGGTCACGCCAGCACTTCTGTGCATCCCTGTGGGCCGGCAAGCACATGGGCAAGCACGTGTCCCCCAGCTGATAGCCCCAGCTGCTGCCATGTTGCAGGAGCTCCTGCCTGGGGGTGGCCACAGCGCTGTTCTGTCCCCTCCGGCCATCCAGGGCACTCGGCCATGCATGCACTGGTCCTGGCATTGACCCTCAGCCCTGGGGTGCTGTAAGGTCCTGCAGTGCCAGGATCACTGCAGCACAGAAGAGGTGCAATGCCCACCCCCCCTTCCCCCGGTGACACTGCCCCTGCAGCTGGCCAGCATGCCGAGCGGCCGTTTGGGGTGGATTCTTTCACTGCCTGACCCAAATTAGACCAACTGCTACTTCAGACCTATCCTCTTCCTTCCTAAACCCAGGATTATCCTCTCTTTGATCAGCCGGCCCTGCAGGCTCAGGATTTCCAGCACAGGCGCTTTGGCTGGCTGCATTTAAACAGCTTCCCAGATTCTCCCATAGCCTGAGCCCTGTCATGGGAATGGCCGCAGAATGATGCTACAGCCAAGATCCACACCCCGACTCTCCTCTCCTCGGACAGCCAGGTGCCTCCAGCCCAGAGCACAGGTATCTGCAGCAGGGCTGCATCTGACATCCCCATGCCCAGAGCAGAGCGGTGCACACAGCCAGCCCTATGTCACACTGCAGCCCTGCCTGCTGCCCTGCTCCTGTCCCCTCCCCAGGGCTGCTCCTGGCCCTGCTCTCGCTGGGCTGTCAGCACTGGATCCCATCCAGCCCTTGTCACCAAAGCATTCTCTTAAGCCACCCAGAACAAGGACCTGCAGAAGGGCTGCTGTTTGGCCTTGGGACACAAATGGCACTAGTGGAGGACCAGGGATTCTGCAGCACCTTGTCTGCGTGTCTCAGCAGGCATCACAGGGCCTGAAAGAGCCGGAGGTGTCCCTGCTGGCAAGCATCGGCTCTGCCACCCTGAGATGGGACATCACCATCCCTAGACAGACCTGGGCAGGGAGTGCTGCGGGGCCCCTGGCAAGGCACAGGAGAAGCACAGCCCCCGCAGCAGCCACCAGAGTCCTCCACCCCCACCACCCCCGGTACAGGTGCGAGGGGGGAGGGCCCTGCAGCACCTCTCCCCTGCACCCTCCTCTGCTCTCCAGCCCCACGGAGTCACACACCTCCTCCAGCCCCGCACCAGCAGCCCCACAAGCACCACCTAACTCAGCTCAGCCCCAGAGACAGTTTGCATGACCCATCTATAGCGGTACCACATCCAACCTCACAGCCAGACCCCAGAAACGCAGCCTGCAAGCAGCAGGGCAGGCACACCTGCCTCCATGCAACCCAGCATTGCCACAATGGAGACGCAATGAACAACACGGCCCCTGCTGCTGCATAGGGCAAAGGGTCAGAGCCAGGGAAAGGTTTGGCTGGTGGGGCAGCACAGCTCCACCTGGCCGGGCAAGGTGACCCCGAAAACTCCTGCCAACCCTGACCTTGAGTGCAGCCGTGAATAAACAAGCAGATAAACAAGAGCCGGGCTGTGGAGCACACACCAAAAGCGTTGTGTGTGGCAATGCCTGGAGCCCTGCTGCAGGCAGCCGGGAACTCACACTGCAACTGTCGGTCCGGCTGCCCCCTCGAGGCCCTCCCGGCCGGGGCTTTCGACAGACCCTGTAAGGGGACGTGGAGGGAGTGGGGGCGGCCAGAGTGGTACCGCAGGATGCCCCGAGCTCACGGCTGCATTCTCCTGGCCCGTTCCCGTGCCTGCCAGCAACACCCGTGAAAGAGGATGCTGCATTCGCCCTGCTGACGGGAAGCCGGGGACTGCACCCGTGCAGCTCGGCTTTGCCGGGGGTCAGGGAGCACGGGGGCCAGGGTTCCGCTTAAAGCAGCGAACGCTGCGGCCCCAAAGCCCCCCGGGGGACTGCAGCCCCGGCCCGTCTCCGCGGCGGCCCCGGCGGCTGCACTGCGCACGGCTTCAGCACCGCGGACAGCGGCAGCACCGGGCCCGGGCTGGGGGGGGCGGTGAGACGGAGAAACGGGACCGAAAGCGGCAACCGGGGGTGGGGGAAGCGAGGAGGGATGGGGGCGGCTGGGGGCGGCTGGGGGGGCCGGAGGAGGCAGGAGGTGGTGCGGGGCGGCAGCGGGAGGGGAGTGCAGGGGGCGGCAGCCGGGATGGGGCCGTCGCAGAGATCTCTGCAGCGGCGCGGCACGAGCGGGCTGGGGCAGCACCTCCGGGGGCCGCCCGGGAAGGGACAGAGGCCGGAGAGCAGTCCCGGCCCCGGGGGGAGGCTCCGCGGCGAGCCCGGTCCGGCCCGGCCGCTCCCCGGGACTGCGGCAGCTGCGGGGCCGGGCGGGCGGCGGAGGCGGCTCGGTGCGGGGGCGCCAACGCGGGAAGCCGCAGCCGCCACCGGCAGCGGGAGCGGGACCGCCCGCACCGCCCGCACCGCCCGCACAGCCGCAGCCCCGCGGGGCCCGGCTCGGGCAGCTCCCGGACCCGCACCGCGGCGTCGCGTGGTCGCCGAGCAGCAGCCGCCGTCGCGGCCGGTCACCATCTCCCCGAGCCTCTGCGGCCCCGCGCAGCTCCCGGCTCTGCCCGCGTCCTCTCGGTTCCGGCCCCGCAGCCCCCTGCCGCCGCTCCCCGACGCCCTCGGGCTTCCCCTTACCTTGGCTCGCCCCCCCGTCGCCGTCCTCGCAGTCCGTCAGGTTATTCAGCATGGCCGCTGCCCGCCGCCTCGCTCGGGGCTGCTCCGGTCGCTCCTAGGGCGGCTGCCAGGGATTTGCTTCTTCCCAGGGGCCAGTGCCTCGCACTGCAACAAGCCGCCTTCCCTCCGCGCCTTTCTCTGCCTCTCTGGCTGGATGTAGGAGGAGGCTGCAGTGCAGAGATGCCTCAATGCACAGACTCACACGCTCACTCACTCCCAGCAGCAGCGGCGGAGCCCAGCCTGACTACACACTTCATCATGTATTCAGGAGGCATTATCCCCTGTCGGGTTTTTGGGGAGGGGAGCGGTGGCAGGCAGAGGCGAGGGAGGGGGAAGGAGCTGTAGCAGAGCCGCCCGCTGCCTCCCCGGGCTCAGCCAGGGCTGGGGGAGGAATTAGGGCACTCGAGTGGCTGCAGGTGCCCCCCCACAGCTGGCGCAGCACCGCGTCCCTTCCGCAGCCCGGGCGCTGCCCATGGACCTGGCACTCCCCCGCCAGGACGTGAGACTGAGCCCTGCGACATCGGGACTAACACCTGCCCAGGGGACAAGGAGAGGGGTCAGGGCAGCCCTGGCCACGGCAGCCCCCAGCTCCGATGGGAAGCGGGGGGCTCGGCAAGGACTCAGCTCAGGCAGCCCCCCCCCCCAAAGCCAGAACACTAACCCAGGGCTGTGCCTTCCAGCCCAGCACCACCACCAGCCTGCAGCGGTGCCATCATCTGGGTGAGCCCTGGCAAGCTGGGCACAGCCGGGCCACCAGGAGCGGGGTGTGCACTGGCCAAGGCTGCAGCAGGCAAAGCAGAGTGGGGAAAGCTGCCCCTGAGGGGCACAAGCTGAGAATGAACACAACTGATGAGAGTACAAGGGTCCCAGGGGTGCCCCCTCCTCCAGGTACATCCTCACGCAGAGCCCCGTCCCTCAGGTACGCAGCAATATGGACATGGAGCCGGGGGCTGCCCTGGAGGGCTGCGGCTGTGCTGATCCAGGGCCAGCACGGGATCCGGGTGGAAATGGCTCTCGGTGCAGTTTGGGGCAGGGCTGTGACAGGGACACTGTGCTGACCCCGAGGTCACCCCACAGCCCGTTCTCCTCTCAGTTGCTCAGTCCAGGAGGATCCCAGAAGCAGAGCTGGCTGCAGCTCCCGGCATCTCCTCAGGAGCGGGTTGAGATCATGACAGCCCGCTGGCGTTAGTTACTTCTTGACGGCTGTAATTAATTGTTTACTTTCTCCTGGTATGGAGCCAGCTGCTCTGCAGCGCGGATGCTCCCAGCCCTCACCTTGCAGGGGTTGGCTCCGCTGCCCTTCCCCAGCCCTGCCCCACTGTGGGGCCGGGACCCTGGGAAGGTGGGGCTCGGCATAGCCACAGCCCTCAGTGCCCAGCACAGTGGGGCACAGCGCAGCACTGCACAGCCCTAAGGAGCCCCACAGCATGGGGGCACCCCCAGAGAGCATGGGCAGGGTGCAGCCTCAGCACCCACAGCAGTGGTGCTTCATTCACCAAGAGGGAGCTGAGCAGGGCTGCCCTGAGCCCAGGGATGGAGCAGCCTAACGCCAGTGGGATGGAGTGGGCAGGACTCCAGCGTGTTTGCAGGGCTGGGGGGTGTGCAGGGCCATCCCACCACAGCAAGAGCCAAGCACTGAGGTGTCAGCTTTGCGCAGGAGGCCGCGGAACGTGGGCTCGACGCAAGAGGGATTTTCCTGCTAAAGCAGATGGGGGGGAGAAAAGGGGAGGGGGGGGGGCGAGCACGTGAAAGACCACTAATCCCCTAATCCCTGGATTATGGCTCCATTTCAGGGGCTGGGATTTGCCAGCAGTGCGGGGGTTGAGACATCGACTGCGCTCACTTCACTTGTGCACGGGCTCCCTCCAGCATGGGGCAGGGCACAGGACACATGGAGCGTGCTGGGAGCCCAGCATGGTGCTGGTCCATCTCCAGGAGGCTGCAGCTCAGGGGTCTGATGTGGGCAGGGTTTGGGGCTGGGACACGTGGCCCCTGCATGCTGCACTCTGCTGCTCCATGGCCTTGGCGCAGCTGGCAGCGCCCAGAAGCAGAGCAGCAGCAGGGCTGCAGCAGCACGAGGCACGGGCAGGGAACAGGGTTTGGAGGGCGGCAGGTGGCTGTCCGCAGGCACAGGGCCCTGCCATCAGCTGCAAGTGGCCCCCGCGCCAGGGAGCACGCAGGCACCTGGCTTTGGGCCAGGCATGGCATCAGTGCCCCACTTACAGCAAGCTGCTGGGGAGCGACAAGGGGAAGGATCTGCTGTGACACGGCCCCGCGGGCAGCACGAAGCTGGCACGGCACGGACACCTCGCAGCCCCCCTGTGTGCCCTCAGCTACCCTGTACCGAGCCTGAGCTGTGTGAGACCCTGATGGCAGCCACAGCCAGGACCCACAGCACAGCCCCACACCACTGACAGCCCCAGCCTAGCCCCGCTCTGACTGGATGGGAGCTGTGTGAGATACTCAGGCGCCTGCCCACGGGCACAGTTCAGCTTGATGGCAAACTGGCATCACCTGGCCCAGGCACAGTGAGCAGCCCCCCACACATAGCAACACCCCCCGGCTGTTTGAATAACACCTCCCCCAGACCCCTGGCCCTGTGTCTTTGCTCTCCTCGTGTCTCTGTGCTGGGGCAGTGAGAAGGGGCTCCATGCAGAACCGCTCCTCGCACACAGCCACGTCTGCCCCACACCCGGTGCCTCAAGGAGGGGGAAGATGGGAAACTGTGTAGGCTGCGCTGTGGGACTGGAGGTTCCTGCCTCGCTGCACCCAAACACCCCCCAGCTCTGCAGATCTGTCTGTGGCTGGGTGTCCCCACGGTCAGGATGCCACAAGGGCTGCGGATGCCCCAGCACAGCACAGCCACCCCACAACCCCTGCACACAGCGGGGCCGGGAGGATGGATCCAACCATCCCCAAAGCATCATGGAACAGCGAAAAGAGATGACATCGGGGCCAGTTGCCATGGCAAAGAGAGAGGCTGCTTAACCAGTTGGTTTCCATAGCGACTTCCACGGAGCCTGGCTGCCCGAGGACACGGGGGGGCTCACTCCAGGGATGCCCCTTCACACCCCACGTCAGATGCCCCCCCACATCGCCACCTGCCCCCACTTGGCCCCGTGCTGCCAACCCACAGCCTGCAGAGTGGGGGTCGATCGTAGAGCCATCATAACGATGAGAAGGACCCTGGGGAGCTCCCCCAGGACAGCACCCTCGTGGGGAGGCCGACCGAATGGCAACAGGGCTCAGCGCTTCGGCTCCGGCTACGGGAGGACCCCGCACAGCCCCGCACAGCCCCGCACAGCCCCGCACAGCCCCGCTCAGCCCCGCACCGCGCCGCGCTGCAGGGGGCGGCCCCCCGTGGGCTGCAGCCGTTCCAGGACCCCGGGAGCGCCCCCGGCCCTCCGCATCCCGGAGTTGCCACGGCAACCGGGCCCGGGAACGGAGCCGGCCCCCTACCGCACTCGGGGCTATTTCGGGAACGGCTGCGGGGAGGGGCCGGGAGGGGCGGGGTCACGTCGATCAACCCCCTCCCATCGCTGCCCCTCCCCGCCCCCGCCGCTCCGGAGCCAGCAGCGGCCTCTGGCGGCGAGCTGAGCCGAGCTGAGCGACCCCTCCCGCCCCCCACGGCCCCCCGGGACCCCACGGCCGCGCACCAACCCAACCAACACCAACCAACGACGCGCGGCTTCGCTGACGCCCCACGGCCCCACACACGCTGCCGACACCTCCATGGGGAGCACCGCACCCGCCCCCACCTCCCGTCGGGGCTCCCCGGTCAAAGCGGGGGCAGAGCGGCTTTCAACAAGCGGCCCCCAGCCCGTGGGCTCCCGTACCCACACGCAGCAGTTCCTCTAGCAGGCTGGGACCCCGCGTGAGACCCACAGTGATGTTCCCAGGCCCCACCATCCCGCTCCAGGCTGCCATGAGGGCCGGCGGTGCCGGGGGGCTGCTCAGACCGCCCCAACCTGGTGTGGGGCAGCGGCACGGCCGGGTGCAGCCCCCACAGCCCCCGCAGGCCCCAGCACTCCCAGCCCTGCCCGGGTTGGGGGCTGCGGGGCCGGTCCCAGGCAGTTGCTGGCGGTGCTGGGCTGCGCTGTCCTCTGCGAGGGCACAAGGTCACGGCTCTGCTGGGACCCAGCGGAGGCCCCTGGGGGTCTCCAGCCCCACGGTTCCCCCACATTCCCGCACACTCTCACTTCTACCCGCCCTGCACCCGGCCCTCAGACACCCACCCACCAGCTCCCGGTCCAGCACCCGTTGCTGCGTTCCCTCTCAGGGCCCATCCACCCAGGAGCTGCGGGATGGATGGCGGTCCACAACCAGCAGCCGTGGGATGAGGCCGGAGCACACTGTGGGGCACAGCTCAGCTCGGGCATCCCACCGCCCACCCGCCCCCACCCACATTCGCCCTTTGGCAAGGCCGCAAGGTCACAGCCCCGCGCTGCCCCCGGTTGGGTTTCTGGGATCGATAAGGCTCCGGTGACAGCTGCGATGACGGCGCAGCCTCAGCACTGTCCCCTGGGCACCACGAGGCGACAGTTGGACGCAGCACCAGCGCCCAGCCCACAGCCTGGCACCGTGGGGCTCACAGCATCCCAGCCCCACTGCCCCATCCCCATGAGCCTCCCCTGGGTGAGGGGTGGGCAGCCCACGTCCCCCACCCATTACATCCCCCCACCGTGCACCTCTGTTCCGACCCGCACACCCCGGTGCTGCCCGGTGCATCGCCCCCAATGGTCCCCGCGTCCCCATAAGGAGATGGGCACGGAGCGCACCCCTGGGGGAGGCCCTGCCCACGTTCGGAGCTCTGTGCCCTGCACCCCTCACCGCCAGCCCCTCACCCCACTCTGAGCCTCTCAGGGACCCCGGGCCCGGAGCTGCAGTCTCGGGGTGCCCCGACGGCCCCGCCCCGCACCCCGCTTTGTGCCGGCCCTGCCCCTCCATCCCTCCCCGCCGACCCTCCCCACCGGCCGCCGCCACTCTCACCTTTACCATCGCGGCCGTGCGGGCGGTTCTCCCCCGCCCCGCGGGACGCGCCCCGAGCCCCGGCCGGGCCCTCGCGGGGCAGCGCGGTGACGGTGAAGCGCCGGCTCATGGCCCCGCCGCCACAAGTGGCTCCGGGCTCCGGCTGCAGCGGGTGCGCGGCCGCCGCCGGGCGCTGACCGGGGTCCTAGTGCCCGCGGCACCGCCCGCCGCGCCGCCCCGCTCGGTGAGCGCTGCCCGGCTCGGCCCGACGGGACGGACTGGGAACCGCCCCGCCCCGCCCCGCCCGACCCCGCGCTGCCGCCGCACGGGGGTGCTGGGACCGGGCCTCGGTGTCGGGCGGCGGACGGGACGGGACGGGACGGGACGGGACGGGACGGGACGGGCGCCTCACTGCCCCAGATTTTCTTCTTGCTTCTGAGGAACCGCGGCCTCTAATTACAGCCCTGCTGCTGCGGCCGCCCCGCCCTGCCACGGACCCGGGCAGCCCCGGTGCCACCGGGCTCGAAGGGGCGGGAGGGGCCGGGCTGCACTTGGGGGCGCGGGGAACGGGATGGGAGCCGAGAACGGCAGGGTGGGGATGGAGAACCTCCTCTGGGGTTCGGCTGCAGCCCCTTCGCCTCGCATCTCCCATCCCATGCTGACTGAGCACTCGGAGGCCGCTTCCAAAGGACGGTCTTTATTACAAAGGTGCAGGTGGCGGCTGGCAGAGCCGGCGATAGGCGGGTATGGCACAGAGCCCCGTGTCCCTGCCCGCCGAGGCCGACCCAATGTGACTGGCTCAGGAGAAGACAAAGTCATTACAAATCCGTGTGCGGTTTGCACCGGGAAAACGTCTCTGGGCAGCAGAGCTGGTGCGGGTCGCACTCCCCAGACGGGCAGCCCGTGGTGGGGCCAGGAGCACTTACCCCATCCTGCCAGGGAGACTGCAAGGCCTGGCACGGCGGGGCGGCCCCACAGCTGCCCCACAGCTGCCCCACAGAACCCCTGGGCTGCAGGGCGACCGGCTGGAGCAGCAGGCAGGAGCGTGGCACCAGAGCGGCTGCTCTGCCCCTAGTGCTGGGGGCACTGCAGGAGGTCATATTTAATGTAGCCCACACGGTCCACCTGGTAACGTGGGGTCATCCTCCAGTAGAAGCTGTCCCGGCAGAAGTGGTACTTGTCTAGGGGAAGGAGGCAGAGGGGTGAGTGGGAAAGTGTGAGGAGACGCAGCTGCTGCCCAGGTGAGGAATGGGGGAGCCCAGCCTGCAGGGGGCTGAGGGTGGAACAGGAGTGACAGCAGGGCTGCGTGGGTCCATGCTCACCTTGGTACAGGAAGACATTACGTGCATCAAGGGGGACACCAGTAAAGACATCATCAGTGTCACGGGGATAGCCCTTATCCACCACCTGGACCTTCACGTCCAGCCTGCAGGGAAAGCGAAGCACGCAGGGCTGCATTGAGCCACCTGCTGCAGCACAGGGCTGGGACTGCTGGCCTGAGCCACTCACCTCCAGTAGTGCTCCCCACTGAAGAGCAGCACTTTGCCACGTCCCCGCTGCAGGGCCCCTGTGATACGGCCGGCCTCCTTCCCAATGCCCAGCTTCTCAATCCCACGGGGGCCCACTGCATTCTTGCCAGAGAACACCCAGAACTGCCGCCCTGCGTGGGATGTGTAGGTGTCAGCTGGCCCTGGGTGCCCTGGGCAGCACCCTACACCTGGTGCTGTGACAGGGGCAGGGCAGGGCTCACCTGCAAAGAAGAAGACCCTCTTGGTGAGCACATCTTGGAAGGCAGCATCGATGACAGGCGGGAGGCCGGGCCAGGTGTCAGCGATAGAGAAGGCTCCTTGAATTCCTGATTTCCAGAAGGACGAGTGGATCCAGTATTTCCTGGAGGGAAAAACCACTGCCCTGACAACCTCAACAAGGCAGAGCCCTGTGCCCCCCGGCAGCCCTGGAGAACTGCAGCCCATCACCCTGGAACTTGTTCTGGATGAGCCAGGAGCTGCTGCTCACCCATTCTTGAAGAAATGCAGCTCTCCATTGATCTCAGTGATGGTGTCGAAGTTCTTCTCTGCGCAGGCATCCCGACTGGGGTCCACGGGGCTGGGCTCAACTGTGGGCTCTGGTGTCTCCTCCTCCTCCTCCTCTGTGGTGGAGGCACTGCCGGCTTCAGTTGGCATGGGCTGGGGCTCCTCGGTGGGCAAGGGAGCCGGGGGGGTGGGCTCAGGGCCAGAGCCACGACCTGAGTGGGCAGGAGGGGATGTGAGGGTGCAGAGAGCAGGACCCATCCCAGGAGCATCCCCAGGGCAATTCCAGCCGGGTACCCCATGGCACTGCACCATGGATCCACCCCCATGGTGTGCCAGCTACAGAGGGATCGCTCACCATAGAGGTACTGGATGCCCTGGACATCATCCTCATGCAACTGGAAGTCCTGGACGTAGCTGTACATAGGGTACATCAATGCCTCACGTACGCTGGAGTGGTCCAGCCCCAGGGAGTGCCCAAACTCATGGGCAGCCACCAGGAAGATGCTGTAACCTGGGAGTGAGCAGCACCTTCAGTTTCCGGACAGATGGACACGCTGCTGGGATCTGCAGCCACACAGGGCCCCCAGCACGTGGGCCAGTACCTCTGTCTGGGCAGAAGCCCCATTTCTTGTCGGTGTCGTAGTTGCTGGTGGTGGCACACCAGAGCTTCCCATCCTGCCGGCCCTGGCTGGTGCATGTGCTGTAGGACTGCCCCAGGAAGGTGAAGGGGAAGACACACGGGTCCCCTTGGGAGTTGCCACCGATCACCGCCGTGTCTGCAGCACAGCATCAGTGGGGTCACCCCTCTGCCTTTGCACCCACCCTGCACCACAGCTGGGACTCTGCCAGCCCCGCACCCCGCAGGGTCCCACCACCCATTCCACTGGCACCTCGGTTGGGGCAGAAGCCATATTTCTTGTCCTGGTCGAAGTTAGCTGTGGTGGCACACCAGCGATAGCCATCAGAACGTCCGTCCGTGGTGCAGGTGTCATAGGAGGTGCCATCGAAAATGAAGGGGAAGACGCAGGGAGACCCATCGCTGTTGCCACCATTGGTGTAGAGCACTGCAGGGGGAGAAGGGGTGAGAACAGCCCCATTCCCACAGGGCTGTGCAGCCTCCAGCCAGTGCTACTCACGCTCGCTGGGGCAGAAGCCGTAGGTCTTATCAGCATCGTAGCTGGCAGTGGTGGCACACCACAGCATCCCGTCTGTGCGGCCCTCCGTGATGCACCGGGAGTAAGAGCGGCCCTCGAAGATAAAGGGGAAGTGGCAGCTGGCCCCATTGGCATTCCCATAGCGAGTCTTCACCTCTGCAGGGAGAGAAGGTGCTCAGTGGGACAGGGACAGAGACAGGGCGAGACAGGTGCCGTGAGCCCCCATGAACCCACTGCACCCTCCTCTTACCTAGGCCAGTTCCCAGAGTCCAGAACTCATCATCGTCGAAGTGGGCATCACCCTGAATCCCACTGCCAGGGGGAAAGGCGTGGGCCAGGAGCCCATCCTTGCCATCGAAGGGGTACCCATCACCATGCTCTGCAGAGACAAGTGCCATCAGAGCCACATCACCCCTCAGGCACAGGGACCCCAGGCACTGCATTCTACCTTCACCTGCAGGTTCCTGGAGGCAGAGCCCTGGCTATGGGGAGCCCTGCAAGCACCACGGGGTGGGGTGGGGGGCATATCTCCAACCCCTTCCTGGACCCTGTGCCTGCACACACCCCCCACACAGCCCCGGGACATCACCTTGGCTGCCGAACATGATCATGATGTCTGCCTCGCCACTGTAAATCTGGGTGAAGGTGAGGGGAGTGACATCACTCCACACCTTGAACGCCCGCTGGAAAGCATCATCTATCACGGCACGGTCCAGGTCGGGGGAGTAGTTCATCACCCTGCAGGGGAAGGCTGCAGCTCAGCACTGTGACAGTGGGGTAGCAGTGACCTGGCTCTGAGCACATGGTGGGAACCTGTCCCAGCCTCACAGGGAACAGCAGCACCGTGCAGCCCAGCAGGGCAGCTGACCAGGGCCCTGGAGATGGCTTGGGCACTGAGGAGCAGATGCTGCCAGCTGTGCTGTGCCCTGCTGACCCCAGCTGGCCGGCAGCATGAGGTGAGAGCACTCCTGCCTCTCTCCACCCCCAGGTGTCCATCACCCTGTGGGCACACAGCTCCTATCTCCCAGGGCAGAGACTCACCGGTACGTGAGGTCCATGTGGTCCCATTTGAGCTCCCCCTCGAAGGTGAGGAAACCCCCCACGTCAGGCACCCCACAGCGGGGGGCTCGCATGGCCTCCAGGGTGCTGGCATCCAGCTCTCCCGTCTCCTCCAGCCCCAGCTGCTTCTGCATTCTGCGCAGCGCTTTGGACAGTGACACCTGCTTGCTGCTCCTCCTCACCTCTGCCTCCTGGATGTAGCCGAAGCGCAGCAGGTAGCTCTGGGGAGGAAAGGCAGCCAGAGGGGCTCAGCGAAGCAAGTGGGGCTCGGGGGCAGCTCCCCACACTGCATCCCCACTGGATCCCAGCCCTTGCAGCTTCAGACAGATGGGAGCCCCCAGCCCAGCCTGCAGCCCCCCAAAGTCTCTGGGGCCAGGCGGTGAAAAGGGGCCGCTCAGGGGCCACATTGCCCTCACCTCTGCCAGCTCCATGTCTGATGGGGCGCTGAGCAGCTCCCCTGGGAAGGTGATGACCGCCTGCGGCTTGCTGTGCAGTGGGGCAGCACGGCTGAGAGCCAGCAGTGCCAGGACGAGTGGGGCCAGGAGCAGCCCCATGGTGCAGCAGAAGAAGGTGAAGCTGTGCCTGGTGCTGCTGCTCTGCTCCTATTTATGCTGTGGGGAGGGCAGTGAGTCACCCTCAGACCCTCAGCCCTGAGGACTCACACTCCCTTCCCACGGTGACGAAACGCACACTCAGGCTCCTCCGTTTGCTGCTTTAACTGTTTCATCACCTTGTTTACTAAACACACCGGTTCCGGTGGTCACGCAGGGTTTGAGCATGGCACACGGATGGTGGTGGGGCAGCTACGCTGGCACTGCTCAGTGCAGCTGTGATGGGCAGTGCCCTGTGTCCCACGGCCATGGTCAGCACCAAGAGTGTGCCTGGACTGGAGGTAGCCAGGTATGGGGTGCCCCACAGCTGCATCACCAAATACCTCAGTGCTGAGCAAGGGCAGACACTGCAAGGGACAGACCCATGGGGACCTGGGCTGGCAGAAGAGCCCTGCCCAGGGCCCTGGCACCTGCAGCCTGCCCACCTGCCAGCCCGATGCCCACCATGAAGCAGAGCATATGTGGGCTGAGCTGCGACTTGGTCAGAATGCAGCCCCTCACCAGGATGCAGCCTCCACCCCCACCCCCACACCATGAGCGTGTCTCCCCAGAGGGCTGAGTATTCCAGGCACAGCAGCTCCCTGTGGTTCCTTGCCCTGCAGAGCCCTGCAGGATGGGCACCCACTTGCCCAGCACACGGACACTGCAGTGGTGCCCATGGGATGTGGGCCTGCCCCATTCTCCCAGGCGCTGCCTGCAGGGCACCGCTGAGTCAGGCTCCCAAGGCAGCACAAACCTCGCCACCACCGGATGGTGTTTTCCTGCTTCTCCCAAATTGCCTACGCTTGTGGGAACAAGAGTGGGGAAGGGGAAAGCAAACAGGGACAGGAGGGAGAGGAAAACAGATGGCAGGCAGGAGAGAAAGGCGCAATGTCAGCTGGGGAGCCGGGAGGCTCAGAGCAGCCCCGTGATGCTGCCCGGGGCACAGATGGGCTCCTGCCGCTGCTCTCACAGCCCCAAGCTGCCCTTTGGGACAGACCCATCCTGTGCTCCCTGCTCCCCAGCACCCCCAGGCTTCCCCTCTGCCTTGCTCCAGGCTCAGCTGAGATGCACAGACTGCTCCTGGCCTGGCCCGAGGTTCTGGAGACCTGCAGGACTGGGATGGAGTGAGCAGGGCAGCTTTGAGGAGCATCACCCACACAAGGATGAAGCCCCCAGCACCTCCTGCCCAGCACGGGCATCCCATGCTCACAACCAGCCCAGTGCAGCCAGGCTGTGGTGCTCAGTGTTATTGGGATGTGGTGCCCGGGCTGTGGGTGCCCCCATGCAGAGCTCTGGGCTCAGGGGGAACCACGTCCCCCCTCCTGCAGAACAGAGCTGAGAAACCGCCAGGTTGCCTCACTGCATCCGCAGCCCTGCAAGAGCAACAGCCGGTGACACGGCGAGGAAGTTGCCACACAGGGCAGCCCCATCCTGGAGCCCGGCATGACACACGTGCGCAGCCCACGGTGCCCCCGCAGCAGCCGCTCCCTGGCACAGGGCACAGCCAGGCTCCGAGCAGAGCTGAAGGTGTGGCACAAAGGGATGCTGCCGTGGGGTGCACCCAGAGGGGCTGGGTCCCAGCCCGGCATCCCAGCACCATGGAACATCCCTGGGCCTTTCCCACATTATTCTCCATCCCAGTTCCCATGGCTCCCACAGCCCAGGCACAGCCACACACTGCCTGCACAGCACCACCTGGGTACCGCAGCCCCTCCAAGGGCTGAACTGTGGCATGGCACAGGGTATAGAACAGGAGGGGCTGAGTGTTGCAGCCCAACCCATGGGTACACATGGTGACAGCCCTGAGCCAGCCAGGTACCCACAGCACAGGTGGCTGCAGCCCTGGCCCCCACTGTGGCCTCTCCCACTGACTCAGCCCCACAGCCCAGCTTCCTCCTAGGGATTTTCTGGTGACTCTCTGGGGCCTTGTAAGGAGAAGGGGCAGGGAAACCCCCATGTCTCAGTGCACCAGGAGAATAAGAATGGGGCGGGGGAACTCCACAGCCCTGCAGGAAGCCCCAGGCTATGTGGGGCAGACAGCATAGAGTCTGTGTGGGCAGGGGGACAATGGGGTGGGCTGGAGCTGGGGCTGCCATTGTGTGAGGAGGGATTGGCAGAGAGCATGGCCTGGATAGAGA
Organism: Coturnix japonica; assembly: GCF_054131305.1. Taxonomy (NCBI): domain Eukaryota; kingdom Metazoa; phylum Chordata; class Aves; order Galliformes; family Phasianidae; genus Coturnix; species Coturnix japonica. Next base: position 11,428,481 of record NC_140681.1, on the reverse strand, counting down.
GGGCTGTGGGGATGCCAAGTGACCCCAGGAGCAGCTGGGAGACGTCACAGACCATGCAATGCTGGCAGCACCCTCCACACCCAGAGCCCTGGTCAGGATGAACGGCACGGAAAATCCCTCGCAGACGTCGCCTGTTCCTGCTGGCCACCAAGCCACGAGGCTGAATGTCACCACCACTTCCATCAAAAGGGGAAGGAAGAGGCAGCTGCAGCCTGTTCCCATGCCCTTACTCACAGATGCGCTCCCTGAGCTGACAGGTGCCACCTAAAGACCCCTCCATGAGAAGGTGCCCTGGGGTCCAGGCCAGGGCTGTTGGGAATGGGGCACAGGCTGGTGGGACACAGCTGCTCCACACAGGGTCTGTGGGTAGATGTTGGATGGAGCCGGGGACCCCAAGGCAGCACCCAGACCCTGCTCAACTCTGACCCAGGGTCATGGACCCAGGGCAAAGCACTCACAGCCATTGCTGTGGGGTGCACCAGGGTGGGAGACAGGACAGCTGGCTGTGAGAGCACTGCAGGACACCAGGAACCCCAGGGAGCTGGACAGGGGGTGGCAGAGAGAGGACCAGGCCCACGCACAAGGCTGGAACCAGACACCCTCCTGACGTGCACAGAGTGGGGAAGCAGCACAGCACAGCTCCATGACGGCAAGAGGAAGCAGTATGGGGGAGTCAGAGCCTTGTGCCGGTGACACAGAGTGGGGGAGCACCATGGTTATGGTGCTGTGGTGCGGCAGGCAGGGGGTGCTTGGCACAGAGCAGGACTGAGAGCATAGGAGCAGCTCTGTGTCAGCTGCTGGAAGCCCCATTACTCCTCATCCAGCAGCTCCAGACAGAAACAACATTCCTGCACACACTCCCATATCTGCTGCCTGACGCCAGCCCTGCGTAGGCTGCAGCACATCCTCCAGCTGGGCCCAGGACCCTCATTTTCAGGCGGTGCAGGGGCAGCTCTATCCCCCCATGGTATATCTGTGACCCTGCACACTGGCTCAGTGCTGTGCAGCCCCTGCCCAGCACCTCACATAGCCCCTCATCCCCTGCCCTCTTATCACCCCGAGATCTCCCCACCCCACCACTGGCCGCTGGTGCATTATTTGCCATTACCCATGCAGGAGCAGGGGCAGGAGCCATGCCAGCTCCCTGCTCTCTGCCCGCAGGTGCCGTGCTGTCAGGATGACGCAGCCCGTGTCAGCTGGCTGCTCACCACCCCCCTGGAGGCACCGAAACCAGCACCTCCTGTCACTGCTGGCTGCACCCAGCCCACTCCCTGTTGCACAGGATGGATTCCCCAGGCTGTCCCAACAAGACCCGGAGGAGATGTGAGCAGTACAGTGGCTGAGCACAGCCCAGAGCCGCTCGGGGACACAGATGCCATCATGGGGCTCTGCATGCCGGACATCCATCAGCACAGCGTGGGTGGCAGCGCTTTGTTCCCTGGCACTGATGGGCACAGCAGCTGCTTTCTAAAAAGGGAAGAGCTGCAATGGTGACAATGACACGCACCTGCCTGCTGTGCCCCGTGAGTTAAAGGAACAATGCGGCACGAGAAACCCGCTGGCTGGTGGCAATGATAGAGCTCCAGGAATAAGGAGCGGGGGTTTATGGAAGGTGAAATATGGGCAGAACTGGTGGTATTTAATTGTAAACTACAAGAAACAGAAGGAAAAGTGGTAGATGCAACATGCTTGGGTTTCAGCAAAACATTTGACAACTGTTCTAAATGGCTGCTGCCAAATTAACTCAGACCAGCTCCGCTGTCAGTGTTGGCATATGGACAAATGCAGGCAGCCCTGGGAGCAGCATTCAGCCCGGCCCGTGCTGGGGAACTGCTCTGAGCCCTCGGAGCCCACATGGCCACACAGTGCTGAGTGTGGAGCTGGGGCAGCAAGGCACTGCTGGGGCCCTGCAGCACGCACAGCTCCTGCCCACCTTGTTTATCTTACTTATATTTCAGTAATTTGCTGATTACTCTTTTTTAACTGACCAGCAGTGATGAATCAGCAGCAGAGGGGAGGGTGGGATCCGGCGGCCTTGGACCGTGGCTCCGAGGTCTCAGGTTCTGGGAAGGAAGCCACAGGAGCACTCCAGAAGGGAAAGAAAACAACCAGCAGCAGCAGCACGAGGAGGGGCAGAGGGGCACAGCTCATTGCTGTCTGCACTTTGCAGCCCCCAGCGTGCCCCAGCCAGGGTGACAATGTGCCAAAGCCCACGGAGCAGACAAAGCTGAGTGGCAACACAATGGGAACCTGTTTGTGGGGCACTGAGAGGGCTCAGCCCCACTGAGCAAATCATGGAGGACTGGGCAGCCTCATCCCAGGGCTTTTGTTGGTTTCTCAAGGACCTGGACCAGGGCTCGCTCAGCCACAGCCCTGCTGGCTACAGGAAACAGAGCCAGCGCAGAGCAAGGCTGCTGCATGCCCATGTCCTCAGCTGTGGTGCTCAGGAGCTGGCCTGGCCTGTGCCCCAGCACACAGCTGTGCCCTGGACAGCCCCAGGTGTGTTGTGCTGCTGCTGGGAAGGAGCCGAGTGGTGAAGCAATTCGGTGTGAAGAAAAACCCATTTCCTGCAGCCAGGCCTGTTTTGCTCAACGTTTTTACAAAATGTGCTGATGCAACCGCCCTCCCCAGGTGGGATATAAATACGGAGCTGGCTGATGTGGATGAATGCCCTGCAGCTACACAAACACCGCCAGCAATGTTTTCTTTAGGAAGAAGAAAGGAAGACGGGAGGAACAAACAGCACTGACTACAGAATCACTGACTGCGGAGGCTCGGGTTGCAGGCGGCTGGGAAGGCGCTGCCCTGGGTATGGCACTCAGCACAAGCCACCACCTATTCTGGGATGCTGACCCAAGAGATTAGGTCATGGAGAAGCTATTGTGGTAGCACAGCAGAGCCACAGGGCAGCACAGGCAGCGAGCTGCTGCTTGGGGACAGGGCATGGCACAGTCCGAGGGCACAGCACGGTGCTCCCAGCTTCATGCCTGCAGCTGGGCTAATGGAGCTCCTTCCAACAGCTGCCCAGGGTGGGAAGCACAGAGCTGGGACACCAACAGCCTGTGAAGGATCATCTCCTGCTGATGCTGTATGGCTCTGTCTGCAGGCATAAGTGTCTGTGCTGTTGCCCTAGCCAGTTCCCAAAGGGTCTTTAACCCAGCACTTGGGCACACACTGCAGGCCGCCTGTGCTTTTGGATTCCCAAAGCTTCTTTGTTGCAATGCATTTTCTTTGGCCCTCCATTGAATTCAGGCATGGGAGCCACCACGACAGAGTGTCAGCAGAAAGGAGCCATGCTGCCAGAGCAGAGCACAGGAGCTGAGTTATGGCTTAGGAGCACCCTGCTCACTCTTCCCAGGGCACACAGGGGTATTTTAAAGCTAGCCACACATGCACATCAGCACAGCTCTCGAAGTCAGGAAACGGGTCACCCTTCATTGTTACAGAGAAGCCCTGAGCAACTTTCCACCAGCACACCCACTGTCAGGAGGGTCCACACGACCCCGAGGCTCCGGAGTGCTTCACTACAACCTTTCTGCCCCAGAGCTGTCACCCATCAGGGCTACACGCCTTTAGTCCCAAAACGCGGCTGTGTGAAGGCAAAGAGACCCCTGCTGGTCCGACACCAACCCGCCCCGCTTCCTCCGCCGTGGTTCCTGCAGCCCGAGCCCTTCGGACAGAGCCCGGTGTGAGTCCCGCAGATACACAGCGCTGCTGCCCCGGGTCGGGCGGGGAACCACGGGGAGAAGCATCGACCACCGGAGCTCCCCACATCCTGCCGGCTCCTCGCGCTGGCGGCCACTTCCTTACAGTAACTGCAGGGCTACACAGCAGGGCTGCGTTAGGGGGAAATGGGAAAAGCGTTTCATTGTCTGTCAGCTCCTGGCGTGGCAGCGACCCCGGTGCAGTTTGGCACCAGGGCTCGGGAGCAGACAGTGCGGCTGCAGCAATAGCAATGGTGCAGCACTCCCTTCTGTCACAGCCTGCCCAGCCCGGGGATGGATCGCACAGAGATGGATGAGGGCATAAACCTTTCAAGGATGTATTTAATTAGCTTGAAAAGGAACTGGAATGTAAGCGGGTGCCCCATGCCAACGGCACGGCAGCAGCTCTGTCACTGCCTCTGCAGCACACAGAGCAAGAGCAACGCGTGGGACCGGCACTGCCCCAATGGGCAATGGCTGCGGGTCGGGCAGAGCCCACAGCCCCATACACAGGGCCGGGAGCACCGCGACCATTGGGGTTATGGCAGGATGAGTCCGTGCAGACACCGAGCGCTGCCTGTCCTGCCGGCACACAGCAACTGAGCATTGCCTGTCCTGCAGGCACACAGCAACTGAGCATTGCCTGTCCTGCACACAGCAACTGAGCATTGCCTGTCCTGCACACAGCAACTGAGCATTGCCCGTCCTGCACACAGCAACTGAGCATTGCCTGTCCTGCACCCAGCAACTGAGCATTGCCTGTCCTGCCGGCACACAGCAACTGAGCATTGCCTGTCCTGCACCCAGCAACTGAGCATTGCCTGTCCTGCACACAGCAACTGAGCATTGCCTGTCCTGCACACAGCAACTGAGCACTGCCTGTCCTGCAGCACCGCCTGCCAGCAGCTGCCAGGAGCTGATGTGACCCGCTCACAGCCGGGCTGTGCGGGGGGACACGCTGCTCCCAGCTGCGGCTCTGGGGGCCGGGCAGGGGCTGAGCTTCACCCCACAGCTCAGAGATGGGAGCCCCGAGACTCCATGGGATGTGGCCCCACATCAGGGACAGCCCGGAGGAGCGACTGGCGGACGGGAACAGCGGGGAGACACGGCACGGCGCTGCGATAGAGCACCGGGCGGCACCGATAGAGCTGCGGTGTGTCAGCTGGGATCGAGCGGGCAGGACAGGCGGGGCCGGAGCGATGGCACGGAACAGCACGGCACGGCACGGCACGGTATGGTATGGAATGGTACGGCATAGCACGGCATGGCACGGCACGGCATAGCACGGCACGGTATGGAATGGTACGGCATAGCACGGCATGGCACGGCACGGTACGACCGGGAGCAGCTTCACCCCCGTCCCGGGCGGAGCCGCAGCCCCGGAGCGGGACACGGCGCCGCCACTTCCGCCCCCCGTCACGTGACCGCCGCCACCCGGCGCGACGCCGACGCTCAGGGCCCGGGCGCCGCTTCGTGACGTCACGCTGTGATGCGGTACCGTATGTCCGGGATCCCTCCGCGGGTCAAATAGTCCCCGGTGCCGCTGTGTCCCATCCCGGGCGCTGCGGGCGGTGCCGCGCGGTGCTGCGGGGCGGGACGGCGGGAGCTCGGGGCGCGGTGCCCGGCGTTGAGCGGAGCCGGTCGGGGCGGGGAGCTGTAAGTAGTCCCGGCTCGGGGCGGCGGGCGGAGCTGTCGGCGCGGAGCGGGGCGGGGGGATGGCGGCCGCCGCGGTGCCGGGCTGGGGGTGTGAGCGGCGGCGGAGCGACGGGACGGGTGAGAGCTCGTGGCGTGTAACGGGGGACGGGGCGGGATCGGCCCGGTACGAAGCGCTGCCGCCGCCCGGCCCCGCCGCCATCCCGGCAACACGAGGCCGCCCCGCCGTGTGCGCGCGCGCGGAGGGGGGACCCCGCGGGAAAGATGGCGGCGGAGGGAGACGGGAACGGAGGGACGGGAACGGGCGTGGAGTGCGGGAATGACGGAGTAACCGTAATGCAGGACCGGCATAGGAACGGGGAACGGCACGGACGGCATGGGGGACATGGGGGACAGCGACGTGCCGAGCAGCAGCGACGGGGCACCGCAGGCGGAGCGGGAGGAACCGACCGAGAGCGGCGTGGGCAGCTCCGAGGCCGTGTCCGTGATGTCCGTGCTGCCCGTGATGTCCGTGATGTCCGTGATGTCCGTGTCCGCCGACAGCAGCGACGCCGCCGCGGGAACCGCGATCCCGGCACGGGACGATTCCGGCGTGGGGCAGAGCTCGGACCGCAGCAACGGGGGCCTGGTACGGGACGGGCGGGGCGGGGCGGATCGGGGCGCGGCGGGGCCGGGCGGGTCCGATCGGGTCCGATCGGGTCCGTCCGGGTGGGGGGGGGCGGCCCCGCGGGTCAGGGAGCCCCGCGATAATCAAAGAAGCCGCCCCGAGCCCGTCACTGTAACAGAACGCAGCGCTGCTCTGCTGCTGTCACTGTGCGGTGCTTCCCTGACCCATCTCTGAGCTGAGTCTCCTCCCCCGCCCTTCCTGCTCAGGACGAGGTGTCTGACAGCAGCTCCAGCACTGATGTGGTTCCCCGGATCTACCTGCCCGATTCCTCCTCCATCGCTCAGTCCACTTTGGTGTCCAGCGTCTCCACCGTCAGCCAGTCCATCATGGTGTCCGAGTCCCCGCAGGTCCTGGTTCACTCCAGCGTCATCAGCGACGGAGCCACGGTTGTGTCGGACTCCACCGCATCCACCTCCACTGATCTGGGTTCTGCCATAGACAAAATCATCGAGTCCACCATTGGGCCTGACATTATCCAGAGTAAGTGCATGCTGTGCTGCTGCTGACGGTGGGTCTGTCCCTGCGTGGGGTGGGTTGAGGGCTGGGGAAGGGAGCTGCTAAAGACTTGGGAGCTAAGGGGGAACATGCATCTGCATATGCACGTACCTTGTCCTTGTTTGGCAAGGTCTCTCATCTCACCTTGCCTTAGCAGCTGCTGATATCCTGAGCTGCTTGCAGTGTAGTAGCTCAGCCTCTGGCTTGCTGCTGCATTGGTCACAGCAACTCTGTGCAGACTCTGTAAGCTGACCAGACCTCCTGCACCCTTTCCTACTCACATCAGAACTTGGGAGTGCCGTTTCAGCCCCATTCCCTGGTAGGGATTGACCATGATTTCTTCTCCTTTCCCTCCCCAGGCTGCATAGCTGTGACCAGTGCTGAAGATGGGGGAGCAGAGACGACTCAGTACCTCATTCTGCAAGGGCCCGATGATGGTAAGGGTGCACCCAGGGCATTCCAGCGGTGGCTTTCTCTGCCTCTGAGCCTGTTCCCATTTTGGTAGTGAAAAATAAAACCTATAGGGGATGGTTTGTGTGACAGCACAAGCTGCAGGGGGAAAGTCACTAGGACACAGGGCAGGAGTGGATGCCAAGTTCAGCTCTGTGATCAAGGTTTATGTGCAGTGTGGGTGCAGGTGATTTGCCCCCTGGCTGATCCAGTGTTGGTGTTTCAGGTGCCCCCATTGTGTCCCAGATGTCCACTTCTGCTCTGGCCAATAGCTTGGCAATAGAAGCTGTTGCTGACGGGCCGACCTCCACGTGCCTTGACCAGCCAGGCCCTTCGGAGCAGTCAGAAGGGCTGGAGCTGCCTGCACAGCCAGACCAGGTTCAGGAGGCAGATGGTGGGGAGGAGCTGGAGCAGCCGGATTTGGAGACCCTGGAGGAGATGATGGAAGTGGTGGTGGTGCAGCAGTTCAAGTGCAAGATGTGTCAGTACAAGAGTGTCTCCAAGAAAACGTTGATCAACCACATGAAAGAGCGACATTTCCAGCCAGGTGTGTGTGGTGCTGCTGAGGACTGAGAGAAATGTATCTTAGTGCAGATGGGATCATTGTTGTCTCTGGGAAATTACGAGGGGGGGTTTGAGTGCTATTGTACAGTTAAGTAACGAGATGTTCCTCTGTGCTTTGTGTTAGCGGGTTCAGCTTTGACTTTGAAGAAAGGACGTCCACGAAAGGGAGGTTCTGCTCCAAAGTCTGCAGAGGAAGAGGCTGCAGAGGAAGAAGAAGATGATGATATTATGGACGCTGGTGCTATCGATGACCCCGAAGGTAAGATTCGTTCTCACCACATCATACATAGTTTAGTCTTTCCCCTCATCTCTGTCTGATGTTTTGGGCCGCTTACCTGCAGAGGACAGTGACTATAATCCAGCTGAGGATGAGTCCCGTGGGCGACAGCCCAAGAACAGCCGCACTGTCCCCACGTCCAGTGAGGAGAGGCCTCGGAGGCGCCCAGGGAGGCCCCGCAAGTTTCCTCGCCTGGGGGACGTGCCCCAGGATGTACCTGAAGGTGGGTCAGCACAGTGTGCTATGCTGGGAGCTCATGGGGAGCGTGTGTGATGGTGTTGTGCTGTGTGCTGTCAAGCAGGAGAGGAGGTGGAGCCCCTGGTGACGTCCCAAAGCGCACCCAGCTGTGAGCTGCAGAATTCGGAAGCAGCCAGTTCCTCTGGCCTGGAGAATGGGAGCAACGAGAGCTTGGCGGAGCCCAGCATCAGCCAGTCTGACTCTGAGAATAAGGACCCTTCCTCCAACACTGGCCCTGAGGAAGCAGATGTCGTCCCCAGGAGGCGAGGCCGGCCCTCCCGCCGCTTCCTGGGCAAGAAATACCGCAAGTACATGGGGCGCAGGTGAGGGGTGTGTGCCGAGCCAGTGCTGGGCCCTCTGGCCAATGCCCAGGGCCGGTCCAGCCCCTGTTTGTCACCACATGTGTGAGTCCTGGCTCTGTGTGTGTGCAGGTACTACTACAAGTCACCCAAGCCCTTGATGAGGCCGTACCTGTGTCGGATCTGTGGCTCACGTTTCCTCACGCATGAAGATCTGCGTTTCCACGTCAACTCACACGAGGCCAATGACCCACAGCTCTTCAAGTGTCTCCAGTGCAGCTACCGCTCCCGACGCTGGTCCTCCCTCAAGGTGAGCGCTGTCTGTCCTGTTCCCATCCCCATGAAGGGTGGCTGATAGCCCCAGGTCTCATGGCACCCATTCCCGCTCCTTGCAGGAACACATGTTCAACCACGTAGGCAGCAAACCCTACAAGTGTGAGGAGTGCAATTACACCAGTGTGTACAAGAAGGACGTCATCCGACACTCCACAGTGCACAGTCGGGACAGGTAAGTGGGGTGAGTTCCTGAAGACTGTCCCGCAGCCTGGCTGAATGTTGTTAATATCATCTCTCAAGGCACTTCTCAGCCATGGCTGCAACTTACTGAACTCTGGTGTTTCCAGAATGGATAGCAGTGATGTACAGGGAGCTCAAACTCGGGCTTTGGCTGACAAGTGGATTTTTCTTGTCTCTTTTTCAGGAAAAAGAGGGCTGATCCGGTGAGTTCCAGTTCCCTGCTGGCTTGTCTCTCAGCACTGTTGTATAGGAAGAGACATGTCTGTGTTTTCCACCAGTTCCTTGTGCCTAGTTGAGATCAGCTGAGGAAAGGCAGCCCAGGTCCTGTGGTGGGGAGAGAGGCAAGGAAACTGGTGACCTTCCCTCTGCCCTTATGAGCTCATCTTTGTGCTCTTCCTTCAGCCCCCAAAGCTGAACTCCTTCCCGTGCCCTGTATGCAACCGTGTCTACCCCATGCAGAAGAGGCTTACTCAGCACATGAAGACACACAGCACGGAGAAGCCACATATGTGTGACAAGGTGAGAAGCTGGGGCCAGGAAGAGAGCTGGCAGCAGTGGGGCTGTACAGGAGACAAATGCTGCTTTGCTTTCTTCCGCTGCAGTGTGGGAAGTCCTTTAAGAAACGTTACACCTTCAAGATGCACCTGCTGACACATATCCAGGCCATTGCTAACCGCAGGTAGGAACCTGGCCACAGCCTGCTGGGAGAACCAGTGTCTGGGCTGCCATTCAAAGGGAGGGCAGAAGGTCCCTGCTGTCTGTGTGACAGATGGCTTTTGTTCTGGCAGGTTCAAATGTGAGTTCTGTGACTACGTCTGCGAGGACAAAAAGGTCCTGCTGAACCACCAGCTGTCACATATGAGCGACAAGCCCTACAAGTGCAGCTTCTGCAAGTATTCCACCTTCCGGGAGGATTTCCTGGTCTCACACATGGCCGTCAAGCACACAGGTGAGAGAACCTGCTGCTGCCCCGTGCCCTCCAACACCAGGGTGCTCTCCCTGCTGCCCCCTGGGGACCCCTCCTTGACTCCTGCCTCCCACCTGCCACAGGAGGGAAGCCCTTTGCCTGTGAGTTCTGTCACTTCACCACCAAGCACAAGAAGAACCTGCGCCTCCACGTGCACTGCCGCCACGCTGACTCCTTCGAGGAGTGGGCACAGAGACACCCCGAGGAGCCGCCCTGCCGCCGCCGCCCCTTCTTCACCCTGCAGCAGATCGAGGAGCTGAAGCAGCAGCACCGCCAAGTTCAGGCCCCTGCTGAGCCTGAGGCCAGCCCACCAGTGAGTGCCACTGCCCGTGCCCCGGCTCCTCCCTGCTCCTCACCTCTGGCTCCCTGCAGCTCTCTGTCTTACAGGCTCCTCTTGGCCCTGTCACCTACCAGGCAGTGCAGGCAGTGCCTGGGACGGAGCCTCCCATCCTTTCGCAGGATTCTCTGGAGGGAGCCACCATTATCTATGAACAAGGTGAGCTCCTGGATAGGAGGAGATGGGAAGGTAGTTGAGTGCTCTGCTTAACCCTGACTCTTTTTCTGGTGTGCCAGGTGTGAATGGATCAGCAGAACTGGCCACGCAGACCGCCCTGGATCTTTTGCTGAACATGAGTACTCAGCGAGAGCTTGCTGCGGGCTCACTGCAGGTGAGCAGGGGGTGGCTGTGCCTGCTGCAAGGAGAGGCTTCCAGGCCCTATGGAAGTGCATAGCCCTGTTCCCTTTGAATGGAGCATCTGCAGAGCCTTCCTCCCGGTGACCTCTTGACTCGTCTCCAGGTGGCAGTAGTGAAACCAGGTGATGCAGGAGAGGTGCAGGCCTCTTGTGAACCACAGGCTCAAGAGGAAGGGGCGGAGTTGGATTCCTCTGAGCAGCAGCAGCAGAAGTTGGTAACACTGCACATGGCAGACCGTGGGGAGACGTTGGTGCAGGAGGCTTATGAGGAAGCGGCCCTGGGTGGCTCAGAGCTGCAGCAGATCACTATTCCCTTTGGCGGAACAACAGAGTACAGCATCATTACACCCATTAGTGAAGAGATTCAGGCTCCAGGCACGCTGTACAGGTCAGCATTGTGGGAGGAGCGGGAGTCAGAGGCTCCTGTGCTCTCAAAGTGGAGAAATTGGGTGGGGAGGGGGTTGCAATAGGTCCACTCTGACCCTGTCTTCTGCTGGCAGTGAGGAGGAGGGCTCTGCAGAGACTTCACATGCAGTCGTGGTGAGCGAAGCTGTGATGACAGAAGTCCTGAAGGACCATAACAATCACTACATCATGTCATCCAGCGTCCCAGGCAACCAGTTCCATCATATGGAGGTGAGGAGGCTGGGCTTTCTCTCTTTTGCAGGCAGCAGGGTGGGCAGGTGTGACCGATGTTTCTCTCTTAGCCCCTCAATGGAGATGCTGCCTTCCCTTTGCCGGCAGAGGGTCAGGAGGCACAGCCAACTGGTGTCAAGTGGCCCCTGGTGCAGTGTGTCACTCGGCAGCTCCAGAAGGACTCAAATTTGTCCCCTACTTCTGAAGGGCAAGAAGTCACGTCCCCCAAGGTTAAATGGCCTGCACTCCAAGGCATGGCCAAGAAGCTGTCGTGCAAGGTTTCCGCAGCCAAGAAGCTCTCATGCAAGATTTCCACAGCCAAAAAGTTTTCCTGCAAGATTTGCACAGCCATGTTTACAGGGAGAGCAGAAATGGAAAGTCACAAGAGAGCCCACATTGGGCCCAGCACCTTCAAGTGTCCTGACTGTCCATTCACTGCAGCCCTCTGGCCTGAGGTTCGGGTAGGTGTCCTAAAACAGTCCTGGAAGTAAATGATTTGTGGAAACGGGGCTTCCTGACCCTACATTTGGCCTTCTGCCCCCAGAGCCACATGGTCCAGCACGCCAGCCTTCGGCCACACAAGTGCACCCACTGCAGCTTTGCCTCCAAGAACAAGAAGGACCTGCGCAGACACATGCTGACACACACCAATGAGAAGCCCTTTGCCTGCCAGATTTGTGGGCAGAGGTGAGTTCTGATGGGCTGTTGCTGCTTCTAGAGATCCAGTCCAGCTCCAGATTTGAGAGGATATAGGATATTAGCAAAGACTCCAAGAGCAAACTGTTAGAGAGGCTGTGCTCTTCTGAGAACAGTTCCAGCTGCTGGTAGATCCAGCTTAGTCTTCAGAGAAGTTGTGTGGGTGGGGGGAGTTGGTATTTGAGCCAATGGAAAAGTTTTTAGGAGCTGAGACAGGCCATGTCCTAGGGTAATGTTTGTGATACCTGTGAGTAAGTTCTCTGCAAAGACACGAAGGTCCTCTGTTGCCCATGGCAAACTCCACCTCACTTTTGTTCCTCCTGCAGGTTCAACCGTAATGGACACCTCAAGTTCCACATGCAGCGTTTGCACAACTCAAAAGGGAAGAAGCCCGAGGCACCTGCAGCTGCTGCCCAGCAGACCATCATACTGAACAGTGATGAGGACACGCTGGCCACCCTGCAGAGTAAGATTTCACCCTGCTCTCTTAACGTTCCCCTGCAGGTTTCTAAGAGCTGGAACTAGGCTGGGAACTGGGAAGCTGGAGTTTAAGTTTGCCAGTGAAGCAGGACCTGGTGGGTGCAGAGACCACAGTGGTGTCAGTGTGCCATTGCCAGCTGCAGGGGCTCGGTGCTGGGAGCAGTCCTGCACAGGCACTGGCTGCAGTGGTTCTGTGCCAAACAGGGGACCCTCATAGATGGGATGCATTCAGACAGCAGCTGTGCTGTCAACAGCCTGTGGCTGGGGATGGGGAGTGGAGTTCATTGTCTGATGCAGAGTTCTGGGTTTTACCCACGGTGATCTCTGGGTTCCTTCATGTTGGGAGAGTTAGGTTTAACTTCTGACCTTTGGTGAGCAGAGCTGAGGGCCCATCTGGGCCTGGCAGTGCCCCACCAGCTTTATCCCTTTCTCCCCCTTCCAGCGGCTCTGCAGTCCGGGCAGGCAGTGCTGGCTCCTGAGCGGCTGCAGCAGGCACTGGGACAGGAGCACATCATTGTTGCTCAGGAGCAGAGCATCACGAGCCAGGTGAGTCACACTGCTGGGCCTCATCCTGCTGCCCCCTGTGGCTCCTTCCCATGGTCTGTGCTGGCTCTGTCCTCCCCGAGGGCTCAGAGTCGGATCTGCCCACACTAAAACAGCACCCGGCTCTCACTGGCTTACAGGAGGAGGCAACATACATCCAGGAGATCACTACTGCCGACGGACAGACAGTACAGCACTTAGTGACATCTGACAACCAGGTGAGGGCGTATTGCTCACGTCCCAGGAATGCCCGGAACTGAAAGATTGCACAGAGCTGAAGCAGGAAGAGCTGGGGAGAAATGGGGTGGAGAAGTGCAGGGAAGCCAGACAAGAAGCAGCCCTGTGCAGTGCAGGGAGCAAGTGGTGGTGAATAACTTTTTGGTTCTGAATCCCTGTGTTTGCAGGTTCAATACATCATTGCCCAGGATGGCGTACAGCACTTGCTTCCCCAGGAGTACGTTGTTGTCCCAGAAGGACATCACATCCAGGTAAGCTTCAGGCTGACTGTTCCTTTGTCCTGTGGGTGAGGTCAGTGTGGATGCTGTGTGTTGGGGTCACCTCCTCAGCCCTGTGGCTTGCTCTGTGTGAGTCACAACTGTGGGAGGCAGGGAAGCCTAACACGGCCTTACTGCAGCTCTTGTCTTCAGGTTCAGGATGGTCAGATCACTCACATCCAGTACGAACAAGGCAGCCAGTTTCTTCAGGAGCCACAGGTAAGGGGGCAGGGACTCACTGCAGCAACCACGAGGGACCCTGTGCAGTCTTGGACTCTCATTCTCTCTTCCCTGTAGATCCAGTACATGCCTGTCTCACCTGAGCAGCAGATTGTCACCCAGGCTCAGCTGGAAGCAGCTGCACACTCAGCAGTCTCAGGTAGGACAGGGCCATGCTCTGGCAGTTCCATCTTCCCAGTGCTTGCAGGATGCCAGTCCTGGGGGGGAGCTGCTGATGCCCGTTAGCACCTGCTGAGATGCTGTGGTGCCTCAGTCCAGCTCTGCCTGCAGGCAGTGCTCGCTCACTGCAGCTGGTAGGGCTGCCCTGTGCCTGGCAGCCCCTGTCCCTGTCATTGTGGGAAGCAGCTGACAGTCTGTGCAGGGGGATGTTTGCTGAACCCCCATCGTCACTGATGCCCCTTCTCTGTAGCAGTGGCTGATGCTGCCATGGCTCAGGCACAGAGCGTGTTCGCCACGGAGGCAACGGCTGAGCAGATCCAGCAGTTGCAGCAGGGAATCCACTACGATGTCATCACGCTGGCAGATTAGCACTGGTGACAGGCCTGGCTGATGCTCAGGGACATCCGTGCTGAGCAGGACGGCGGCAACCAGCAGGAGCCTCTACAGCCAGCAGTTGCCTTATTGCTTTGGGGCTCTGAGGGACGTGCATGCCAGCAAGGCCGTGCTGCCACTGCCATGCACAGCGAGGGTCCTGCGAGCTCTGCCTGGCACACGAGGCTGTTTGTCTTGAGCAGAGACTGCACTGCAGCCCAAGTGCCGGGACAGCCTGAGCAGTGGCAGCACTTACGTGGCCCATCTCTGTCTGTTGCACTTGATGATGGTCTGAAATCCCTTCTCCTGAATCATGTCAGTGCGGGCTCAGCTCAGCTCAGCACGTGCCCGGGTGTGGGGACCCCGGGGGAGCCGTGGGGCCGAGCACAGCCATGTGGTGCACTGTGAGATGCTGAGGTGTGTTCAGCCTCAGCCCCCCACTCCTCGCTCCCTTGGGGCACACGGGGCTGAGGGCAGCCTCCCTCCCTTGGCTCCTCCGGCCTGCGGGCGGGCGGCAGTAGGGCTTTGGACTGGAGGAACCGTACAGAGGCAGAGGCCATGCTGTAGGTGGTGGAAGATGTTCTATTTTTTCTTTGGAGGAGGGATGGATGCTGTGGCCAAGTTGGTTTGTAAGTCATTGTGGGAGGGGTTCGATTCCGATGTTCTCAAGCTTTGAATATGCTTACGAATAAAAAGAGATTGAAAGCTGGGTGTGTGCTGCCTCCGGCCTGTCTGTGCACAGCACTGGGCTCTGTGCTTTGGCTTCCTCCCATCGCGGTCACCTTGACTTCTGTGGGGCTGGAGGCATGAAATTAATCGAGTGGTAAACAGCCTAAATCCCGTGTAACTCTGTCCCAAACTACACACGCTGCCCCTCCCTGAGCGGATTGTCTGGAAGTATTTACATGTGATTATAACAGCTAATCTCGGAGTTTTAGTTTGATGCTTTTGCATTAAACTGATTATCTCTAGAGGGGAAGAAGGCCTGGAACCACCCAGGCACCCAGAGCAGCGTGGTCCGGCCTTGCACCCACCATGGCTGCTGGCACAGCCCTGGGGTATGGGTACAACACACGGGCTCGACCCTTAGCCGGGGCTCTGAGCAGTGCCTGCTGCCTCCCTGTGCAGCTCCAGCCCGTCTGCCTGCACGTTCCCATTGCCCAGTCAGGGTGAGGCCATCGGTGGCTGCCAGCCCCAGCATCTGCTGGCAGCTCTGTGCTGCTCTGTACCTGCCTGGCTGTGCCCGTGTCCTGCTGCCAGCCCAGCTCCTGCTCCAGCTGTGCCCCTCAGCTGTGCACATGGCGTTGGCCCTCCCTGTCCAGCTGTGCCACACTGGGTTAACAGGCGCTTTCCTAGATTAGGGCCCCATTATCTAATAAAGCAGATCTGCTACACGGCCGCTGCACAGACTGGGGCTGTGTGTCCTATGGGGACAAGGTTATGGGGCTGCAGGTCGGTCCCATCTGCCCCAGTTACCTGGTCCCATCCAGCCCTGTCCTTCCCAGCTGCTCAGCCCTGCCATCCCATCCCGGCAGTGCAGCTATCCTGGCAGCCCCTGGTTTCTGGATTATGGGGGCAGACGGAGGTGGGGATGGGATGGGATGGGATGGGATGGGATGGGATGGGATGGGATGGGATGGGATGGGATGGGATGGGATGGGATGGGATGGGGTGGGGTGGGGTGGGATGGGGTGGGATGGGGTGGGATGGGATGGGGTGGGATGGGGTGGGGTGGGTAGCAATGGGACATTGGGCTGCTGCTCATGGGGGCTGTGGGGCCACAGGTGCAGGTGGGCACCTCAGCTGGAGGCTGCCACTGCCTGTGGTGAGCCCAGGGATGCTGTGGGTGAGTACAGGGAT
The DNA here is from genome assembly GCF_054131305.1 of Coturnix japonica. NCBI lineage: Eukaryota > Metazoa > Chordata > Aves > Galliformes > Phasianidae > Coturnix > Coturnix japonica. Next base: position 11,412,479 of record NC_140681.1, on the reverse strand, counting down.
GCTGCAGGGCTCATTAGCTCCGGTGACCTTCCCCTTCCCGTCCCTGGCCAGCACTAAGCGGGTTTGTTACATATTTAATATCCTGAGAGCGTTATTAGTCGGTATTTAATGACAGATACAACCTGGGGGATAATCCTGCTCTGGGTGGTTGGTGTGTGGGCAGGAGATGGTTGGGGGGCACAGGGAGCACACCACTGCCTGCACCCCACCTCCAGGCCCCGGGTCTGCACCACACAAAGAGCCCTGTGAGCCTTCCCCTCCCCTTGGCCCCATGCAGACAAGGATCCAGCCGTGGCCTCCTGAACATGGCCAGGACAGAGGGGCCTCAACTGCTTCCTTACAGGTGGTTGGGAGAGCACAGGTGGCTGAGAACTGCCCCACACTGCAATGGGGGCTCCAGGGCTGAGAATGGGTCTGACAGGGCCCAGCCTTGCAGTGATGTTCTGTGTGCTGCATCCCTGTGTGCAGTGTTCTTGTGTGTGCCACATCCCATCACCACTCATGGGGTGGCTCTGAGCCCCCCCAGTGCCCCCAGTCCATGTGCAGGTCAGGGGTGCTGACACGCTGCTGCTCCCATCCCAGGGCTTGTGCTCCCATCCCATCAGGGCTGCTCCCTGTCTGACAGTGCCCATCACGGGGGCATCAGATCAGCACTGTGGCTTTAAGGGACACTGCCAGGGCACTAATACGCCAATCGGCCGCCTGCCACCGCAGACCCCACCCCAGTATAAAGCCCCAGAGCATCTCCCGGCTGCACTCCTGCAACATGACAATGCCTCAGGGTCAGGGGAGCCCCAGCCGGGAGCTGAGGAGCTGCGGGGGACCATGGGGAGCACTACAGAGCCCCCCATCCGCCCTGCTGCCCTGCCCTGTGCTGCCCAGGTACCAACTGCTGCCACCCCCCATCCATCTCTTGGCGCCCATGGTAAGTGATACCCAACAGCCTGGGAGACCCCAGCCTAGGGAGCTGCAGCCCCTCACCAGCCCCAACCCCTTTGTACCCGCAGGTCCCCACACCCTGCGTGGTGCCCACAGGGCTGTGCCCGCCGTGCTGCCAGCAGCCCCTGCCCGCTGAGCCGGGCCGGGTGAAGGCAGGAGCGGCGCGGGAGAGCAGCGCAGCACTGAAGGCCTGGCTGGCCCGGCACCCCCGCAATCCTTACCCCAGCAAGGGTGAGAAAGTGATGCTGGCAGTGCTCAGCCACATGAGCCTGACGCAGGTCTCCACTTGGTTTGCCAACGCACGCCGGCGCCTCAAGAAGGAGAACAGAGCAGGGTGGGCGACACGCGGCAAGGAGAACAGCGAGGGGACCCCGCCACAATCCCCCCCCAGCGCCAGCCCCCAGCAGGATGGGAGCAGGAGCAGCCCCATGGGGGGAACAGGACCTGGGAGGGGTGAGCAGCCGCACAAACCCAAGATCTGGAGCGTGGCAGCAATGGTGGCACCTGGCCCTGAAGAGAGTGGGGGGACAGAGGGGGTGCTGGGGCAGGAGTAGGGCTCAGAGCCCGACCCATCCCTCCCCATGGAGCCCCCACAGCCACACCAGAAATAACTGCTTTGTTGCTGCCCTTCATCCGCCACATCCCAGGGCCGCCACCACTCAGTGCTGGGGGGTGCAGAGAGCACACAGCACTCTGTGATGGGGGCAAACGTGGGGCCAGGGACACGGAGGGATGGGGATGGGGGGGAATGGGGATGTGCACAGAAGGGACATAGGAGGGAGAGGGTGACAAGGGGCGTCAGGAGGCCACGGTCAGGGGAGGGAGAGGGAACCACAGGACGTGGGAGGTGAGGGCTGTGGGGCAGAGCTGGATGCTGGATTTTAATGTTCCTAAGAACCAGGAAACAAATCAAAAATAGACTTTGCTCTTCTCGATAAAAGTAATAAAATGGTGTTAAATGAATCCTTAAAACACAAAACCCACGGAGGTTAAAGACAAAAAAAACCACAATGACTACAAAACAGCTGCAAAGAGTCTTTACACACCAAAGGGATTCCTCTCCTCTCGGTACGGGACACAGCGGCGGCCAAACGGGACTCAACACGTGGGAAGGGATCGCGGTGCGGTGGGCACAGCCCTGCGAGGAGCTCAGGAACACAGACACAACTATTGACACTATGGACACAGCGGGGCTGTCAGTCCGGCCGCAGGACTCCGGGCTCTGCCCGCGCTTCTCCTGCGTGTTCTGGGCTGTGGCCGCTGCCGGGACCCTCCGGGTGAGCAGCGAGCACCGAGCACCGAGCACAGAGCACAGAGCACAGAGCCGCCCCCATCTGCAGAGCAGGAGCTGAGACGCGGCTGAACGCCCGCAGGCTGCAGGGACTCGAGGGTGGCAGCGCTGCTCACGGCTCGGGACGACGCGCTGCGCTGTGCCCCCATCTCCGCTGTGCTCCCATCTCCGCTGTGCCCCCATCTCCGCTGTGCCCCCATCTCCGCTGTGCCCCCATCACGGGCTCAGGGCTCGGCCGAGCGGGTCAGGGCGAGGGGAAGGCGCAGAGCTCCCGGCACAGACACCGGCAGAGGCTGCAGGAGACGCAGAGCAGGAGGGCGGCGGGCAGGAGGCTGACGAGAGCGAGGCCCAGCGCGTGGTGCCGGCTGAGCAGCAGGTAGATGCCGAGGGGCAGCGAGCTGCAGTACAGCAGGCACAGCGCGAACAACACGCAGCGCGGGGCGCCCCGGCACCGCCGGGTTCGGCTCTTGGTTCGGTGCTGCAGCCCAACAACCTGCAGCGCACCCAGCGCCTCCGCGGGCAGCGGCCCGGCGGGCAGCTCCACGATGGTGAGCACCAGGCAGTCCGAGCCGGGCGGCTGCAGCACCGCGGGGGACAGCAGCACCTCGGGCGGCGACGGCGGGTCCCGATCACGGCGCTGCGGCTCCGACTCGTTGCCGTCGTCCTGCCGCGGTCGCTCGTCCCCGCCGGGCAGCGGCCCGTGCCGGCGGCAGAACGGGCAGCGGAGCCGTCGGGGCGACGCGTCCCCCAGGGCCACGATCCGGCGCAGACATCGGGCGCACAGGCGGTGTCCGCACAGCAGCTCCGTGGGCCGGCGGCTGCGGGCGTCGTAGCGGCTGTAGCAGATGTGGCACTCCGGCTCCTGGGCGCCGAGCTCAGCGTGGGCCATGGGCACGGGACCTGGGGACGGGACCTGGGGACGGGGAACCCCCCGAGCGCAGCGCTGCAGCCCGTGGTCAAAGCTCGGCTCGGCCCCGCGCAGTCCCCGCCCCGCAGCGGCCCCCTCCCCTCCCCAGCCGCCGCTCAGCCCTGCTCCCACCCACCCGCTCAGCCGCTCTGCAGCCCAGCGCCTGGGAAGGAGGGAATGCGCTTTCCCGAGGGCTGGGAGCTGCTGGGAGCTGCTGGGAGCTGCTGGGAGCTGCTGGGAGCTGCTGGGAGCTGCTGGGAGCTGCTCCGCCCCGCACTCCGTGGGGCCCGGGGTCCCCGGTGCGGCTCAGCCCCGTGGCAGCTCCCCGCGTTCCCAGGGCACGGCGCTGCGCTCCCCCCCCGCTCCCTCCCGTACCTGCGGGGGCTCCTCGGGGACACGCGGCGGGGCCGGGCCGCCCCATAGGGAGGCGATGGGAGCGCTGCGGGGCCGGCACAGCCGCAGGGACCGCCGGCATCCGCCGCGCCGTTGGCCTGGCAACGCGGAGCGGGGGGGGGTGGACGGATGCTCGGCTTCTTGGCTGAGCCCAACTCCGCAGCTCGCGGGATGCTGCAGCTCCCTCCATTGACCACCGTGACACGGCAATTAAATACTTAATGAGGTAATTGGCCAACACCTGAGGGACGAAGGACTCCCCTCCTCCTCCTTCAGTGATGACACTTCCAAGGATCAGTGTGTGCTGGCGGTCAGCTGCATTTCAGGAACAGCCCGCCCTGCTGCCCTGCAATAAGCGCTTTGTGACCCGCTCCATTCGCTGCTGGAGTGTCCCCGCAGGAGGTCAGATACCGCAGCGCAGTGGGAAGCAGCCCCGGAGAACATCATCCTCTTTGTAACTAACAGCCCAACCAGACCCTGCAGCTGTTACTGATTCTGCTGCCTCCAAATGCCCCAGGTCCCCGTGGAATTACTTGTGCTGTCCTTAGGTCTTCCAGCCTCTCTTCCCTACGGCATTAACCCCCCCTCCAAGACCAAGGCTTTCATACCCCATACAAAACCCAGTGCCCTTTTTCCAGGTACACAAAGACACGAGGCATCTCAGTATTATTCCAGCAAAGCTGCCCATGTTTTCGTGCCCAGTATCTTGACAGTGGCACCTTCCATCCCTCCACATCCAGGTAAAACATCACTCCAGGTGCCGGTAAATCACTGAGCAGTTGTCTGAGAACTCCCTCAATCACCTCCCAGTTCTGTGCCACGTGGATTCGAAGCATCAGTTCTGCCAAACTAAGAACCCAAACCATTTTCCTTCCGTTCAGAGCGAGGCAGAGGGGAGGGCACGGGGTGAGTGCAGGCGCCGGGCAGCAGCTGAGGAAAGGCACTGAGACGGGGCAGAGCTGAATGCTGGTTTTTAATGTTCCTAAGAACCAGGAAACAAATCAAAAATAGACTTTGCTCTTCTCGATAAAAGTAATAAAATGGTTAGCGGTGTTAAATTAATCCTTACAAAACAAAACCCACGGAGGTTAAAGACAACCCAGAGGCTCTGCATAAAAACCACAATGACTACAAAACAGCTGCAAAGACGCCTTTACACACCAAAGGGATTCCTCTCCTCTCCTCTCGGTACGGGACACAGCGGCGGCCAAACGGGACTCACACACGTGGGAAGGGATCGCGGTGCGGTGGGCACAGCCCTGCGAGGAGCTCAGGAACACAGACACAACTATTTACACTATGGACACACGGGGCTGTCAGTCCGGCCGCAGGACCCCGGGCTCTGCCCGCGCTTCTCCTGCGTGTTCTGGGCTGTGGCCGCTGCCGGGCCCCTCCAGCCGCAGCGCTGAGCGCTGAGCCTCGTGCCGGCCGTCCCTCTCGCTGTCCTTCCACCCTCAGCGTACGTCCCAGCTCCGGCCGCCCCTTCCATCCACGTATGGGCACCCACGGGGCCGCCCGCTCCTCCTGCCGCCCACACGTGGGTCCCTGTCTCTCCAGCCAGGCCGTGACCCAGCTCCTCTCCCTGCCGGGCGCTCCTGGCGCTGCTGGGCGCCGTGCAGTTTGCAGGGGAAGGCGGCTGCCGGCAGCTGCTGGGCAAGAGTTCCCCGGGCCGGTGCTGCACAGCCAGCAGTCTCTCTCCGCCTGCCCGGCCAGCCTCCTCGGGGCCGCCGGCACCTCCCCTGCTGCCTCTCACCTCTGCACCTCAGTTCGCATTGGTCTCCCGGCTGCTGCTTTGCTCCCGGCCCAGCTCTCGCTCCTTGTCTGTGGAGGAGGTGGATGAGGAGGAGGAGGATGACGAGGAGCTGAGGGTCCGGCCCGAATGCTTGTAGGCCGCAACGAGTTCCTGCAGCCGCTCTGGTGTGGGCTCCCACTTGGCAAAGCCTGCACTGTTCTGCAGGAAGAGGACGGCGGTGTTGTGCACAGCCTTGTAGTACATCTCCTCCCTGCAAGGAAACACAGCAGGAGCTCAGCATCGCCCTGCAGCCCGCCTGCCAATAAGTCACACTACTACAGGCAAATTCCTTCCCTGCCACCTGCCTCTCCTCTTGCTGCACATAGGTTTGAGGACCGGTATTTCTCTCTGCCCCTTTCACTCATTATTATGTGGAAAAGAGGAAGAAAAATGCATTCCTTCTGCCTCCTTCTGAACAGTACTGAGTTGCTGAGGCACTCTGGCATTTGGCAGCCCAGAAAACGCTGCTCAGCTGTGGCTTGCCAAATTACAGAGCTGGCAGAGGGACATGGAGCATCACCACAGCACTACCTGAGATAAACAGCTCATACTGGACTTGTACCCAAAGAATACATCACTCCAATCTTTTAATTAGTGAAATACCTCAGCAGACATTATATTCACAGCACTGTGGATTCTACCACACCTCTTACAAACCCAGGATGATGATGCACTGCACAGTCTTTCCTTCTCCCTTCCTCCCATATTGATTCCCACTTGGAATATCTCAGTAACACACCCTCCCTAAGAGGCAGCTCATCATAAGGACACCCGGGAAGGACCCAAAGGGAACACCTACTTTTTGCAGACGTGCTGAGATCCGCTGCGGTATTCATGATCGAAGGCTGACAGGATGAGCTGGTGCCTCTTGAACTTGCTCTGCTCCATGCGGATCAGGGCAGGTGTGGGAGGGTCCCTCCACTCAGGGATGAAGACAATAAAGGACAGGGGCTCACTGGAGCTCTCCAGAAGTTTCTAGTCCAAAAAGAAAACAATGTTAATCTTGGCTGAGCAGTAACACACCTATTGCCTTCTATGAAAAGGAAACAGTTTGCTTCCAGAGCAGTACAGCAGCAGTGATAACCCTCTACTTTTGAATGACAGCCTCGTTATGAGCATGTAAGAGCAGTGGGGAGCAGATGAGCACATGGCTCCATTCAGAACACAGGAGAGTAAACATACCTCAAAGTGAGAGACCATGGCATCCATCAGCTCCTCACAGAACGGAGGATTTGCCTCAAAAGACCCACTTATAGGGAAGAAATCCAGGCACGGGCTAGAGGAAAAAGACAAAGATCGCTATCAGAGAGGCCAGACATCTGATTGTTGGACCTTACAAAACACTTGTTTCCTCACAGAAGACACTCATACTCAGAAGGACTGAATTCTCAGCAGAACAGAGCCTGCCACTTCTCCATAGCAGAAATGGTCACTGGGACACATTCCATCTGTGGTCACTGAAGGCTGACTGCTGATGCAAGCTGACTGCTCGGCGGCCTAGTTCCTCCTTTCTTCAGAACAAGGGCAAACACTGACAGACCTATAAACTGCATCACATCAGGATCAGACAGCTCTGGCTGGACTAACGACACACTGCTGGTTGCTTCACCGCCAATCTGTGTCCACTCACTGCCTTTCAGTGGGCCTGAAGCACACATCCTCCTGTGCAGCTACTGCCATGAGCTGCCAACACGTCAGCCTGTCCCAAATCACTGCTCTGCACACGTGCACACACCCACACAGACACATGGCAAAGGGCACCAGAACAGAAGACTCACCCCCTGGATCCAAAATACCCGTCTGTATCCAAGAAGGCCGAACAGTACTGTTTAAAATAGCAATTCAGTGGCGAGGCAAAGCATTCAAAACTCACTCCAAAGAGCTTGTGGAGGGCTTCAAAGACGTGCACGGGAAGTGCCCCCTGCAGGCCAGTTCCTTCATACAGACCCACACCGAACATCATCTGAGGAGAGCAAACCCCTGTGAGTGGAGCCTGCACCTGCTGTTCCTGCTGCTCCCTTCATGGAATATGGACCAAGGCCTACACATCCATGCACTCACTCCTCTAGGTATGCAGGGCCCCCTCGTCCTCCCTCAAATTCATGTAGGTCCCTTGCATGCACCTAAGAATGCTCTCTAGATACTTCCTCCAGCTCAGGTCCTGTCAAACCAACTATCAATTTTTACATGTATTCCCTGGGAACCTTCAGTTAGGCCTCACAAAAAAGTCAAGAACTACTGAAAGCTCTTCATCACCATTTATCCCCACCACTGACTCAGTTTAAGCCCAGTTTTGCACCAGGCTCTGAGAGCTGTGGACCTCCCAGAGCACTGACAGTTAAGTTCAGTTCCCCAGGTTTTTTGATGCACAACAACAGTGACAAGACAGTACCTGGTATCGACGGAGAAGGCACCAAACCCTGGGTAGGAACTTTTCAAAGCCAGAGTCATCAATGCAACTGTATCGATAGAGAAGCCACTGGAAGAGAAGGCCCAGCCATTAAAAACAAACAATATCAACTAAGGTAAGGCAGCCAGGACACAAACATATCGTGACATGAGAAGAAATGATGAACAGAAGGAGCAGGCAGGGTTCTGCATGAAGGTTTTTAAGCTCATCTGCTCTTGCTGTGGGAATGAACCGCAAGCTATTCACTAGCATGAATGAATGTAACACATCAGCAGGTCTCTCTCAGCAAGGGCTGCCTTGTTGTGAGTACAACCATTCTTGTAGCACAGCATGTACCAAAGCACACACACAACACCTCCTAAGTACTCCCAGCAGAAGGCTGATCCTGACTAAGGAGAATGAAGCTGTCCTCGTTTGTGCTACTATTAGGGCAACACCAGACAGCCTCCACCAGGTCAGTGCTCTGTCCCACTGCATGGTCCCTTCTTGGAGGAAAAGGAGAAATGAAAGCTCTCATGAAAGAGCAATTTGCAACAGCAGTCATGCAGGCATGGCAGTCAGCTCTTACCAGCTTGCTGAAGTAGTTGCGGCTCACTTTCACCATTTCCCCCTTGTACCGCACACATGCCACATTGTTTTCCATGTGCATTTCCACACTGGGGAGTGGTGGGGAGGGGATGGCCAGTCTCACTGGGTAACAGTACACGAGCCTGTCCTGGACTTCAGGAGCTTCTACCTCAGCTATGGAGAATAAAGAGCAAGGCAGCCCATTAGAATCCAAGGACATCTGCAGTGGATCTCCCTTCCACATCTCAGAACATGCACGGACAGGAATAAGGCTGAAGGGCAGAGTAATCTCTCCAAACCACAGGACTGTTCCTTCACAGACCATGCAGGCAGCTACCAAAGTTCAGAACTGATTCCAAAAATTCCATCACCCACAGACAGAGCACAGAGAGGAAACACATCACAGTGCTGCTCCATCGGTAACACAGCCAACCTGTAGACTTCATGCAACCAATCCAACACCATAATGCATGCTCTGGATGAGTAACACAATTTCCTTGTTATCACTGTTATTTCAGTTTGCTCCAAAGTCATTCAAAAACCAGCTAATACTGCCAGGCTGTTAAATGCAGGAGGCAAAGGAACCTTTCTGCCACCTTGTGGTCACCTATCTTGGACATAAGCTTATCCTCAGCTTAGGCAGCAAAAAAAAAACAAAGAGAGCTAAAACTAAAGATCAGCCAGAAGGAATCACGAACAGATCACTGGGTGCAAACACAGGCAGCAAAAACAAGCAGCAAAAGGCAGACACTGGGATACGGAGGGAGAATGTCTGAGGAGAGCTAGGACCCAAAGGAAAAAGGGCTAAAGAATGGCAGTGACGGAAGAAGCAGTGATCAAGGAAGAAAGAAAAGGTTAACTGTACCAGATATATTGTTTTCTTTGAGGATGGCAAGATGCTTCTCCCGGATCCGCTTGACATATTCAAGGGATATGTAGTAAATCTTGCTGCAGATGCCTTCAACAGAGTCCTTTGCTGCAGCAGACACGTGGGGCCCACACTGCTTGCGTAAGTGCTCCAGGCGGTCCTGCAGAAATCAGAGAACTAGAGTCCCTTACACAGCCCACCACCCGACCCCTGGAGGTGTGGAGAGTCTCTGAACCTTTATTGCTTCCATTTCACAAAGCAGAGGAAACGCAATCACAGCCTTTTCAGGAAGGATCTTCATCTGTCCCCGAACACCCCATCCTTTCACAGCCCCACTGCACTCAGCTGCCCAACTGACCATGTAGTCCTCCTTAGAAGCAGAATGGTCCCGTCGCAGCCAGCTGAAGGTGTCCTCCACATTCCATTTCACCACCTTCCTGCTGTCTGGTGATGCACTCCTGCACAAAACAGGCAAGTGGGGTTAAACCCACAGCTGCATGGCGATTTATCTCATACCACAACAGTCTTCTATGAGCAGGGGAACAGTGCTGACACCTCAAGGCCCTAGCTGTGCTTGCAGGCATTTTAATGACATGAGACTGCTATAACTGTCTGCTGCCTTCTGTGACAGGAAGCAGATGAAGGATTTACCTATTAGAAGAATGCCCCATTTTGATCTCGCCTCCCTTCACTCTTGAGAAAACTACCCTGTTAACTTCAGTTTTCTTCCCCACAAGGCTGCCTTCTAAATTCTGTCCTGTTGCAGAGCTCTTCAGAACAAGTACATGTGGTGTAAGAAAATACCATTTTAAGTTTGTTCTTCTTTAATAACAAGGAGTGCCCAAGCACTCTTCTATTACCTGGGGGATAAATGACAAAGGCACTCCATATTCAGTATTTTAGATTCTTGTTTGTCTCTGCATACATTCAGCTTCCCAATGTTTGATTTCACCATAACATTACCATCATAAGACAGTTTCAGAACTGTTTTTCCCCCATGTGTACCTGACTGCTTTTCCTCAGTAAGAAGATGACCAGTACTGAATAAAGAGTGATACAACAGCTCCTCTTAAAAGTTGCCATAAACTCCTTCTCATTTCTGAAACTGACAGCACCGCAAGAGGAACTCCTACCTGGATTCAATGAGCCGCTTTGCAGCCTCAGCATACTTGAAGAGCAGTCTCTTGGCTTCTTCACGGAACTTAATTCTGGATAGCCTGAGGTAAGTATAAATTCACATGCGTCAGTTTCACAGCTGCCATGAAGGCCAGGTCCAGATCCCAAATTTTTACACCACCAGCACCTCGCCACTTTATCAGCACAAGTAAAACACAAAAGCAGAAAACTAAAAGCAGGTAAATCACTGGACTGGCCCAAGAGAAAATCAATTCCAAAATTTGTCCTGTTTTTTAACAGTACCTGATGGGAATGTCATTCATGATTTCTCTGAACATGGAAGGAGACACTACTGGCTCGCAGTCACTCGGTAAAAGAGGATCTGTCCCTTTATCAACCACCTTCCTCTCCAACATCCAGCGGTTAAAAGACTCCCTTGGGGGGTCAATCCCTGGAGAAGCACAAAAAAAAGGGTGAAATTGTATGACGAAGGGACACCCAGAAGCTTTGACAAGAGTAACTCCATTGGAGTTCAGCTTAATGAGAATATAATTATCAAATAAAGAAACCACAGGGAGAGCACACATGAACCAGAAGGAACAACAGTGCAGTACTGCAGGACTGAGAACACAGAAAGGGGAGCACAAGAGCAACTCACCTTCTCGCTGCTGGCAGAGCTCACGATAATGTTGTCGCAACTTGAGGATGAGCTGGGATCGAAGCAGCTCCACTTCAGGGTGTGGAGAAAGCACTTCAGATGGTGCCCTCTGCTTAATCACTGCATTTGTCTGAATATCCAGGTCCCAGTATACCCTATGCCAGAAAGAAATGTTATCAGGATGATTGGATCATTGGTTAATTATCAGATATTACTTTTAAAGGTGTTTCCTGGGGCTGTTATACCAGCCAACAAATTGAACTATCAAAGACTGCCTGCAAAGACAGATGAGGCTGTTATGTCCCTCAGGTTATTCTTCACAAGCACTTGGAAAACCAGCTGTCTCTACCCTACCTCCCGAAGAACAGAAATAAATGGATACAACTCACTCAGTTGGTCGTAGAAGAGCTGCCTGCTGCTTGTCTTCAGGTGAAACACACCAGGCCTTCAAAACAGAGGATCCTGGAATACTGGGAGAGCTGGGGACTGGCTGAGTCACTGGGGTCCCCGGAATATCCGACTGCAAGAGTAAAAGATGAATTATTGCCCTCAGAGAGAAAGGTAAAAGGGAGGCATCACAGTATACCTAACAGCCCTGTACCAGAGCTCCACTTAGGATAACCAATGAATCACTACAGCATGTTTTGATTGCACTTAAGTCAACGTGGGCATGTGAGCTATCATGTTTCTGTCATAATTTGTTCTCCCTCACTCCCATGCTCCACCTAAGGCTGTAATAGAAATTACAAACTGGGAGATGTGAGTATGCTTCCACCTTTGTATTTCTGAGCGTGAGCTGTCAGAACTTGAGCTGTCTGAACTGATCTTGCAGAGTTAAAAAAAAAATAATAGGTCCAAGCTGTGGACCTTCTAGGTTCGATTCTGACAACATCTTTAAGCCTATTTGTCTCACAACACCAGACTCACCTTGGGCTTTTTCACACTGTTGCCACTTGGGGGAACCTCCTCAGAGAATCTCCTCTTCCTTTGCTTGCTCTCCACTGAGGTCTCTACCATCCCACTTTCCAGTGGCATAGGAGCTGCATTCAATCCCAGAGGGTCTGACTAAGAGCATCCAAACAACAGTATTCATTAGTTCATCAGCTGCTACTGCAGAGCACCATAGGCAATAAGGCCTTTTAATTCTCCTTTGCACCATCCCTAGGCTCCCAAGCAGACAAAAGCAATGACACTAATACACCTGCAGAAAGGCAAACATATCTCTTCTAGACTTGTGTCTGAATTAGATATTTAGTTTGTTTGTTTGAGACTTAGATGAGAAAAATGCAACACAGCTTCCCCCATAGCAAGTCTGTTTAAGCAGTGCACCTGAATGAGGGACATTTCATTGTGTTTCATTGTGTTTCAGCCACACGCTGGATGGGGAGAGGAGTTCTGCAGATACAGAAGACCCTCCCACACAAGCAATGTCACGTCCCAGAAGAATATCCCAGCGTTAGCACAGCCCTTTGAGACACATGCTTACTTACAATGACATCATGCTGCCCCAGAACAGGCATTTCCCACAGGGACTGGTTGGTGAAGCGATTGAAGTAGTACGGGCGATTCTCCCTCTTGCTCCAGCACTTCTCCCAGCCAGCCTGCACCAGCTCATCTGAGAACACAGTCTGAGGTCAGGATAGGACCAGTACTGAAAAGCTCTGCCATTCAGCTCCCCGTTACCATCACTGCACACTGCAACAAGCATCGCTCCTGAACTCTCTCCATAGAACTCCCTTTCTCTGCTACTGGGGCCCTTCAGAACCCTGTGGTGGGCTTTCTCAGAAGCAGAATCAGTACCTGGGAGGTCCTGTACCAGTCGCATTGGTTTGGGGGAGCTGGGCTGGTTCTGGTTGGAGGTACCAGGTGAGTGACTCATTAGAGATGCTTCCTCCGCAGGGCTTCCGTGATTCTCATTGGCCATTTCTCAGCAACCACACTGGAAAAAATCAGACAAAAAAGGTCTTTCACAGCAGGAAAGATCCCAGACCCACTTGGCCCATTCAAAGTAAAAGTTAACAGGCAAGAAAATGGGCTTAAACCAGTGCATACAAAATAAGATCTAAGTCCTGAAGAATACCAGTTATCTCAGATACAACCAGCTCTCAACAGTATAACAGAGAGTTCTTAGGTCCAGCACTCAAAATACTCACTTTTCAGCTACATCTGTTTCCTAGGACTGCAATGTCTCATCCCACACAGCAAGTACTGAGAGCACAGGAAATACAACATGCTTCACTGTGCACACTTACCATCCCCTACCATACGAGCAGTGCTGCCCATATCTGCTCTGCTATCCCTGGTGTCAGTTGAAATCAGTGTTTACACACACATAACCACGTGCAATTTAAACAAAAAGCAGTTATTAAAAAACCTGTGCTATATAAAATAGCCCCGGTGCATCGCTAACAACAGCTTTGATGGCTCACAGAACCACAGGCCAGGAATGAGCAACTCTGGAATTATCTTCCTCATTATGTTCCAGACCCAGACTAACTGTCAGGGCTGTCGGGCTATTTAAGCCTTCGGTATTTTTGCATTTACATAACAACAGTTATGCAAAAGAAAGCTTGTTCAAAATGTAATGCTTCTCTTAATCATCATTTAATAAAGAACAGCCAGGTTCTTCCTCTCATTCACTCTTCTTCCCCCAGGGAAGCTTCTGAAATGGCACCGTTGAGCCAATTACTACAGATTGATGCTCTGGGGCAACCAAACTGGGGGAAACTAGGAAATAATTACTGTCTACCTGTTATTTAACTCTATTCAGACCTTTGGAGACACCCAACAACATGAGAGCTGCATGTGCACAATGTTGTTGTGCACATATAACACTGTGTATAAGTGTGTTTTTAACTGGTCTGAACACCCCATCCTGTCCATAAAGACATCATCAGGCTTCTCAAAAGTAGAGAACAGCAAGAGCTAATTGAAGAATGAGCAGGTGGGTTCTTGCCAGGCTGTCTGCAGCATTGACAGTGAATGGGGATGATGCAGGATGATGAGGAACAGCTCCTGCCAACACCTGGAATGATGTTTCCATCCTTCCCTTGGGGTATGCAGGAAAGAAACCTGCAGTTATGGCCCCTGCTCACAGCAATGGAGATAACAACATCCACAGCCACAGGCTAAAAAGCACCTGGTACAAAGACTGCAGCAATGCAATCACTTAATCACCCCGGCATTGAGTGTTGTGTAATGTTTGTTTACTGACACTTCCTCCAGCCCCGCTGTGACCTCTGCAGTTACAATCCAAGCAGCTGCCACCTGGGCAGCACCTCAGCCCCACGGTACAAGTGTTCTCTACCAGAAAGCTGAGCTGAGGCCGTGGGGTCATGGGTGGCACATCAGAAACCTGTATTTCATGTGGCAGGAGCTTTCCCAAAACCTTTAGCCTGCTCTTCATAAAAAGGGAAGGTTTACCTGCATTCACTGGTTTGTCATATGTGTTACATAGACAACGTTGTGTTACACGATGATGGGAGCAGACCTCCCAGGGAGAGACACACAGGGAAATTACAGCTGGCACCGGGTGTCAGATGGGCGGCAGCTCAAAGTGCTTCTTCCCACTGACAGCTCTAAGCAGTGCTCAGATGCGGCTTCTTGTTTTCTCCCTCTCCTGTTTATGGATAAACCAGGACAGGGGAAGCGCACAAGCAGCTCCATCGCTCTATCAGTTTGAGTATTAAATCCCAGTAATTTCCAACTCTGCTTAAAGGAAAGAAGCAAAGTAGCAGGAATCCCGACAGAAGGAACTCCAGCTGCGTGTGCCCGGTGTCGTGACTCACACAGTGAAAGGGACCCAGAGCGACGGTTTGAGGCTGATTACGGTATTGCTTTATACAGCACACGGCGCTTCACACACACACACACACACACACACACACAGCGCCGTCCCTGCCCTGAGAGCTCATAGGAGCAGCAGCACCGACACAGCGCAGCGAGGCGGCAACGGACACGGAGTGGAGTACGGGCAGTTTGTGCTTTGCCAAGGGGGGACGGCAGCAAACGGGCAAAGGGGGGCAGCGGCAGCGACAGCCCCGGGGACACGGCAGCGCTTAACGTCAGCCCCGGGACACGGCAGTGCGTTCCCCCAGCCCCGGTCCGCTCGGGATCGTTGTGCACCGCCCGCCCCGTGCTCGCTCGGTTCCCGACCCGTCGGTGCGGGCTGGGCGCGGTGCGGGGCGCGGCCTTGGGGGCGTTGCCGTGCGGTACCGGGCGGTACTTACGGGGCCGCGCTGCTGCCGGGCGGGTCGCGGGGCCGTGTCTCGGTGCTCGGTGCTGGCCGCTGTCGCGCCGGGGCCGCATCCTCATAGCGGGGCGTCCCGTGCCGGGCCCGCTGCGGAGACAGGAGCCGTTACCGGGGGGATCGAGAGGGCTCGGCCGCGGAAACGACGCGAGCGGAGCGGGGCCCAGCGCGGTGGCGGCGGCGGGCGCGTTCTAAGATGGCGGCCGCGGGCCTACGCCGCCTCGCCCCGACCCGCCGCCGTGCCGCCGGTCTCCCTGTCCGCCGCTTGGTGCCCCGGCCGCCCGGTACCGCCGCTCACCTGCCCGTGCTGCCGGGTGCTGAGCGCACCGCGCTCCGTCGCGCTTCCCGCCGCCGCCCCACCTCCGCCTCGCCCGCCCCGCCGCCGCCATCTTGCGCCGGGACCGCGGGCCGGCAGCGCGCATGCGCGAGCCGCCCCGCCCTACGCACCGCGCAGGCGCCGCCGCCAGGACACACTGTGGCGCATGCGCGGTGTCCTCCGCGCCCAGGCGCGCACACTGTGCGCATGCGCGGAGCGCGACCCGCGCTTTTGTAGCCGGAGCGGCGCATGCGCGCGGTGCGACGGCGCAGTTCAGCACGGCGCCATGTTGAGTGTGGCGCCTCGGCACCGCCCCGCTATGGGCAGGACCCGGCCCGGCCCCGCCGCCACGTCCCAGCACAGCGGGAGGTTCCCGGCGGGCGGGGCCGGGCCCACAACGAGCCCAGGAGCCGCTTTGAAGGACGGCGGGCGACGGGCGGGGCGCAACAACAGCCCGGGGCCGCCCGCTGTGATCAATGCAAAGCGCTGCGTGTGGCCGCTGGGCACGGCCGGGCTGCGGCCTAACAAACAACGCCCGGGGCTGCGGCCTAAACCTGGGGCTGCGGCCTAACAACGCCCGGGGCTGAGGGACACAGCGCAGCCCCGGCCGCACACACACACACAGGCCCCGCCCGGCTCGGGGCTCGGGGCTGTTGGTGCTGCCCGCTGCAGCGCTGCCCTCTGCACCCAGAGCACCGGGGTCAGTGTCATCAGTTAATGCTGGCCCAGCAGTTTGAAGGGCTAAGTGCTGTGTAAGCACCGAGCCGCATCGGTCTCCATGCTGCCACAGCGTGAGCCCCCACAGCCCGGCTCAGTGTGTGTGTGTGTGTGTGTGTGTGTGCAGATAATCACCCTCAGCACAAAGTGCTGGCTCAGCCCAGCCCCGTGCTGCAGGGAATTGGAGGAGGGGGAAACAAGGAGCTCAGCCGGATTTGTGCAAGGCTGCACGGCTGGGAAGCAAAGCCTTGTCCTTTGGAATGCAAAGGGATTGTGGCAAAGCACGGCCGGCAACTTGGGCTGAGTGGGGCCGCTGTGCCCGCACAGTGTCACGCATCCCGGCCTCTTGGCAATGGGATCAGAAAGGGAATAAGGGCACAGCTGGATCTCTTCAGCGGTGCCTCTTGGAGTGCTGAGCACATCTGTGTCTGATCAGCTGCTGGGAACAGGCTGGGAACGAGCCCTGGTGGCTGCGAGCCCTGCAGAGCCTTGTACGTGCCAGGCTGTTGGAGCGGTTCTGTGGCTCCAATAGCCACAGCAGCTTCCCCGTCTGGTGCTCACCTCACACATGGGCACAAAGCAACTCCCAAAGGACTCATGTTCAGCTGCAGCCGTGGCACAGAGCACGCTGGGCACTGCTGGAGCTGGCAGAGCACGGCGGGGAGTTACGCAGCAGCAGGGCTGGGGGTCGGCACTTCCCCAAAATGATGAAGCCACCCTGCACTGTGTGGCCGGCGTCCCCGAGCCTTTCATCCTCCTGTCTGCTGTGTCTCCTCCCAGCTCTGGGCTCACAAGGGGTGGTGGCTGGTGGGATATATAAACACATGGGAGCCTGAGCCAGCTCAGAAGAAACTCCTGGAGCTGCTGGTGTTCTCCCTCCCTCCCTCACTTCACGTGATTCAGTTTCTCCAGACCAGGGAAGCCGAGGACAAGTCATACTGTAAGTATATGAACTGAGCCAGCATTGTGCTGTGAGCTGCCCCAGTCCCTGTGTGGCCCTCGGGGAAGGATGGAGGCTCCGGACCCCAAGCAGGAGGGGCTCTGTCCTCTCCCTTGCAGAGAACTGGGCAGAAACACAGTGGAGAAGCCCTGTGCTGTCCCTGCCATCCCACAGGCAGCTCTGCCTTTTCCTGCTGGATGAGGAGTCTCCATCTCTAGCCCAGCCCTGCTGCAAGGCATGGGACATGGACGGGCAGTGCTTGTCCTTGGGGAGCATTTGGGGCTGTTCCCAAGGCTGGAGAGCCCATGGTAGAGGAATCCCTTCCCTGTGTGGTGATGCGGTTCCCCACGGGGCTCACCTCACCCTGCAGTCTGTGGATCTAGCTGTGCTGGGGAAGGGCAGGATGCTGCTGGCACTGACAGCAACGGCTGTCCCTGGTTGTTGGGTGTGGTGGTGTGATCCTGTGAGCCCATGGGGTCTGTGCTGGGGGCTCGCACGCAGCACCCTGGGGTGCTGGCCCACTTATGCGATGGGGACCTGGATATAGTTGTGGGATTTTGGGGTGTGGGGCACAGCAGGGCCATGGGGTGGGTGCTCCTTGGGGCCAGCCCCTGCCCAGGCTGCCCCTGTTCTGAAAGCAGGTTGGGCAGCAGCCACAAGGATGGCTGGGCATCCCCTCTGTGCCCCATAGCTCAGTTCATGCTGACCCCGTGCTCTGCCCCCAGGTGAGAGATGGCTGCCGGCAGCCGCCTCCTCCTTCTGCTCCTGCTGCCTTGGCTGACCGCAGGCTCGCACAGCCCTCCCGGCTGCAAGATCCGGATTACCTCCAAGGGGCTGGACCTCGGTAAGGGGCTGGCCAGGACCCTGCTCCCAGGCAGGGCGGAGAGCCGGCTTGCACGGCGGGACCGGCAGGGTGGGCTTTGTTGGTGGAATGCGGCACAGCCTGCCTGGCTGTGGCCAGCCCCGGCTCATTTTGCATTGCAGTGAAGCATGAGGGTCTGCGCTTCGTGGAGCAGGAGCTGGAGAACATCACAGTGTCAGACCTGCACGGGAAGGAGGGGCAGTTCCACTACAACATCAGCCAGTGAGTGCTGCCTGCTCCCTGCGTGCAGCAGCCCTTGGGTCTGCCTTACCATCCCCTCCCTGGCAGGGTCAAGGTGATGGACCTGCAGCTGCCATTTTCCAACCTGCACTTCCAGCCGCAGCAGCACCTCGCCTTCAACATCAACAACGCTTCCATCAGCCTGCGCTTCAGGCGGCAGCTGCTCTACTGGTTCTTGTGAGTTACCCTCCCCTCCCCACCAGCCCGTCCCACAGCTGGGCCACAGCCCCGAGAGTGCTGTGCTGCCTATTCCTGGGGCTGATAGGATCTGTGTCCTCCTGTCTGTTCCCATGGCTTCCAGCTATGACATCGGATCCATCAATGCTTCTGCTGATGGTGTCCACATCCATACCGTGCTGCAGCTGGCCAAGGATGAGGTCGGACGCCTCAAGATTTCCAACATGTCCTGCAATGCCTCTATTGCCAGAATGCATGCAGGATTCTCTGGCACGCTCAGGTACACCCGATGCCATGGTGGCAGCCATGCCCCTGTGCCAGGCAGGATCTGTCTGTGCCACCCTGCTGTGGTCAGGCCATGCCCTGTGTTTTTTTATGGGAATGGAGGTGGGGGGACAGGGCTGGAAGGCTGCTGCAAAGCTGTTGTGTCCTGCAGGAAGGTCTATGAGTTCCTGAGCACCTTCATTGTCACAGGGATGCGCTTCCTCCTTAGCCAGCAGGTAGGGCTGTAAGCAGAGATGGGCACGGAGCTCCCCTGGCTGCAGTCAGGAGGGGCTGACCCAGGGATGCTGGAGGCAGCCCAGTCCTCCTCCAGGCCAGGAGTTCTGGCCCCACTGCTGAGTGATTCCCCACAGATCTGCCCATCCCTGGAGCATGCCAGCCTGGTGCTGCTGAACTCCTTGCTGGACACAGTGCCGGGTGAGCAGGATAAGACCAGACCCTGCTCACTACAGCCTATGCAGAGCTGAGAAAAGGACTGCAAGCCACCCTGTAGGCTTTGTTCTCACAGCACCTCTTCCTTGGCAGTAAGGAACTACGTGGATGAGCACATTGGAATCGACTACTCCCTGCTGCGTGATCCAGTTGTCTCCCCAGAAACCCTCGACCTGGACTTCAAGGTCTGGCACTAGATCCTGCCCTGCCTCCCCTATCCTTGTTGGCACAGCTCTGCATCAGTGCATGCAGTGAGCACAGCAAGCGGTGCTGCAGCTGCAGCAACAGTCACTGTTCTTGGCACAGGGCATGTTCTTCTACCGTGCGAGGGAGGAGCAGGAGCTGGAGAACCACGCGGTGGAGCCGGTGATCAAGGAGACCGAGCGCATGGTTTATGTTGCCTTCTCTGAGTACTTCTTTGACTCAGCCATGCACGCGTACTTCCAGGCAGGTGTGCTGGCCATAGAGCTCGAGGGGGAGAAGGTGAGCAGCACAGTTTGACACTGCACAGGCTTGCGTGGGGAAGGGGTGCTGCCTGGGGGAGGCAGGGTGGGCTCCACATACTGAAGGGCAGAAGTGCCAGCTCTCCTACCCCTGAAGCTTGTCCTCCCTGCAGGTGCCCAAGGACCTGGAGGTTCTGCTGAGAGCCACCTTCTTTGGGACCATCTTCATGCTGGTGAGAGGAGATCCCCACTGGGGCAGGAGAGGCACAGGGCCCCCCCTGGGGTGGAGCAGCTCTGCCCAGCATGGCTCCCCTGCCCTCTCCCCAGAACCCCGCTGTGGTGGATGCTCCCTTGCGGCTGGTGCTTCAGGTGTCAGCTCCCCCCCGCTGTGTGATCAAACCCTCGGGGACCTCCATCTCTGTCTCTGCTTTTCTCAACATCTCACTGGTACCTGCAGACCGCCCTCCTGTCCAGCTTTCCAGCATGGCCATGGTGAGTGCTGCTGCAGCCAGGTTGTGTGTGCCTGCCCTACTACACAGGGCAGAAGCACTCTGCACCCCACGCAGGAATCTCTGATGTCCCAAAGCTGGGAGCAGCACCCAGGCTGTCCTGCTGCCTGCCCACAATGGCTGCAGCAGGGCTCCCATGCAGCTCACTCTCCCCATAGGAATCAAAGCTGAGTGCCAAGGTGTACCTGCAAGGGAAGGCACTGCGCGTGCAACTGGACCTGCGACGGTATGGCCGACACTGAGCTCCCACCTGGGCTGCAGGGACCATCTCCTCTGCCCCAGCTCACAGCTGCTTTCCCTCCATGCAGGTTTCGCATCTATTCCAAGCAGTCAGCACTGGAATCTCTAGCGGTGAGCAGACCCTGTGCCAGTATGGAGTGTGGGAGGGTCCAGCTGTCCTGGGTAGCTCCCAGCCACAGCAGGGAGCAGCGCTGGGAGGGCTGTGCAGGCCTTCCCCCCCCCTTCATTGACCCTTGAGAAACACAAGCAGGCCCTACCCTGCCCAGCAGCTCTGGACTCATCCCCCTTCCCCTCCCCACAGCTGTTCTCGCTGCAGGCCCCACTGAAAACTCTTCTGCAGCTGACAATCATGCCCATCTTAAACGGTAAGCACCATCACTATCATCACTGCCTGTGCATGGCAAGGACTGGGGCAGTGTCATGGGGCTTACTGCATCTCCTCCCTGCAGAGAGGACAAAGAAGGGTGTGCAGATCCCTCTGCCAGAAGGCATGGACTTCACCAGGGAGGTGGTCACCAACCACGCGGTGCGTGAGAAGGACAAGGGCAACTCCAGCCCCTCCAGCAGACACCGTGTCCTGGTGGCTGCAGGCACAGCTGGTCCCGTGCCAACACTTCTTTCCTTTGCAGGGATTTCTCACAGTGGGAGCTGATCTCCACTTCTCCAAGGGGCTGCGGGAAGTGATTGAGAAGTACCGCTCTGCCCCTGCAGTCCCTGCTGAGCCCACCGTGCAGCCCACAGCAGCCAGCACAGACTCCCACCAGCTGTAGCTCTGCTTATTTGCTCCTTCACCCTGGACAAAGGTCAGATCCCGGGCTGGACCCGTAGGCTGTAGGTAGGAAGTTACATCCCCAGCACCACTCACACATCCTGCACCCAGGTGGGCAGCAGCAAGGTGGAGACAGCTGCTCTGGGAATCCGTGCTGCACCCCTTCTCATACACTAATAAACCACTGTACGCCAGCTTGCACTGCCTTGTTGCTTGGAGGGTGAGCCCACACTCCAGACCACAGAGCTGCCAGCTCCAGGGGAGAGCTCTCCCCCTGCTTCTGGGGTGGTTTGTTTTTAGGAAGCCCCAGTGCCCTCTGCAGAAAGGGCTCTGGCTCCCAAGAACACCATGCACAGCACATCAGCACTCACTGCTGCTGGATCCTCTGTTAGGAACCACCCTTGAGACAGCCAAAGAAAGCAAAGCAGAGGGTAGCAGAGAGGTGCAAGGAGCTCATTAATGAGGAGCAGGACCACCTTATTCAGAGTTTATTGCAGGTTCCCTAGAGTACTGTGTGACCTAGGCAGTGAGATTGTCTTCATTGTAAACTGCCTTTCAGTGTGGTCAGGTTGGGAGTGGTTTCAAGGGGAGCAGAAAGCCCCTATAGGGCAGCCCACAGCCACCATGTCAACTGTGCTTAGCAGAGAGCAGCTGGCTCAGAGCAACCCAGGCCATGTGTGTGCAAAGGCCACAGGGCAAAGGGGAAGTGATGAGGACTGCTCCCACCCCAAGAGGGAAGTAGTTGCCTCCAGAGATAGAAAGGAGGTAAGACAAGAAGCCACAGCAAAGAGACAGGCTGCGGCACCCAGCAAGGATGGAGTCCCAGGGTCTCCTCTCCCTACAGCCTACAGAAAGCCCAGCTCCAGGCTGAGCAGAGCCCCTGGGGCCGGGGGGATCCCCACCAGCTGCAGTAGTGACTTTGTTCATGACACAGGGGAGCCCTGGTGCAGCTGAGTGGCAGTGAGGATGAGCTGTGCGAGAGGTGACTGGTGTATGCAGGCAGCCCGAGGCCCTGGTCACAGCCTCCCCAGCTCCTAGTATGGCTCATTCTTAATGAAACGGCTGAACATGGTGAAGGCAGCGAGGGGCTGGTCTGTAGGCACCATGTGGCCGGCTCCCTGCAGGAAACAGGTGCCAGCAGTCAGTGCCCTCCATGGGGCAACCGCTGCCTGTCCCACAGCACCAATGTCAGCTGTGTCTGACTGCACCATCTCAGCCCTACCTTGACAGTGAGGAAAGCAATGTTGGTGAACTCTTTCACGAAGCCCCCGATCTGGTTCTCACCTCCTTCAGTGTAGAGCCAAGGCCGGCGAGCCACCTGCACCTGGGAACAGAGACAGCACCCTGAGTGCCAAGCCCCACAGACCCCACTGCTTCCCCCTGTGCCTGGCTGACCAAGGGACCAGCCCAGATCTGACTCTGCCCATTTACCTTCTGGCACAGGGAGTCCACGAACCACTCATCCCCAAGGAAATTGCAGGCCATGTCAACATCCCCATTGTACACCAGGATTCTGTATTTCTGCAGAGCAAGAAGAGCATGAGCACCACGCAGGGCACAGCCCTACCTGGGGAAGAGCTGCTCCCATGGGCTGTGTGCTCCCCCCACACATACACACCATGGCTCCAAGAAGCTTCAGGTACTGGTCATTCATCTGCATGTACAGGCGCTTGTAGCTGCGGTTCACCTCGAAGCTGCAGAGGAAGCAGCAGTGGGTTCAGCAGCCGCTTGTGCCGCACACTCAGCCCCACCTGTGCCTTGCTCACCTGCACACCTCCCACTCCGGAGCATCGGGGGAGATGTGAAGAGCCTTCCTCACTTCTGGGGAGTTCAGGTACATGGTCGGTGCTGTGGAGTTGGTGCACGGTGGGTCCATCCGCACCTTATTGCGGGCTACGGGCATCCGGAACAGGTTCTGGGGGAGTCAGGACAGCCCTGCAGCAGCAGCTCAACACTGCCCATAGGGACAGCTGCCCCGTCCCTACATGCAGGTGGAGGGCGCTGGCAGCGCGCTGTGATGGGGCCCATGCTCACCTGGCGCCAGGAGAACCTCAGTGGCATCCGGATGAAGGAGTTTCCCAGGTCATGCGTGACGAGATAGTCACCTTCATACCTGGGGGCAGACCAAGCACAGCGACAGGGTGAGAGCTCTGCAGGAGCAAGGGCTCGGGATAACAGCCAGCACCAAGCACCAGGAAGAAGCGGCCACAGAAGCAGTTTCTCTGCCAGCCCCCTGCTGCTGGTGGGGATCTGCCTGTGCTTGGGGACAGCGGTGCTGCTGCTGCTCTCACCTCATGCTCCCAGGAACACCGCCAGCACACGGGGCGTAGAGATTGTAGATGTTGAGCCCAGACTCCTCTACAATCTCAATCATCTCTGCCATCTGCAACGAGCCACAGGCGGGGCTCAGGACTCAACAGAGTGCTTGAGGGACCCAGCACCAAGCACAGTGCTGCTGCTCACAGGGACTGGAGCAGGGCTTGTGGATTGCAGCTCCCTCACCTTAAGCGTGCAGTTCAGGTTGGAGTTGTCATGGAAGTTGCACTTCCCTTCGGAGCAGCAGAAGGTCTGCAAGTCCTTCCACAGCCTGCAGGCAGAGACCAGGAATTGGAGTGATTCACCAGAGCCCACCCTGCCCTGTGCCACAGGGACCGGCATCACTTCCCCCCCCTCAGTGCTCCCCGCTCTCACTGGGTGCCCAGCAGGCCGTGGTAATAGGCAAAGTACACCAAGGAGTTGTCGTTGATCTCATAGGAGGAGAGGCCGTTTCCCACAGCGATTCCCTGCGGGGCAATAAGAAAACAACTCTGTGGTATGGCAGCTCCTCACAGGGCAGCCACAGAGCATCGGCATCAGGCAGGAAGCAGATGTGGCCCTGTTTACTTCACAGGGGGAAGAGGAAAGGCCATGGGTGCTTTGGAGCACTCCTCAGTCTCACGCAGCAGAACACGTTCACCACCGGCACCCAGGGAGATGAAAGGCTGCGGGGCTGGGGCCGCCCCCACGTGATGTGCTGGGTCCCAGCGAGGCCGTGCCCTCACCTTGAGGTTAAGGCTGGGGTCCTGCATCACCCACTCTGCCAGCGTAGGGATGTAGATGCCGCCGTAGCTCTCCCCCGTGAGGAAGAGGTCGTTCTTGGAGTACTCAGGGAAGAGCCTCAGGAACTCCTTCAGAGCCAGGTAGTTGTTGTGTGCGACCTGCAGGGACAGCGGGTGGCATCAGGAGGGCGGCACTGGGCCAACAGCTCCAGGCTGGGCCTGCAACAGCCTCACGGCTCACCTCGGTATCATTGGTGGCATATTTCTTGTCCTCGGAGTAGGAGAAGCCAACGCCTGCAGGGGACTCCAGATAAAGCATGTTGGCAATCTGTGGGGACAGCAGAGGGGCAGGGGAGCATGAGAGACCAGGGAGCTCCCAGCACAGAGGGCCAACAGCCTTCACCCACAGCACCGTCTGCACATGGCCCACCCCAGTGCTGCAATGAGAATCTTGTCCCTGCTCTGCATTGAGCTGGAGGGGGGTGAGGAGCAGCACAGAGCACTGACAACCACAATTCCCCACAGCGTGGGTGGGGCAGCAGCCGCTCCCTGCCCACGGCAGCACCCGTACCTTGTTCCAGGCGTAGTCATTGTACTTCAGTGTGACCCCATCGGGCTGCACCTGGGGAAGGAATGGAGACCGATATGTGACACACCACAGGGCCCCAGACACCGCCCGCATCACAGAGCCCTGCAGCCTCCAGGGAGCCGCCACCACTGACCAGGAAGGGGCCGTGTTCCTTCAGGAATCCTTCCATGGAGCTGCAGCCGGGGCCGCCGTTCAGCCATAGCACCAGGGGGCTGCTCTGCGGGTTGCTCTGGGCCTCCACAAACCTGCGGGGTGTGCGATGTGAGTGAGCACCCAGTGCCGTGTGAGCACCAGCACCGGCCCCACGCCCCGGTCCCGGTTCCCATCCCGGCCCACGTACCAGTAGTGCAGTCGCTGTGTGGGCCCGATGCAGAGGTGCCCCGAGTAGTGTCTGAACGCCGGCTGTTTGTTCAGCCCGGGCAGGAACGTCACCTCGTGCCCCGCGGGCGCGGCCTGAGCCGGCCCCAGGAACAGCAACAGAGCGACCAGCAGCGGCAGCATCTGCGGGACCAGACACGGGCGGCGCTGACGGACGGGCAACGAACCGCAACGAACCTCACCGAGCTCCGCCGCCACGATGCTGCGGTGACCCTCGTCGGTCCCGGCACTACCGGCACAGCCACAGCGGGTCGCCGCCCCCCGCCCCGCCCGGTGCCGTGGTGCCGTACAGCCGTACAGCCCTATAGCAGTACAGCCCTATAGCAGTACAGCCCTATAGCAGTACAGCCGTACAGCCGTGGTACCGTGGTCCCGCCCGGTGCCGCTCACCCCGCTCACCCCGCAGCCCGGTCCCGCAGCACATGACCCGCGCCCATATGACCGCCAGCGGTCACGTGCGGGTGGGCGGGGCTTCGCGGAGGGGGCGTGGACCCCCTTAGCCAATCGGTGAGCCGTCTGGGCAGCTGGCCACGCCCCTCCACTCCACGCGTGCACGTGGGAGCGACCCGGCCGATCCACGGACCGCACGGACACGGCGGGATCGAACCGACACGGGGCTGACAGGGACAATGGCGAGCTGCAATGGGGGGATCCCGGTGTGGGGGGACCCCGATGTAGGGTGGGGAGCACAGGACTCCGTCCCTTTATGGCCCCGTCCCTGTATGGCCCCGTCCTTCTATGGCCCCGTCATTGTATGGCCCCGTCATTGTATGGCCCCATTATTGTATGGCCCCGTCCCTGTATGGCCCCGTCCCGCACCCCCCTCTCCTCCGCCCTCCCTCCGGCCCCTTCCCTCGCTCCGTCCCCCCGGCAGCAGCTGCCCGGTTATTAATAGCATCGCGGCCATGGCGGCTCCGTGTCACCCTCCCACCCGCTTCCACCGTGTACACGGCGCCAACGTCCGCCTGGACGCGTCGCGCACACGGGCCACGCGCGTGGAGAGCTTCGGTAACGCGCTGTGCTTCAGCCACGAGCCGCTGGAGCCGGGGCAGCTCTTCCTGGTGGAGATCGACGAGAAGGAGCGGGGCTGGTGCGGCCACCTCCGCGTGGGGCTGACGGCGCTCGACCCGCAGAGCCTGGGCTCGGTGCCCGAGTATTCGCTGCCCGACCTGGTCGCTATGGGGGACACGTGGGTGTTCGCCATCACCCGCAGCCACAACCGCGTGTCGGTGGACGGGCAGGAGGAGCCGACCCCGGCCCCGGCCCCGGCCCCGCTGTGGGAGCCCGAGCTGCGCATCGAGGGCGTGAGGATCCCCCGGGACAAACTGGTGGGGCGCAGCCGGCCCGGGCGCTACAGCCACCTCCTGGACGAGCTGTACCGCACCAACGTGCTGCCGCCCACCGCCCTGCGCAGCCGCATCGGGGTCCTGTACGCCCCCCGGCCCGACGGCACCGCCGATATGCACATCGTCATCAACGGGGAGGACATGGGGCCGAGCGCACGGAGCCTGCCCACGGCACGGCCGCTCTACGCCGTGGTTGACGTCTTCGCCTCCACCAAAAGCGTCCGTGTGATCCAGGTGGAATATGGCTGTGGGTATCTGCGTGGGGACCCCGCGGGACGGTGGGATGTGGATGTGGGGCACAGAGATACAGGGTTGGGGGGCATAGCAGGGCATCCCGAGTCCCCCTAGAGCGCAGTGAGGCACCTCACCCTGCCCAGAGCCAGGGCTGCAGCAGCAGATCCAGGGCTGACCCCCATGATGCTGCAGCCCTTAGGTAACATGCAGGTGTCCCCAGGCAGGGTGGGGCTCAGTCAGTTAATAGGTGCTAATTAGAAGCATATTGGAAAAATAAGCACGTGCTCAGGATGATGAAGGATGTGAAGCAGAAGAAATAGCGCCTGGGTGCTGATGGCCACCATCACGCTGCTGTGCCACCTGTGCTTTACATAATTGGGGGATAATAAGGTCTTGGCATAGCAGGCACAAGGCCAGGGACAGAAAGCAAACAAGATACCAGGACCTATAGCAGAGTGACTCCTGCACAGGGAACCCCGGTCCCGTGTTCAGCCTCTCAAGGCTGTGCTCTGGCATTCTCTGTGCTGTGCTCTGGCATTCTCTGTGCTGTGGTCTGGCATTCTTTGTGCTGGCTGCTTCTTGCTAGAAGCAATGGGGGGAAGGGAGCAGCAAGGGTTCCCAGCAGCACACAGCATGAGGTGAGGCCAGCAGTGCACCGAGGGCAGTGAGTGCACCCGGTACCAGCTGCCCGCAGATTTCAGCAGCTGCTTTTTCTGCAGCATTTCCCATGGCTTTACAAATCAGTTCTGCTGTAGTTCTGCTTTTTGCTGGGGTGCGGGTGGTGAAGTGAAACCCTGCAGACAAAGGGCAGGAGATGCAACACTGTGTGTGTGTGTGGGGGGGGGGTCACGCTGCTGCTCACCGAACGCTCAGGGCTGCGAGTCCCAGCCTATGATAAGCATTGCAGATATCCAGGAGCAGCCCAAGGCTGGGGCCGTGCTGGGCACAACGTTGCTTTGTCTGGCGCTGCCCCAAGGCCTCGTGCTGGTGGCCACATGAAGCAGAGCAGCCGGGCCAGCACCCAGGGCCCCGCTCTGCTGTGTGACACCGCAGTCAGCCCCCCCCACCCCGCACTGCTGGGGGCTTCACACAGCTCATAGAGGAGGAATCCGCCCACAGTGTGTGTCACAGGGCTCAGGGGGGGCCATGGAAGACGTGTCCCAGGAGCATCATGTGAGGCCGCCCCGCAGTGGGATGCTGAGGGCGCAGTGTGGTGTGCACTGAGGCCACCAAAGGGGATGAGGATGAAAGGAAAATATTGCGTGGGCACGCGAGTCTCGGGAGGAATCATGTGGCAGCCCCAAGAGAAAACAAATGCAGAACACCACAGTAACACACTGTGTAGGCACATGACTGCAGGGCCACCACACTCAGCCTGGCTGCAGCCTCAGCCCATTGCAGGATCTTCAGCCTAGGGATAATAAGGTCTCAGCCTAAGCAGAACACAAGGACCCTGCAGGGTGAAGCTGTATCCCAGCAGAGCCCTATAGGAAAATGAGTGCTGCCCCCAAACGCTGCCCAAAAGCGAGGGGCCGGCAGGGAGCCCTGCACATCACACTGCTGACATGGCTGCTCCAGCCACCCCAGCTCCTCCTGTTTGCTCTCTTGCAGTCCCCTCCCTGCAGACGCTCTGCCGGCTGGTCATCCAGAAGCACATTGTGCACCGCCTGGCCATCGACGGCCTGGATCTACCCCCCATGCTGAAGCACTTCTGCCAACACGAGTGAGGAACTGAGGGTGCTGCATGGCCTGACACAGCCCCCTGCCCCCAGATGGACTTTCCTCTGTGTGAATGGGTGCGGTGGGAGCTCCGAGCACCCGATGTAGCTGTGTGTGCCCCATTCACTGCAGGGGAGTTGGACTAAATGACTTTCAAAGGTCCCTTCCAACTCAAATTACTGTACAGTTGGGCTTGAGGCCATTCACAGAAGAGCTGAGTAATAAAGCACTTCCAGGCACAGCCTGAGCTCTGCATGGTGCTGGTGCAGAGCCCAGGCACAAAGCCACCATTTCCTGGTCCCACAGCAGGAGCACTGAGCACTACCCGTGGGCCTCTTCATCTGCCTGCCCTGAGCAACAGCCCTAGGGCTGCAGGATGGAAACCTGTAAGTACTGGAGGCTGGGGCACTGCTCCCCAGTGCCATGGCAGGCTCAGAGCACTGCCAGAGGTGAGTGCAGGATCAGCAGCCCCAGCCCAGGCTCCTTTCTACTTGGAAGCAGCCTGCAGCAGTGAGAAGGCTGCGTAGGGAAGCTGTGCTGCTAGCAATGGGCTCTCACAAAGGGCTGCAGGGCTCCCTGCTCACGTGGAAGGTAAATTGCAGCTGGGCCCTGGCCCAGCCACGCAGTTTCACTCTTGAGAAACATGTTTACTGAGAAGGGGATGACTTATTTCCTGTGCTCTCTGTGAAGAGGCGGAAGGGTTGGACTGCTGTCCATGCACCACGTGCAATAAGCAGCTCCAGCAGCGGCTGCTCCTCGTGCACAGGCCTGTGACAATGAAGCCTGTCACAGCAAGATGAGGGAGGCCTGGCAGCCCCAGGTCCCAGCGTTGGCTCACTGTGTACCTGTGCTGTGCTCCCCTTGGGAGCCTGCTCCAGGAACAGCCAGAACACACAGCTCTAAGCTTACAGAAAGGTGTCGTAGGAAACACTACACTATATTTAGACAGAGGGATTTGATATTATCGTACAACATGACAAAACCCTCAAATGAGAGGAAATCCCCAACCACACAGCAGCTCTACTGCAACAGGCCGACTCTAAGATCAGAGTGTTACTAAAGCACCAACCGTGGGAAACAAGCGATCAAAAGGGGCCTGTGCTGCTTTGTGCTCCTCCCCAGATGTCCCCAGCACATCCCCCAGGACACAGCCAAGGGGGCTGGCAGCTCATCAGCATCTGCAGGCCAGGGTGAACACATGTTTGTTCTTAGTGTTTTTTCCTCCCCCACCCCACACACTCAAAGCGTTGACTCCGTGCTTTGCAGAAGGGTTGTTTGTACTGCAGTGACCCCCAGCAGGCAGGAGGGAGGGCGGTTCCATTATCTGAATAACTAAGAGCAGCTGCCACAAGCAGAAAAACAAACGCCCCAGCACAGGCAGCACTGCCAGCAGCAGAGATCGCCACCCTCAGGTTCTGCTGCTCATTAACACACATAGGCTCACTCGCCCAAATAGCGTGCAATGAAAATGGACCTGAAAACCAAGGAAAGATGTTTAAAAACCCTGCCCAAGTGAGCAGCCTCACTGCCCTACGGCAGGAAAGAACAGCCTCAGAAACACACTCAGCTCCAAAGTGACAAAGGCCCATTTATTGGCTTTGTTGCACAATACCCTCACAGCCGGATGCTGGAAGGACCTGAAGGTGCTGGCCAAAGATCAAATAACTTTAATCACATCATTAAACTATCGCTTCCTACCCCACACCACCCTCAGCTCACTCCATGCATTTCCTGCTTGTTAGGTCAGCAGCTTGTTACCCATTACAGTCCAGTTTAGGAATTTGTAAACCAGCTCCACAGCTCCCCCATGCAGGAGTGGATGATCACACATGAAGCGGCCCAGCCAGCCCCAAACTCCCATAGGGAATAGTCTGAATCAACGGAGCAATGAAAGCAGAGGAGGGATGTGGCAGAGCCGTGGTCAGTGCCAGCCTCACGCCTGGCTCCCTGTCCCATACTAGAGTTTCACCTGCATGTAGGGCCCGATCCAGCTGTCAGCCAGCGCTCGCAGGGTGCTGCACCGGAGCTCAAACTCCTCTGTGCTACAAGAGGCGAGGAGCCGGCTGACCTCAGCTGTGAGCGAGGACACAGCCAGATATTTGTCCCGAGACTCATCCCAAGGGCTCTCCAGGTCCTCCAAGAGGTGGTCAGCATCGTCTTGCATGCCCTGGATGACGTCACATCCCTTCTGCCTCTCCAGCATCTCAGGCTGCAAGGTCTTTCTCTCTGAGTTCAGCACAGCCTGGATGTGCCGGCAGGGCAACTGGAACGTCTGGTTGAAGTGGCATGTGCAGCTGCCCAGCCCTTCCTGAGTCACTCTGTGAGCATCTTCAAGGATCTGCACGCTGACAGCATCTGCGTTGGTGCCTATCAGCTGTACAGACTTCTGAACCACCGCGAGCTCGCTCAGGCACAGCCTGGCAGCAGAATCTGTGCAAATATCAGACAAAGACTGCATGATGCATTCTTCAGCACTTTGGTTCACCTCATCGCTGTCCCCCTCTGGGTGTTCTGTGGCCTCCACTTTAATTGCAGGAGATGAAGGAACGTACAAGGAGCAAGTGCTCACAGAGCCGCTCTGGAGGAGAGACTGTGGAGGCGCAGGCTGGCTGCGGAGGGCAAGTGGGAGCTGAGGAGCTGCCGTTGCCACAGGAGAGTCCTGGAGAGAGCACTGGGATGGCTGATCCTGACACGCTGCCGGGGGCTGGAAAGTGGAATTTGATGCGGGTGGGCTTGGGGAAGCTGCACGGTGATCAGCACAGGCAGCGGAGCTCACAGTGTCACAGGGAGGGCCCTCAGACACACACTTCTGGTAGTACTTTGCTAAGGAGGCGATGCAAGTCTCCAGGAAGAGCTCAGCACTGAAAATCTGGCTTAGTCCCTGGGTGACGGCCTCCAGCTCCATGAAATAGTCGCTCTTCTTGCTGCCCCTCTCCCCGTACGTGGCCCAGATCTTATCAGTGAGCAGCCAGTGAGCGTGGAATCGCGGCAGCAGGTCGGGCGGTACGGTCTCGTTCAGGACGCGGTGCATCTCCTTGCGTTTCCCCTCCGTGGCTCCGCACATGGTGCTCTGCAGGGTGCTGAGCAGCAGCCGCTCGGCCCGCGGCTCCAGGCCCAGGCGCTGGATCTGCTCCTGCAGGTGTTTGCACACGTGGAAGGCCGAGAGCCGCACCTCGGCCGCGGGGAAGGCCTGGCCCAGCGCCATGGGCTCGGGGAGGTCGGGGCCGACCAGCAGCACGCGGGTGCGCCACCAGGCGGGGTTGAAGGCCCGGAACGCCTCGCACATACGGGCCAGGCCGCTCGCCGTCTCGTTGCGGGGCACGGCCAGGTGCACCACGCGGCCCGCCGCCCTGCGCACCGCCAGGCACGGCCCGTCCGCCACGAAGATGTAGAGCGCCCGGCCGCTGGGGGCGCAGAACCGGTGAACCAGCAGAGCCTGCGGGAAGCGGGCGAACAGCGCGCCCATGTTGGCCCGCTGGAAGCTGACGGCGGCCATGCGGCCCAACGCGTCCAGCTCGTACGACACCGTGCACTCCCGCCCCGCGCCCTCCGCCATGGCCGCCCCGCCAGCGCGCCCAGCCCCGCCCCGCCCCCGACACGCAGCCAATCGGCGCCGGGCGCGTAAGTGACGTCACGTAATTCCCGCCACGGCGCCCCCGCGCGGGAAAAGGCGGCACCGCGGGGAGCGCGCCCGAGTCACGGCGAGTCCGTCACGGAGAGTCCGGCACCGCCGCCTCCTTCACCACCACTGCTTCCTCCACCGCCCCCGGCTCCTCCTTCACCTCCCCCGGCTCCTCCTTCACCGCCCCCGGCTCCTTGTCCCCACCTGCCTCGGCCCAGGCGTCCACGATGGCCCTGAGAGCGGAGCTGCGCTCGTCCAGCTGCGCCCCGTCGCTCTGCAGCAGCAGGTTGGCCAGCTCCTTGCTGAGCGCCTGGATCCGGTCCCGCCGCTCCTCCCGCTCCTCCTCCCGCTCCGTCCCCTCGTTGTCCGGTATCTCCGTGCGCTGCCGGTACTTCCTCTGCCAGCGGTGTCCCACCATGCCGCTCTCCACGCTCCTGCGCTCGGCGTGCAGCACGGCCAGCACGTGTCTGCAGGGCAGGCGGTAGCGCTGCTGGAAGTAGCAGCTGCAGCCGCAGCCGTCCTTGCTCACCCGGTGCGCGTCCTCCAGCAGCCGAACCTCCACCCCGCCCCGCACCGCGCTCATCAGCTGCGTGGACACCTGCACCACCTCCCACTCGGCCGCACACAGCTGGGAGTCCAGCGCCCTGCAGCCCTGCAGCGCCTCCAGCACGCAGCCCTTCCTCTCCAGCACCACGCTGGGCACTATGTCCTTAGGAGGCTCATGTTGATCCTGGGAGTCCAAAGGAAGGGCTGCTTTGGTGGCAGCACACAGCTGTGCATCGGGTTTCTCTTGGGAGCCCCTCTGACAGTCCTTGGTGCACGAGGGAGTCCAGCTGGAGCTTTCTAGTGGTTTGGAATCGAGACACTCAGCACACTGCAGTAAATGGAGAACACTGGCCTCCAAGTAGGAGTACTGGCCAAAGAGAGCAGACAGGCGGTGTGTGATGAGATCCAGACTGTCAATGTGAGCGCTGCAGGAATGAAGACCCTTCTTGGTGTGCATGTACCACAGCAGCTCACAGGAGAACCAGTTGGCCTGGAGGTGTTCGTACAGCTCCGCGTTAACCACGCTCTTCATCATGTGAGACAGGGCGTCCAGACTGTCAGCCGAAGTGGAAAACACTGCCTTCTTCAAGGCCAGCTTCAGTTCTTGCTTGGCACTATGTGGCATTTCTGCCTCGTTCACCTTTTCCTCAAGCAGTCGGACAGTGTGGTAGACAGAAAGCAGCACCTGAGCCGAAGGAAAGAGCTCCTGAAGGACAGATCTGTGAGGGAAGGACGCGTCCACAAAAACAACCTTCACCTTTTGCCACTCAGGATTGAACTCCTTGAAAACAGTCAGCATTTTGCTGATGCTCTGACCCGTGTCAGCTTTCAGGACTGACCAGTGCACGATCTTCCCCACTCGCTCTTTACTCTCTACTAAGAGCACATAGAGAACGTGTCCGCCCTTATTCTGCACCCTGTGCAACAGAAGGCTGGCAGGGAACTTCATGAATAAGCTCTTCATCTTGCTGGTCTGGAAGTTGAGTCTCTCTAGCCCCTGGTCACTGCCTACATCAACTGAAGCCAGTGCCCCGCTGTCTGCATTCAGGCAGTTTTTCACTACTTCAGTGACTCTGGCTGCTGCTGAGGCAGAGTTGTTTTCCTCTCCTGATGCTGAGAGCGCAGGAACCCTGCACTGTGCAGATGCTCCATCCACAAGTTGCTCAGTCTCGGGTGAGTTCTCATCCGCCTCATTGGAGCTTTTGGTCCCATCTGGCTGCTGCTGCCTGCGCTGTTTGACTGCAGGGCTGCCATCCGCTGTAGTGCTGGCTCCTCTGGTTATGCCTCCGGTCAGAAAAATTTCTGTGTCCACATGTACATGGTCACCACATAACTCACTGATCACGAGTTGATCTATTTCCTCGTTATATTGCAAAACAAAGTAAGCTGGACACAGGTTGGGATGCTTCTTCCTTTTCTTACTGTACTTTTGGGTCCGGGTACAACCAAACTTCACCTGCATGAACCTGCAAACGTTGAGAAAGAGTTAACAGTGGGAGCAATAACGTTTTCCAACATTTAGATTAGACTTTTCTAGCATTTCAGCTCTACGTTCAATTAGTGAATGTAAAAATCCCACACATCCACCAGACGTGCAAGGCCGGTCTAATTGGAAATCCTGGATAAGCACAAACAGAAGGAACAAAGGAACTAAGACTTACAGCCACCATCACCGAGCACCTCCGTATCCCAAAGAGAAGAGCTAGGGAAGCTTTAAGACATGACATTAAGCACGTCCTTGATCCCACAGGCAGGGCCTGGTCCCAGCAGGGCCAATGAAGGCCTGCAGAGCTCAGCACCATGAAAGAGAATCCTGATAACTCCTTTCCAACGCATTGGAAGGGAACGCTATTGGATGCCAACGAGCTACTGCAGGCTGCAGTGCTAGTCAGCAACACCACAACAGCATCACCTCAAACAGCAGAGGGGCAGGTTGCACTACAAGGGGCAGAGAGAACAAAGGCAGATAGAACTGAGCTACAACCAGAGGCACAGGGACAGAATGGGGAGCGATGTGAGCGTAAGGAGACACAGCTCAGCCCCACAGCGCCCTGCCAGGACCTTGCTATGGCAGCTGCAGCCCCAACACATGCATATGGGGGCTCGGCCCGGGGACAGGCCAGGCCTGAGGCCTAACGGGGTCCGAGGCCTAGCGGGCCCAGCAGCACGTGCTGCCACCGTCGGGCCGAGGCCTACACGACGCCGGGTGGTGGGCGCCTTACATCACATCCTCGCGAACGGCCGTGCCGTACTCCCGGTTGTGGAAGCGCACCGAGGTGCAGCTGCGCAGGCTGTAGTGCGAGCCGTAGGCCTGCTGGTAGGCGCACAGCGACTCCATGAACTCCTTGTATGTCCGGAACCGCGCCCCGAGCTCCATGGCGAAATGAGCGAGAGCCGGGCTGCCCGCCGCCCTTATCAACCCGATACGGCACCGCCCCGCCCGGCGCTCCACCAATCACAGACGTTCTTTCACAACTGGCGTGAGGCCGACCAACCGGTGCGATATATTCTGCCGCCAGTCCAGTGACTGACAGCTCGAGAAGCCAATCAGCCGGTGGCTCCCTCCTCCAGCCGTATGGGCGGCTACCGGAAGTGGCTGCCGGCAGTGCCGGTTCCGGGTCGCGGTGGTGATGGCGGCGCCGGGCGATGGCGGCGGTGCGGGGCCGGGCTCGGGGTCGGGCTCGGGCCTGCAGCGTCTGGCGGCGGCCGGGGACCTGCGTAGCGTGCTGCTCACTAGCGTGCTCAACCTGGAGCGCCTCGAGCTCGACCTGTTCAGGTGCCCGGTGTCGCTCCTCCCCGTCCCGTCGCTGTGGCCGTTTCACTGACCGGGTCCCGTTCGGTCCGTAGGGGTCAGCACCACTGGGTGCCCGCCACGCGCCGCCTGTTCGGGGGGCAGATCGTGGGCCA
Organism: Coturnix japonica; assembly: GCF_054131305.1. Lineage (NCBI taxonomy): Eukaryota > Metazoa > Chordata > Aves > Galliformes > Phasianidae > Coturnix > Coturnix japonica. Next base: position 11,376,983 of record NC_140681.1, on the reverse strand, counting down.
GGCCCTGGTGGCCGCTGCCCGCGCCGTGAGCCGGGAGCTGCAGGCACATTCACTGCACTGCTACTTCGTGAGAGCAGGTGGGACCGCGGGGCGGAGCGTGGCACCGGGACCGGGCGGGGGGAGCTGCCCGGGGTGGGGGGGGGCGGCACCGCAGCCTCCGTTCGGTGGCTCCCTCTGCCCCGCCCCAGCTTTCACCGCAGATCGAAGCATCCCGTGCTGCCCCGCAGCCAAAAGCTGCCATCTCCCGTGTCCCCAGGGGACCCCAAGGTGCCGGTGCTGTACGAGGTGGAGCGGACCCGGACTGGAAAGAGCTTCTCCGTCCGCTCCGTGAAGGCCATTCAGCACGGGAAGCCCATCTTCATCTGCCAGGCCTCCTTCCAGCTGGCCCAGCAGAGTCCCGTGCAGCACCAGTTCACCATGCCCAACGTGCCGCCCCCTGAGGAGCTGCTGACGCAGGAGGAGCTCATTGAGAAGTTCCTGCAGTGAGTGGAGAGGAAAAGGCACCTGGGGGCTCCCTCCTGTGTGCTGGGGCTTACAGAAGTGCAGGGACACAAGCAGGTGGGAAAGGATTGCAGTGATAACCCGAGGAGTCCCCGTGTGTACCTGCAAGGGAAGTAGAGACAGGCAGCAGATGCGCCCTCCTGCTTTTCCTTGTGGCCCTGGGCTGACACCGCTGCCTTCCACGGGCACTTGGCATTGACTTTGCTTCTCCATTCTCAAGGAATCCTAACTTGGCAGAAAGATACAGAAAGCATCTCAACAAGATCCAAGCTGAAGATGTGCCGATTGATATCAAACCTGTGAACCCACCCGATATATTCTGCACGGAGCCACAGGAGCCAAAGCAGTTCTTCTGGGTGCGAGCCCGAGGCTACATAGGTGGGTCCTGCCTGGAGGGGCCTCTGGCTGCCATTTAGGGCTGGAGCTTAAGCTCTCACATTCATGACAGAGGGCTGGGAGAGCTGTGGTTCTTTTGCCCTAAGCTTGGGGGAGGTTTAGGGGTTTCAGGACTGAAGTAAGGGCAGGGGGCCGGGGTGTGAGGCAATGCCCCTTTGCCACGTTCAGTCCTGCAGCCTTCATCCTGGGGATGTAGCAAGGGAAAAAGGTCTGAAGTAGCTTTTTGCAGGAGAGACTGACATGAAGGTGCACTGCTGTGTAGCCGCCTACATCTCTGACTATGCCTTTCTGGGCACGGCCTTGCTGCCCCATCGTCAGTACAATGTCAAATTCATGGTGTCCCTTGACCACTCCATGTGGTTCCACGCACCCTTCCGATCTGACCACTGGATGCTGTATGAGTGCGAGAGCCCCTGGGCTGGTGAGTCCTGGCTGGTTCCCTGGGCACCGTGTGGCAAAGGCTGATGTGACCCACGCAGGGGCTGCAGTCTCACAGCATTCTCTGCAGGTGGGTGCCGAGGGCTGGTGCACGGACGACTGTGGCGCAGGGATGGGGTCCTGGCTGTCACCTGCACACAGGAAGGAGTCATTCGGGTGGAGGAGAACCCAAACCAGAGTAAACTCTAGCCGAAAAAGCCGGAAGCAGCAGCTGGACCAAGCTCTGTGTGCTGGGGCTGAGGCCTGCACTAGAATGGCTGTGGCGGAGGCAGGACCCCGTGCAGCAGCAGAAGGAGCAGCAGAAGAGAAGGGGCTGAGTCCCACAGGTGGGAGTGTTGGTGCCAGCACTTCAGCACTGAGGTGGTTCTGCACGAGCTGCAGTGTTACTGCTGTTGTTGATTGCCAGCTGTGCAGTGTAATGGCACGCTATGCTGAGCCACTCTTCACCCACTGTAAATAAAGCGATCACGTGAGCAGCTGAGCTCTGTGCCCTGGAGTTTGTCCCCTTGACTTTGGGAGACCATATGGAACTCTAAGGGAGCTTCTGATGGCGGGGGAGCAGAGGGCAGCACCAGGGCACATGGGGCACACAGGGTCACAGGAGAGGAAAGTGCTACTGTAACACCCACGTGGCTTCCCCTTCTCACTTCTGCTGACCTCCTCGTGCCCTAATGGCTGAGCTGCTGCTGCTGCTGCTCACACCTCGGCCTCCTCTTTGGAGCTGGGCTGGAGAGGGGAGCACAGCAGCCACAAAGGGAAGAACACGGATGTTCCCACCTCCTGGTGTGGGAGGCACAAGGGCTTCCTTCTGGTGGGTGTCTCTGTGTGGTGCCTCAGGGGGAAGTGAAGCTACACAGATACCACAGGAGCTCCTGTTCTTTCTCCTACCAAGACTTTATTAAAGTCTGTTTTATTTTCTGTTTTTGGAAGTTCCTGGCCAGAAGCCTTCCTGTCCCTTTAATGCAGTGCCAATGTGTCTCAGCTAAAGTCCTGTCTAAGAGCCCCAGGGAGCAGCTGGCTCCTGACAGTGCAGCCAGCAACACCCAGCACTGGTGGAAAAACTGACATAGAAAGTGCATTTTTGAGAGATGGCTCCCAGAGGGGCCAGCCCTGATCCCAGCCACCACGTGCAGCCTGTGCCAACACAACTCTGTCTCTGTGCCCAATCCCAACCCTCACTGCTCCCTCTCCCACCCCAGAGTGCAAACTGTCCTGCACCCCATTGCCCCCAGCCTCACTCCAGAGGTTCCTTGATGAGACACTCCTTCAGGCTGGGCTGCTGCTGCAATGGCACCCCGGCCTCCTGCAGGCCCTGCAGCCGGGCCTCCGACTGCCGCTTATCCTTGCCCACTTTCCAGGCCAGGTGGACGTGAGCCTGCAGGAAGGGCCCCAGCAGCGGGTGGCTGTCCTGGGCCTCCAGCAGCTGCAGCGCCTGCTCACAGCAGCCGTGGGCTTCACCCAGCTGGTCCAGCTCCTGGTGGCACACAACCAGCCCGGCCAGCGTCAGGAGGAAGCGGCCGGAGCCGCAGACCCCCAGGCGGTCCTGCAGGCGGTAGGCGTTGCTCCATGTGGCCAGAGCCTCGCGGTACATCCCGGTGCAGGTGAGGCGCTGGGCGGCACGCAGGTCCTGCAGGAAGAAGAACTCGAGGAACTCTGGGGAGCGGCGGATCTCGGCGATGGAGTGCAGGTGGGACAGGAACTGCTCGAAGGCTCGGCTCCGCTTGGCGATGGTCTCGGCCGTGAAGTTGCGCCGCAGCCTCTTCCTGGGGAAGGCGATGGCTGCCATGTCACAGCCAAAGCGGCCGCGCAGGCGGCGGTTCAGCCGCTCGAAGTCCGAGTAGCGGCGGGAGATGGAGGCGGGAGCTTTGTCCAACTGCCCGGAGCGGGTCAGGTAGATGGTGTAGAGCTGTGGGCAGGAACGGGGGTCGGCGGCTGCTGCGATGGGGGACGTGGCCCCCCCGGTGAGGCCGGGGCCGAACCGAGCGCACGGCAGCAAAGGAGCCTTGGGCCGGGCACACGCTGCGTGCCCAGGGCGGCGTTCACACGGCGGAGCCGCCGGCCGTAGTTACCTGAGGCTCATCTGAGCCGCGGCACCGTCGGGGCAGCACAGGGAGAGACACAGAGAAGTGAGCGCCCGCCCGCCCCGACCCCCACCCGCCGTCGCGGCCCCGTGGACGCACTCACCACGTACTTGGAGGAGCGCTCGCTGACCACGCTGGCGCTGGTGACCTCGAATTGCAGCCGCTGCGGCACGAGGCTGCTCCGCGACCGCCGCCAAAGCTCCTGCAGCTGCCGGCTCAACACGCTGCCGGGCCGCGCCGCCGGGCCCCACTCTGTGCGGGGAGAAGCGCTCAGCGGGCGCCCGGGGGCGGCCATGGCAGCCAGCCATCCATCCATCCATCCATCCATCCATCCACCCATCCATCCATCCACCCATCCATCCATCCATCCACCCATCCATCCATCCATCCACCCATCCCGGCACCTGCCTCCGTCCTGCGCAGCATCCCCCGCCGGCAGCTCCTCGCCGCCGTCCTCCTCTTCCTCCTCCTCCTCGTCCTCGTCCTCCTCGTGCCCGCTGAAGCTCAGGGTGCCGCTGAGTCTCGTGGACAGCCCCTCGGTGTCGTCCTCCAGCTCCGAGCTCTCGGGACAGTCCTCGGTCTCAGCGCCGTCGTGCGTCCGCTCCTCCCGGTTGCCGTCCGCGCCCAGCGCGTGCCGCAGGCGGTGCAGGATGCGGGCAGCCATCCCCGGCTGCAGCGACGGGTCAGCCCCGGCCGCCCCAACACCGGGACGGGCACGGGGAGGGGGAGGAGCGGGGGCAGCGCGAGACCCCGCACCGGGACGGCCCCGCTCCCGGCCGGGTCCCTCCGGCCCCCCCGACCCGCGCCCACCCTCAACCCCGCTCCCCCCGGCTCAGCCCCGCTGCCGCTGTGGGCGCTGCTCTCCGTACCGTACCGCGCTGTGCCGGGCCGCTCCGGGCGGTGCCGAGCGATGGCCGCTCCGCCGCTGCTCGTCCCGGGATCCTCCCTGCGCGGCTCCGCCTCCGCTGGGAACCCGGATCGCGGCGGGGCTGTCACGTCCCGGCACGGCGCAGCGCGGCTCGGCGCGGTCCGGCTCCGTCTGTGCCCGCACAGCCCGTGACCGATCCCCGGGCACCGCTCCACGATGGTCCCCAACCTCCGCTGCCCCGGCACCCTGACACCTCGGTACCCCGACAGCGCAGCGCCCCAACACCGCCACATCCCGGCACCCGGCACCCTCACCCGGCACCCTGCCCTCCCCAGCCTCGCCACACGCTCCTGCTCCTGGGCTGCAGCCATGGCCGCTGCCTGGCACTCACCGCCCTTATTTAGCACCATCCCCGCTCTGTCCTCGCTGCTTTCTTGGGAATGTCTATTAATATCGAGGAATGGTCCAGCTGCTGCCATCACTCTGTCCTTGCTCCTTGCTGTGCTGTGCTGCCCCGTCCATGGGGTGCCAGCAGAGCTGCCCCAGCAGAGGGTCCCGAGGGACCGACAGCCCTTCTGCAGCCACAAAACCCTTTTGGAGAGCTGCAGGCTGTGGGCCACTTGGCCAGCCAGACCCAGGGCCACGGACCTGGCAGAGCCGCAGCCTTTGAGGAGGCCACGGGCATCGTTCCCACTCCCCAAGTCACGGAGCAGCCGTGCCATTTCTGGTAGTGGCTGCCAGCACAGTGGGAACCCACAGCAGTGCCAGGACCCACTGCAGGGCCACGCTCCTCACCCACCTGCAGCTCACAGTGATGGTCTGAGGGCTGCAGCTTTGCCTTGACCTCTTCAGGGCAGAAAGGAGTGAAAGGAGGGACCGATGGTTTGGGCACAGCCAGAGTAACTGGGGTGCTGTGGGGTGAGGGTTGGGACGTGGCCCCAGCGCTGCCTGCTTGTCCCAAGCCGCGGCACCTGGGTTAGCAGAGGTTCAGGCAGCACTACCCAGCCCTGTCCCTAATGCCTGGCATGGGGAAAGCCCAGTCCTGGTGTTGGGGATGCTGCTCTTTGGGGCTATTTTTAACCCTCTCCATGCTGAGCTGTCCTGGAACAAGGAGGTGTAGATGAAGGAGCCGCACTCCTGCCAAGATGCTGCGTCCCTCCCTGCAGGGCTTGAATTTCTATCCCAGCTTCAGACCCACGTTTAATCCCCTGCTCTTGGCCAATAACGCTTTGGCTAAATTAGGTAAAATGAGCCCGTTGCCAATGAGCGGGGCCGGATTTCCACCAGGGAGCTGATAGGCTGCTGGGGCTGGGGGCCAATGGCTGGGGGCACGGGGACACTACAAATTGGGGAGCCAGGGAGTGTGCGGGGGCTGCTGGTGCAGGAGGTGCTGACTCCCTGCGGGAAGAGAGCAGCAAAGATGGCGTCAATGGTAAGAGCTCCAGTGGTGCTGGGTTGAGCTGTGGTTGGTTCGGAGGTGTTGGGCACCGCGGTGTGGGGCTGCCAGGCACCTCTATGGGGCGATGGCAGAGGGATGATCCCTTCAGGCTGGCTATGGCAGGAGGCAGCATGGATGTAGGGGCAGTGGGATACGTTCCCCATGGCGTATGTCCCCCTATGGGATGTGTACCCCTATAAGATGTGCCCCAGGGAGGGAGTGTGCGGCTGGCTGGGGGTAATTAATGGGTGCATGGGGCGATCAGAGCTGGAGCTGGGCTGTGTGAAGGCGCTGAAAGCCGAGCGCTGGGTCATGCGACACCTCTGCGGCCCCAGACAGCCCGCGCCTCCAGGAGAAACTCGATCCAGGGCAAACAGGTGCCCGCTGAGCTCTGCTCCCTATAAGGGGAGTCGAGGAGAGTCCAAAAATAGTGTCGGGTGCTTGGGATGCCTCTGCGTCATGGACCACCGGGGGGCGGCTGCATGGGGCTCGGGGCAGCTGAGCTGCATGGCTGCCCGGGGCCTTGGGTCACTCAGGGAACAGCCACGTGCTGCAGGGCTGAGCTGGACGAAGGCTTTGCAGCTGCACCAGGGAGGCTGAGGCTTTGCACTGTGCCAGACACTGCTGCAGAGCCCCATACGCTGCTGACCCTGGGCAGGGGTTGTGCTGACACACAACATGGGTGTGGGAGCTGACCCCTTCTCCCTATGCCTTACAGACAGACCAGCAGGCGGAGGCCCGCGCCTTCCTCAGCGAAGAGATGATTGCTGGTGAGCAGGGACGGGAGCGGGGCCCCATCCCAACACAGAGCCCGTCCCAATGCCCGTGTCCCAGCACTGACCACTCTTCCCTGCAGAGTTCAAAGCTGCCTTCGATATGTTTGATGCGGACGGTGGTGGGGACATCAGCACCAAGGAGTTGGGCACAGTGATGAGGATGCTGGGCCAAAACCCCACCAAGGAGGAGCTGGACGCCATCATCGAGGAGGTGGACGAGGATGGTGAGTGGGCTCCATGGGGGTGGTGGGTGTCTGGAGTGCACAGCCTGACCCACATCACGGTCCCTCCCCACAGGCAGCGGCACCATCGACTTCGAGGAGTTCTTGGTGATGATGGTGCGCCAGATGAAAGAGGACGCCAAGGGCAAGTCAGAGGAGGAGCTGGCCAACTGCTTCCGCATCTTTGACAAGTGAGTGGGGCAGCGCCTGGTGACACCCGTCCGTGGTGGTGAGCGGGGCCGTATCCTGCCCTTCCTCTCCCACAGGAACGCTGATGGATTCATCGACATCGAAGAGCTGGGTGAGATTCTCAGGGCCACCGGGGAGCACGTCACCGAGGAGGAAATAGAAGATCTCATGAAGGATTCAGACAAGAACAATGATGGTCGCATTGACTTCGATGGTGAGCGGCAGCCCTGGCCCTGCAGCTTGCTCAGCCCCTTTGGGCTGCGTGTGTGGCACAGCCGGGTCTGATAACGCCGCTCTCTTGCAGAGTTCCTGAAGATGATGGAGGGAGTGCAGTAAGGGATCAGACATTCCTTGGGCCGCCTGCAGCAGCCAGCCCTGCTCCTCCGCCCAGGACTGGCCCCGCCGCAGAGCCTGGCCTCGCTGCCACCCGCTGGAGCCCTGCAGCAGCTCGTGCCCCTCGGCCGGCGGCTGAGCTTTTCCTTGACTCTGACAGATGTGGTTTATGGATGAACCTCATTAAAAGGGGGAAAGGCTGAGCTGCCAGTATGGGAGTGCCTGGGGGGTCTGTGGCACTGTACCCCATGGAGGGGGACACGGGGGTGTGTGCAATGCCGTGCCATACCCTGTACCAGCTGGGCTGACCTGTGAGTGTGTGAGCAGTGGTTCCCATGGGCTGCTGGGTGGGCGCCAGGCAGCGCTGAGCTCAGAGTTTCCATCAGGATCACTCGCTTCCCACGACAGCAGCAGCAGGGAGCACAGCCCTGTTCCTCCCAGGGTCCCAGAAGGCAGCACTGGGAGGCTGCTCCTGCTCACATCACAGGATGTGTGACCACACTGGATTTTGGAAGGGGGAGAGAAGGGGGCCAAGCGCTGCTTAGGTTTCCAATTGAAAGGATGGGGTATCCTGACACGAAAAGTTGGGGGCTGCTTCCCAACCCTCCAAACCTCAAGACAGCAGCTGCACCTCTGTGCAGGGATTAAGGCAATGCTGGAAAAGCCAGCCTGGTTGGTGCCAGCTCTCCCTGGGGACCCGTGTCTCCGTGCAGCCTCTGGAGCTGGGGAGGAGCACAGCCACAAGCGTGCCAAGATTGGGACGTGCCCTGGGCTGGGGCTCACAGGGAACACCCAGTGCCTGCGGGAGCAACAGGACAGGCACTGTGCAGGACCCCAGCTCAGGAGCCATCCCTGCCCCGCAGAGCCACTGAGCAGCTGAGTCCCTGTGGCACAGGATGGCACCGGGGAGAGGGGCTGCTTCAGGCTGCGGGGCACGAGGGGTGTGTGTGGCTACCCAGGCTGCACTCTGCAAGGCAGCGGCGGGGCACCGACAGCTGGTGCTGCAGTTGGGGGGCAGTGCTGATGGCCCCCAGCTGCGTGAGGAGCGGCGCAGGAGGAGCGTGGAGGTGCGGGAGCTCAGTGTCGGTAAGGGTCCGTGCAGCGGGCAGCACAGGGGCTGAGCAGAAGGGCTGCAGCCCACTCAGTGTCTCCATCCCGCAGGGCTGCAGAGCACACTGCTGGCGTGGCTGCAGCAAGCTGTGGGCCCCCAGGAGCAGCGAGAGCTGGAGCGGCTGTGGGTGCTCTTCCTCTCTGCCCTGGAGCTGTTCCTGCAGGACCTGCGCTGTGCCCACCACCTCTGCTGCACCTTCTCCCCAGGGGTGGGTGGTGTGACCCCACTGCGCACTGGGTTGGGGCGGTGGCGAGGTGGGGGTCCCGAGCTGCCCCCAACTCCCCCATGCCTGGAGGAGGAGATGGAGCAGGTGAGGGCAATGATGGTGGAGATGGAGAGCACGGCCAACATCCCACTATGGACGGTGGAATCCATGCATGTGGTGGGGCCAGAGGAGGGCACAGAGCCCACATCCCACAGGCCAGGGCCTGGCACTGGGTCCTGCTGTAGGGTGCTGTGAGAGGGGGGCAGGAAGCACAGGGCTGACTTGGCTCAGGAAGATGGGAAGCCACGTGCCCCACGAGCTGCCAACTGCAGGGCAATAATAAAGCCCCGCATTACCTGATGTGTATCTGCATCCCTTCATCCCCCCATCTGCCCTGTAGCCCCCCTATCTCCAGCACTGCAGGTAACCCAGCTGCGCAATGTGTGTAAGCAGATGGAAGAACTTATAGACATGCATTTATTTATACATTAACCGTAGCTCACACTCCAGAATTAAGTTAAAAACAGCCTATAATACAGAAAGGCGCAGCAGACAGGGGCAAGGGGGCGGCGTGGTGGGGGTCAGGTCTCCTGGTTCTTAGCCTGCTTGCCATACATCTCCCGCAGGTACTTCTTGTAGGCTGTGGGGAGAGGGGGGTGTGGGCTGAGGTTGGGGCCGTGCCACTGCCACAGCTGGGGGGGATCCTGGGGGCACTCACCAGCCTGGTTCTTCCACAGCTCAGCAGCGTGTGTGTTCAGCGGGCTGTCAATGTTGGGCTCTGAGGACAAGGGCAGGGTCAGAAGGGGGGATGAGAAGGAGGGGATGAGAACGGGGGGTCAGAGGTGCCCGCAGCCCCCGCGGCTCACACCCACCTGCCAGCAGGCTCTGGATGGACAGCAGGATGGTGCGCACGTCGTACAGCGCCGACCACTTCTCTTTCAGGATGTCGAGGCAGATGTTGCCCTGAGCGTCCACGTTGGGGTGGTAGCAGGGCGTGAGGAAGCGCACGGTGGGCGCGGTGTAGGGATACCCGCTGGGGAACTCCAGGGACAGCTTATAGCGCAGCTCCTCGTAGGCCTGTGGGGGCAGTTTAGAGCGGGGCGGGGGGAGCGGGGGGGTCTCACCGTGCGGGGTGTCACCGCGCCGGGTCTCACCGTGCCCGCAGCGCCGTCAATGGTGCCGATCCAACGGAACAGGTTGTCGGACTCGGGGAAGGCGGAGATGCCTTTATCGCCGGACATCTGCGGGCAGCGCCATCAGGACGGCACCGTCAGTACGGAACCCACAGCAACGGCACGGCCCAAACCCCGAGCACACCGAGCACAGCGACAACACTCACCATCAGCGACACCAGCTCCTGCTGCAGCCTGCGGGGACAACGCGTTACGGGCCGCACCGGCAGCACCGGGCACGGCACAGCACCGGGCACGGCAGGGCAATGCAGGGCAATGCAGGGCAATGCAGGGCAATGCAGGGCAATGCAGGGCAATGCAGGGCGGCCCGGCCCGGTTCAGCCCGTCCGGTCCCGCTCCAGGCCTCACCTCTTCCCCACGGAGCCCCGTGCAGCCGTCGCTCCCGCCTCAGCCCCTTTGCGGGCTGCAGCGCTGGGCACAGCGGCGGGGTCGGCGTTCTGTGAGGCCATGGCGGTTCCGGGCCGCTCCCTCTGCTCTCGGTTCGGTCTCGGTCCGCTCCTGTCCCGCTCCCGCTGTGTCCGCCCGCCGTTCCGCCTCGCTCCCGCACTCCGTTTTGAATGTTTCAAACTCGCTCCTCCTCCACCAATCAGCGCGCACTTCCGCTCCCACCAACCAATCGGACACCGCCCAGAATGCGGCCGCTAAAAGAACGGCGGGTGGACCCGGAAGAGGCGGAACGGCGCATGCGCAGAAGATCCCCGCTCCCCCTCCCACCCCGGAGCGTGAACCCTTAAAGGGGCCGCGCCCCAAATCCCCACCAGGCGTGGAAACGGGTGCGAAGCGGCGGCTTTTATTGCGGGGCCGGGGCCGGGTGTGAGGGCTCGGGGTGTTCGGGGTGTCCAACGGGCGGACCCTCAGGAAAGGCCTCGGGGTGGATCTCGGGGGGCGGCGGCGGCGGGTCCCCCCCGTTGCGAAGCGTCTCCATGTACTTCTGCATCTTCTCCGTCATCCAGGCAGGCGGGACGAAGGGCTTCAGCTCCTCCAGCCGCAGGTCCACACAGTCCCTAAGGGAGAATGGGCTGAGTGCGGGCCGAGGGGTCCCGGGGGCAGGCCGGGCCTCTATGGGGTCCCCGGTATAGGGAGCCATCCAGGTGACCCCCCTGTGTGCACAGCCCGGGGTCTCACCTGTAGTCGTCAGTGGCCGCCAAGTCGCGGATGTCCTCCTCCAGCAGCAGATAGGCCTGCAGCAGGGCGAGACACGCGCTGTGCTTCTGCTGGGGCCCGCGGTGCCCACGGGGCAGCTCTGCCCCCTGTCCCTGCAGTGCTGCCTCTCGTTCCTGCCCAAACCCCAGGAGCAGCAAACACCTCTCGGCCCAGCCCTGCTCTGCCTGTCCTCCTCGTGGCCCTGCCCCACACGCTGCCTGGCCTCTCTGCTCCTCCGCCCCTGTCCATCCTGAGCAGGTTTCCGCACAGTTCTTGGGCTGTCGTGGGCACGAGCCCGGCCGTACTCACCATCTTGCCCCCAGTGGCCCTCATGTGCTGCTGCTCTGCCAGCCATTGCTTATCCTGCGGGTCGGCTGCGTACTGCAATAAAGCAGCAAGGACCTGGCTGAACACGGGACGCAGACCTCCCACCTGGACCACCCTCCTGCGGGGCACAGCCCGTTCCAGTGCTCTGCTGCCAGCACCTCACCCCCACAGCACGGTGCTGGGGGCTCCCAGAGGGAGGGCTTAGCCCTGCCTGCTCTGCTCTCAAATAAAACCCTGACTCTGGGCAAAACCAGCACCTGAGAGGCTGTGCTACCATTAACGTGTTTCAGTGTGCTGGCCGGGTTGTGTGTACGTGCTCTAAGACAACAAATGGGGCATGGGGAGGAAAAGCCAAGCGAGTCAAAGCGCACACACCCAGTTCCCATCACAAACTGCTTCTGAGCAAACCCCAAAGGAGGAGGCATCCTGCTGTGGTATCTGACCTTAAAGAGGTGGGGATGCTTGATGTAGAGTCGCCCTCTTGTTCCTCCCATCCCGAGAGCTCTGAAAAAGGAACACAAGGGGGTGTTACACTGGGACAGAGGGGCCCTGCAGCAGCACGGGGCACCTCCTCTCCTCCCCAGGCCCCAGCCCTTCCTACTGCTTTCGAGGCAGAGAAGTGAAGTGACGGGAGGAGTCTTACGGGCTCCTGCCTGGGAGACACCACCCTCCATCAACAGGGCCATTCCTTACTTGTTTGCTCGAGATCCCAGCACAAAGGTTGTGGTTTCAGTCAGTCGGGATGGATCCCACTACAGAGCAATTGGAAAAGGGGCAACATTAGAAATGAAGCTGGTGCCAGCCAATGCTCCACGAGCCTCAGCTCTCTGACGGGGAACCTAAGAACTGATTTGGGAGGGAGGGAGGTAGCCACAAACCTCTGGATTGCCACAGAGGAAGGAAACTGCACCACCTTGGGCTGATCTAAGCTGTTTCCCTTGTGGGAAACGCTTTGTGGGATCCTCCTGGCTACCACTAAGTCTCTCCCCATGTCTCCTAACAGCTGCACCACACCACAGAGCTACAGTGCCTGGAGGAAGCAAGCAAAGGCTTCCAGGCACTGTAGAGACTCAGCAGGGTAGGGCACAACCTAGGTCTGTTCTGTGCTGCCGCTGCAGGCAGGGCTCTGCTAGCGGAAGCGAAGGGAGGAGAGGGTGAGCCCAGCAGCATCAGCCAGCCAATACCTTTGGTCCATCCCTTCTCACAGGTTCAGAGACTTTGAGCTTCCACCTGAAGGGAAGGAAAGTGAAATAAGAACAGGTCCTAGAAAGATCAATGCAGACAGACACCACAAGCTCCCCGTAGCAGGAATCTGAGTTTGAGCCTTTCCAGATCCACCCTCTCACACCTTCTCTGAAGCCCCATCTCTGCTGTGTTCCCTGTTACCAGCTGTGTCACACACAGCTCACTGAATCATCCACCTGGTTCTGCACATCCTTTGGCTCTGTTTAAAACAGTTCCCTGGAAGGCTTTGCCTCCTGTGACTCAACCTCAGCCAAAACTCTCTTGCCCTTTGCCATCCCCCCCTACACCTCTCTTTTGTGCAGGGGGAAGGACACTGCAGGTTTTGGTGCCCCTTACTTCAGGCAGTTTTGTTTCCCGCTGCCCCCCCAAAGCACGGGCAGCAGCTTGAGGCCCATACTCACGCAGACATGCCTGAGACCCCACGATCGTTTGACAGGCTCTGTCCTGGAGGCCGTCCCTTTCTCTGCATGGAAGAAATCCTTCAGTCATTCAATTGTGCACATAGAAACGACCCTTTTGATTATCTGTTCCATCCTACAGAAGCAGCTCTTTTTACCACGAGCACAACACCAGCATGAAAACAAGCACCTCTGAGCCTTCACAAAAACCATTCATGCTTGCACATGCTCATACTGTGGTAACAGGAGCAAGGAACAGATCTCCCAAAACATAAAATCCCTCATGTGGAAAACCCTCCTACCTTTTTGGGAAGGGGGCTTCCTCGACGATTCAATTCCTCATCCATCTGTCGGGCACGCTGGAAGAGGAATGGTGGGAGGATGGAGACAAACCCTTCTCCCATCCCAGCCAGGCAGGGCCCCAAGCACACAGCCTGCAGCTCTCATTTGCTGACTTAAGGCAGAGAGCACAAGGGCACAGACAAACTCTGCAGGCAGCCCATAGCAGTGCAAAGCACTCAGATGCTGCGCCTGGGGTCTGCACTGGTCTATAAGTTACTTTCCCCACAAGACAAACATTTCCCAGCTCCACCTCCTCACTTGCACAGCTAGTAGATAATTCCAACCCCGTCATTCTATTCCTCCCAGCTCTTACAAATCATTTAATCCTCCATGAACAACAACAACTTTTACCTTTGGTCCCATCTGCTCGTGGGGCAACCTGGACACAACTTTTTTGCCATCTGAGAACAGCAGCTTGGCCTGTAGAAAGAGAAGGAAGGTCACCTATTCTGGGTGGAAAGGGGGACTACCAGCAACAACCCCTGCTTCACTCTGTGATAAGATCTGTCTGCAAAGGCACCTGTGCTGATGGGAAAGCCCCAGGCCACGTGAAACATAAAGGCCACATCTAAAGACCAAACTCTTTGTTGACATCTGTCCCCTACAGACTAAAGATTTGGGTCTATCTGCCCCCAGGTCCCATCCCAGAAATAGTCTCACGTGTGTTCGTACCCACCTGCTCCAGGCAGCTCCGACACGTCTCCTGGATCAGCTGCTCTGGATCCACGTCCTCCCCAACGTTGTCTCGCACGTTGAGTGCTGCCTTCTGGAAGAACTGGGGGAGGAGCAGCACCATGTCAGCAGACACATAAACTCCATCCATAGTGCAGCACCCAGCTGCACCCACAGTGTGCAGGGCTGGGTCCTCTGAGATGCCGTGGCTGCTCCCTGTCCACTCACCTTCATGTACTTATTGAACACAGCCCGGATCTCCTCGTTAATGCTGGGCTGCAGCACGGCTCGCAGCAGGTCCATGGACACGATCGGGTCGGTGAAGCTGTGTGAGCACACGGAGTCAGTCCCGGTGCCCCCATTCCCTTCCTTTAGGCCCGTCCCAGCCCCGTTCCGGTTCATCCCTCCCCGCTGTCCGGTCCCTCCGGTACCTGGTTGTCATCTGTGACCGCCGGCCGCGCCGCTGCACCTGCCGATGCTTGATCATGATGTTCCACGGGCTCTGCGGGACACAACCGTCAGCCCCGAGCCCGTCTCCCTCCCGTCCTCCCTCTCCACCTCCTCCTCCCCCCCCCCTCACCGTTCCTCCCGGCTGCTCCTCGCCTCCTCCCGGTCCCTCCTCTCCCGGAGGCCCCGGCTGCTGCTCGGCGTCACGGGCGGCGCCCATCGCGCTCCGGGCCCGCGGCGCCGCTTCCGGAAGCACCGGGTTCAATACGTCATCGGAACGCGACACGCGTGGCGCGACGGAAGTGGCGGCGGCTTCCGGCGGGTGGGTCCGGCGTGGCGATCCGTGCCCGGTGATCCTTACCCGGCCATCCCTGCCCGGTGCCCGCTGATCCCTGCCCGCTTCCTGCCCCGCCTGGCCGCCATCCCCCGCCCCGTGCTGCCCCGCCGTGGGGCTGTGGTGCGGAGCCGGGACCTGTGGGATTCAGCTTACCGGAAAGCTTATTGCTGTACGCAGACGTGGCTGTAATACATTTAACTTCTTAATTCTCTGTGTTATGACCGATATTTGGATGCACGGAGCTGTATCGGTGCTGTAATGACGACGCTGTGCACAAGGAGGTTGGGGTTGCAGCAGGGCAGGATGGCATTGCCTTTGTGGCTGCATGGCAGTGCCCTGGCAGCTCCCATTAGCTCCTAACTGTGCTGTGCTGCCCCTTAGGCCGTGCCCTGAGTCACTGCCACCGGCTGGATTCACCCCGTGCCTTTGTCATTCTCGAGGCAGATAGGAAGCAGATAGTAATCTGTGGCTAAAGAGTAATGGAGATAATTGCACTGTTATCATCACCGTATCACACCTCTCCTGTGGGGTGTTTGGAACACAACGTCAGTGCCACCTGCTGCAAGTGCACCGCTGGGTACCGCTGTCTGCTCTTGTGCTGGGCAGACCCACGAGTGGCAGCACCGACACTGTGCTGAGCTCAGGAGTCAAAGCTCCCTCCTGCTGGGGCTTGGAGGGCTCCGGACAGCACAGCAGGTGGCAGGGAACTGTGGCATAAGGGAGCTCTGCTCACCGTGGTCACAGCGGTGACACCATCGAGCTGAGATGTGGGGCACAGGGACTGCAGCGGATAGGGGCGGTTCACAAGGGAAATAGCTCCAGAACTGAGTCATGGCCACGAGGAGTGGAAGAAACCTGTACTTCGAGCTCATTTCTTGCAGTAAGCCTCCTTCCCACGCAGGTTTGGTGGCATGCAGGCCCTGCGCCTTCCCACTGCTGAACACATGGCCCCAGTGCTGCCCATGTGTGGCCTTTGCCACCATTTGGATGAAGTTTTCTGGAGCAGTTTTGCCTTCTGAGCTTTCACACAGAGTGACCTGCACATGCTGACAGTGGTAGAGATGCTCCTGGTGCAGAGCAGAGACATAAACATGGTGGCACACTGAATTCTTTGTTCACTCTCAATGCAAACGCAGGGCAGGGGCTGGCAGCATGGAGCTGAGCTGTAATACCTGCCCTGGGCAGCTCTCCTCCACTCAGTGCTGCGGCACTCCGTGTTCTGTCTGCCAGGAGACGTTTATTCCTGCTGGTTTTAAAGCATAACAAGCTACAGCATTGACATTCAACCCTGCACAGGTGGAGCTGAGCTCCTCCGGGGCAATGGAGGGGGGGAAATCTTGCTCTGCAATCTGGGAAGGTGCCCCTGGGGGTGAACGAGGCGCTCTGATGTCACCAGTGCCCATTAAGGGTTTATGGGCCGAGAATCGGGCTGGCCGCAGCCCGGTGTTCCGGTGTCTCCTCCTGCCCTGCTGCTGGGGGTGTCCCACGGGGCACGCAGGACGTGGGAGGTGCCCGGGGCCGCCTCTCTGCTGTAGCTTAAATCCCGTCTGGGCGCCGTGCGGGCAGGGTGCTGGCACCATGCGGGGGGGTGCTTGGCTGCTGCTGGGGCTGCTGGCCCTCGGTGTCCCGCTGCACGCCGCGCCCGCTGCAGGTGAGCACGGCCCCGCGGTGGGTGAGGTGCGCTGTGCGCTGTGCGGGTGGCTCTGCTTTGGTTTTATATCCCAGCACTTTCTGCCAGAGCTGCGACCCTCGCGAGCTCTAGCCCTGCTTAAGGCTCATAACCTTTGGCTTCTGCGAAACGTTAAATGTCGTGCGAGTCCGGTTCAGAGCGCTCCAGCTGCAGAAGCTTCTCTTGCTTTCTGTTATTTCCTTCTGACGCTGCTTTTTCTGGTGCTGTTGGCTGGGGCCGGGGCTCCCCGTTCGCCGAGCACTGGAGGATGCAGCCCCGCTCTGCCCGGATGGGGCTGGTGCCGGGGGGTCTTTGCCTGGAGGCTGAACTCCGCTGGGGACGGAGCCTGCGGTGGCACCGGCACGAAGCCACAGTGCGGGGAGCTGCTTCCTTCACCCCCACCTGGGCTGTGTGCGGCTCCAGCCAGGCAACCCCTGCACGGCTCTCAGCCTGGGAGTTCATTTGCAAGAAGAGAAATTCCCATGAAAGAATCGTGGCAATGTTTCAAACTCTGCCCGTCTCCTCCTCCAGAGCGATCAGCGTTCACTCTAAGTTGGGCTGTTTGATGTTTGAGCTCCAACTGCCCGGCAGTAACTGCTCAGTGTCAGCCAGACCTGCCGCTGCTCTGCAATGAGGCGCTGATGAAAATGAGTCTGCAGAAATGGCTTCATCGTCTCCTAAATGTTCCCCTTTAGAAGGATGAATTTCTTTAGGTCCTGGATAAGTGGTGGCTTGAAGCCTCATGCTTTGCCAGCCGGTCAGTGGCTGTGATGCCTTCCTTCCTAATGCTGTGGTCCCATTCCATTTCAGAGAGGGAGACTCTAAGGCAGGCAGTGAATGTCAGCGCTGTGTTGTGCTGTTTCTGTGTGATAGTTTGCTATTGCTTAACAGCAAAGCGTATGCACTTGCTTCACAGCTATTCTCAATGCCATGTTTGTGCCCTGGTTGAATAATACGTAATATCTTCATTTCATGTTGCTAAGATCTTGCTGCCATCGGTGTTTCACCTTTCTCCATTTCCTCCACCAGGAAGGTACAGCCCAGGGCTGCACGGAGCAGCAGCCATCCTCCCTGTGACCAAGCCACAGGCGGCGGTGCCAGCAGATGCCTGTTGCCGGCAGCGGGATGGCACCCAGAGCCCATCTGTGCAGCAGCAGCCGGGGGCAGAGCGGGGCAGTGCAGAGCAGCACCTGCATGGAGAGCGGCCGGCGGTGAGACCTGTGGCTGAGAATGGAGCTGGGAGCAGGGAGAAGCCTCCAGCGGGCAGCACAATGAGGGAAAAGCAAGAGATCCCAAAGAAACCCAGTGTGGGGAAGAAGCCAGAGTGTGAGGGGAAGGGGGGGGCTGGGGAAAAGCCGAAGATAACAACAGGAGCAATGGTAAAACCAGGGAGTGGGGAGAAACCGGCGGGTGGGGGGAAAACTGAGAGTGGAGGGAAAACTGAGAGTGGGAAAAAGCCGGGGACTGGGGGAAAGCCAGAGGGTGGAGTGAAACCTGTGATGGGGGAGAAACCAGAGGGGGGAGCAAAACCAGAGGCTGGGGGGAAAAAGGAGAGTGGGGAGAAGCCTGAGTCAGGAGAGAAACCAAAGTCTGAACATGGAGGCGGTGAGGAGGGTGATGACAGCGATGACAACGATGATGATGATGATGACAGCGATGACGATGTTGATGAGAAAAAAGTGCATGAGGATAATGTGGAGGATGACCATGATTATTACTATGGCTATAGTGATGATGAGGGCTATGATGACAACGATAATAATGGTGGTAACAATGTCAGTAATTACTATGGTGGAAATGATGAGAATGACTACGGAGGTGATGGTGGATTCGGTGACAGCGATGACTGAAGATGACAGTGGTGGAGATGGCAGCGATGCTGGCAGCAGCTCAGTGACCAGCACTGTGGGGTGTGTGCAGAGCACAGGGTGCGAGGACAGCTCATTGCAGGTGGGCACACGGAGCTGCCCCCAACCTCCCCTCACCTCACTCTGCCAGGGCCGGTCCTGGACACCAGCGCTGTTTTGGGCAGAACTTTCTATTTCCTAATAAATCCCACAATGGGCCACTTGCTCAACACAACAAACTGTCCCTTGTCACAATGCCTGGCATCTCCAGGCCATCTGGGAGCTTGCTTCTTCCCAGCTTCTTCCACAAACCCAGAGATGCCCCTGACATGTCATAACCTGGGTGAGCAGCCTGATGTGAGGGCAGGACGTGTGCTGGCCTCAGGAGCAGCTGGCTGCCATGGCACTTCCCTCCCACGGGGGCCGGGGATCCAATGAAGGCTCACCAGGAGACTGAACATCTCAGAAACCAGCAGAGCTAATTGCGGATGGGCTTTAATAGCAAGGAAGAAGCACAGAGATCCCCACACCCAGTTGTGAGCTGAGGGTGGAGGGGTGGATTTGGGATGGGGGATGATGGGTGCTCGCTCTGCAGTCGATGGATGAGTCCATGTCTGGCTGTCTGACTTTCTGACATGAGACTGCACAAGTGGGGTCCTTGGTCCAGGTCCAAACAGGCTAGGTGAGCCCTGGGGAGAGATAGGAGCACCCTAACCCTGGGGCACACTGGGCCCTCCCCAAGTTTGCTGGTCATGGTACAAAGGGTGCTTTCTGCCATGGGGACGCAGCATCCCAGACCCTCCCCATAGCCCATCCCATGCTCACCTGTAGCCACCAGCCGGGCCCAGAGGCAGCAGAACGCCAGTAGCAGCAGCAGCGATAGGACCCTCATGATGCAGAGGTGGCAGTTTTGGGGCCACGTCGAGTACAGGCAGGGCTTTAAATCCTCCCCAGGGCAGAGGCTGGTGCCAATGACCGTGTCCCTGCCACGGCTGCGGCCGAGCGTGACCCCCACGTCCCTCCCTCCAGGAGTTGGTGCTGCTGGACACAGCATGCAGGGAGCAAGGAGGTGGGGGATAAGGGTTGGCTGCTTTGCTCTGGGCTCTGAGCAACCTGGAGAGCTGAGCTGTATCATGATGTGCTGCAGCACTGCCAGGGATGAGGATGGGGCCAGGTGGGCAGTGGGGCCGGGGACCCTACTTGAGGCTGGGCACTGCAGGGCAGGTGGAGGAGGCTCCGGGGCCAGGCGGTGTGGAGCAGCCCGTGGTGCCCTGGCAGCTCTCCGGGCATTGTTCTGCCACCAGGAACAATTGCTGGCTCCTGAGGGACGTCCTGTGACCGGACATGGTCCATAGCCTCGTTCTGCCCAAGCCTGGCTCTATGGATGGGGGCTGAGACCAGCTGGTGGTTACCAGCCCCCCGCTCAGGGGTGCCAGAGGGTCCCATTGCTGAGGATGGGGAGTGGAGACGATGAGGGAAGCCAGGATGGGTGCCTGAGTGCCCGTCACGCTGTGCTGGAGCTGCCTCTCACCTCACACTCCATCCTTGGCCGCAGTTCAGCTCTGACTGTGCCCCAAGTCCTGCAGTGACAGCTCTGGCCCCAGCTCTTCTCACCGAAGCCTCCCAGCTCTGCAGCTGTGCTGTCCCAGGAGCTGCTGCTGCACCGTATGCAGGACACCAAGCATGGGCATGGCAGTGCTGGGGCATCCCCTGTAGCACCAGGTGCTGGTGGCAGCATTGCTGTGTCAGGCTGTGCAGGCAGGCTGCTGGCACGGGTGTGTGTGTACAATGCCAGCTGGGCACGTGTGTGAGCGTGCAAGCCACGCTCTGTACGCCCATACATGCGTGTGCACGGCCCAAGCTGGGTATGTGCTGTGTGCCCAATGAACCATGCACACACGTGTCTGTGTGTGCGGTGTGAGCTGCCTGCATGCAGCACTACACACTGCCAGCAGCTGGTGGAGCTGTGGGAGCAGCCGGGAGCAATGACACTGCCATTGTCCCTGCGCAGGGTGGGCAGTGGGGACAGACCCCCCCACTTGTGCCCTCCCCAGGGAAAGCTGGTGCTGATGGGCTCTGTGTGTGGCCAGCGGGTGTTGCTGCACTGCAGCACCCACTCTGCCCTTGGCTCTGCCCTGCCATGCCCAGGGTGGCACAGCCTGGCTCGGTTCCCACCGCCCTGGGAGGTGCCACATTCCTGGGTGCTCTCTGAGCTGGCCCGGTCACTCTTTCTGCTGAGGTGGAGGCCTGCCCAGCACTGTGTGAGTCAGGCTGTGCATCCCCAGGGCAGGGCAGGAGGGGGCTGTCCATGCACCTCTGCAGCTTTGAGCATCCCCCTGCGTGGTGCCCAACTACTCCCTGCCTGCAGCCCCCCAGTGCTGTGAGCCCCAACATCCCCCACTCAGCCCCATCACGTGAGTGGTTGTAATGACCCCCCAGGTAGGTGAGATACTGCAGAGAGATAGTGGTGGAAAAATGTAGCCCGGTGGATTTTGTCTCTGTGGCCCTGCCCTCCTGCTGGGTGTGGGGCTGGAAGGTCCTGTGCAACCAGGGAATTTCCTGGACAGCTCAGGATGGTGGGGTCGCTGAGCTGTAGTGGTGGGGAGGTGGGGGCCATCCTATCCTGGCCACGTCCCCAGCTTGTGCCACATCTATGGTGTCTTGTGCCCAATCACTGCTGGGGGTCTCAGCCCTCTGAGATCTGGGGGAGAGTTACTGAAAGCTGCAATGGGGCAGAGGCAGGTGGGCAGCACCTCCCTCTGGACCTCACCTGGGCCCAACTTTCCTGCCTCTCCCTGCAGAGCTTTCCTCTTCCTTGACTTCCCCGTGGGACAGTAATTACAACAGTAATTAGGAGGACAATTATTCCTGCTGAATGGGAAGAACTTAATCTGTTTCTCTCTGCCTCTTCTGGTTTCACCCCACTCACACCCATGTGCACCAGGTGCTGCTGGGGAGCGTGCGCTGCCCCAGGTCCGTCCTGTTGGTGTCTGCCCCAGGACTGCAAGGAGCTGCAGGCAGGTGGGGGCAGCGTCCCCATCCACATTCCATCCCAGTCTCCATCCTCATACCCATTCCCCATCCTCTCCCCATTCCTATTCCCACCGCAGCCCCAGCTTGCCGGTCACCCCGAGGGCTGCACTGGGGCATCCTTCCCGTCCTACCAGTCCCCCCAGCTTTAGGGCTGTGGCCGAGATGCCACCGAGGAAGCTGGGCCTGCTGGGTGCGGCTCGTTACCTGCACGGCAGGAATTAGCAGTGCTCGGGAGCCAGCCCCAAACCTTCCGCCCCACTGACGCACCTTAAATCTCAGCCCACCACACCTGGGGTGCAGAGCCGGCAGCCGTGGGCACCATGGAGCAGCAAACCTGCCTCCTCCTCCTCCTCCTCCTGCTCCCTCTTTCTGTACGGTCAGTGCCGGCCCCACACGTGCCTGGAAAAGAGGAGCAGATGGGGACAGGTGAGTGTATGGGGGCACTTCCCGAGGAGGGGATGCCCAGGGAGCCCAGGCGTGGTGCAGGCAGCTGTGGGGCTGTGAGGTTGGAGGTGGTGGGGTCTGACTGCGGGACCTATGGGGCCACTTAGCTCTGGTCACTGTGTCCCTCAGCAAAGCCTGGGTATTGTCACCACATCTCGGAGGTGGGGAGCCCTCTGGACGGGGACTGCAGCTCGTGCCACAAGAACAGCTCCTGCTCACACTGTGCTGGTGATGCTGACTGTCCTGGTGCCACCAAGTGCTGCCCCGGCAGGTGTGGCCACACGTGCCAGGAGCCGGTGCTCGGTGAGAGCCAGCGGTGTGCAGTGATGTGTGGGGGTGGTGGTGAGGTGGGGTGAGCTTGGTGCAGCAGATGGGGGCTCACAGATGCCATCCCTGAGCTCTGCTTGCACCAGGGGTGAGGGATATGGTTTCCTGGGGAGGTGGGTGGGCGCAGCGCTGGCTCTGGGCAGGGAAGGGGTTGGTGCCATGGGGGCCCCGGAGCGCTCTCCCCTTGAGCCCCATCCTCAGCTCACTTCAGCCCTTGGGACCATGCAGACTTCTGCTACCTGCCCTCGGTCTGTGGGAACTGCAAGGCGCTCTTCGTCCGCTTCTTCTACAACGTGTCCAGCCGGCAGTGCGAGGAGTTCATCTACGGCGGCTGCGGTGGGAACAGGAACAACTTTGAGACCGAGCGGGAGTGCTCCCAGGCCTGCTCCCATCTGGGCTCCCAGGGCTCCCCCCGGCCCCTGCCCCACAGGGAGACGCTCCCTGCAGCCCAGCTCCCAACCCCACGCCTCTCAGCTCCTGGTGCCTGGTAGCACCTCTCAGGTGTGCATGACCCCAGTCTGGGCAGGTATCCCTGTCTGTGTCCCCAGGCTGGGTGGTGGTGGTGGTCATGGTGGCCATGCTGGGGCCGTGGCGTGCCCAAGGTGCATGGCACAGGGCTGTGGTGCCCGCAACAACCCGGCTGCCTCTCTGTGCTGTGCCCTGTCTGGAGGAGCCCAGCCCTGCCTGGGGCTGTGCTGCTCTCAATACAAGGACGGGTCATTGAGCAGGTCTGGCTCCTCTCCTTCCTGCCCCAGGTCTCAGATCCAGCCGTCCCAGCACAGCTCCTGCATCTAGATAGATTTCCATACTCAGTTCTGCCCTCAAGCTGCAGATTTGACCTGGCCAGGCCCTAAAGTGATGGAGAAACATCCCCACTTTGATGGAGGTCCAAGAGCTGCCCCAGCCCTAGCGCTGTGCTCACCCTGCATTGCTGAACCCCTGTGCCCTGTACATGCTGCACAGACACCCTGCCTGGTGCTGGTGAGGGGGACCGCAGCCTGTGACCTCCAGGGGCAATATGGGGACTGGGCCCTGCAATGCTGAGACTCAGAGGCATCTGGAGATGGTGTTCACTTTCTTTATTGCTGGTGATGGTGAGAAGGAGACAGGCCAGCTCAGGTCGATGACTGCCCCATGTCCCCAGATGAAGGCACCTTCCTGACATAGAGATGCTGTTCTCCCATCATGCAGCACCTGAAAGGGAAATGTACTTCTAGGGAGCCCTGACTGATGGGAGTGTGGAGCAGAGGCCACGCTCATACACAAGTGCTGCTGGCACTGCAGCAGTTTGGCATGGCCAGGTCTGGTGAGAGGTCCCTTCTGCTCCTCATCCCTTTGGGTACCCTCACCCTGAAGGCAGAGTCCGATGCTACGATGTGGCACAATGGTGACATCGCGCTCTGTGGCAGGAGAGGACACTCACCTGGTGCTGATCTGGGTCTGGGCATGCTTGTTACTTGGGTAGAAGGGGGAGAAGGCACTATGGACAAGGGAATGGGTGGATACGGGGCCATAACAGGTACAGCCATGCAGGCCCAAGTGCAGCCTGTGTTGCAGCACTTCTCATCCCGCCTGCACACGCTGTCATCCAGGCACTGGTTCCTATGTCGGTGCTGGGGGTCCCAGCACGGCTCTGCCCGGGGGCACCACCCGGGATGCTCTGTGGGAGGAGGGGCCGTGGCTGAGTGCAGGGGTCCCCTGCATTGCCTGCAGTGTTGATGCTGCTGCTCCTTGCCCGTGGTGCAGCTGGGGCCCAGCCGCCTGCCCTCACCTCTGGCCGGGCGGGAGCAGCGCATGGCACAGCCAGAAAAGCAGCACTTCTCCTGCCGGGGGCAGTCCCGGTCATGCAGGCATTCATCATCCTCCGTGCATGGCTCCGATGTCAGCTGTGGCCTCACCTTTGGGCACTGCCCAGGTTTGTCTGAGAAAAGGGAGGGAAGGGGGTAGCAGGGCCATGGGCTGACCCACAGGGACTGGGCTGCAGGCATGGCAGTCTTGGCACCTTGGGGCCATCTTGGAGCCATGTAGCACTCTATGTGCACTGTGTGCACCAGGCTGTGTCTGTGCCTCCACACAAGCTGCAAGAGGCTGGGCACTGTCCCGGCTGCTTGAGGCACTGCTGGCACAGCCCCATCTCTTCCCCCTCACCTGGCTCTGGGGCCATGCAGACGTGGCCACATCGGCTGCTGCAGCACTTCTCGTCCCCTGAGCACTGCCCATCTCCTGCACAGAGCTCCTGGCACCTGGACTCCTCTGCCTGCTCAGACAGGGGGCAGATCCCTGGTTTCTCTGGAAGGCAGGAGATGTGCAGCTGGGGGTGGCTGGGCATGACCAGAGATGCCCTGGGGGGGAAGGTGCTCAGTGGCTCCAACCTTGGTCTGGACGCAGGCACACATAGTCACAGCCCTGCAGGCAGCACTTCTCCTCTCCGGGGCAGTCAGCGTCACACCGGCACCATTCTCTGCAGTCATAGCTGGGGAACAGCCCGGCGTTGGCTGGGCAGAAGCCATCCTTCCCTGCAGGGCATGGTGTGGAATGGAGCAGGTCCCACTCTGCAGTGCAGTGGTCCCATGGGGACACAGCCCAGCGCACATCAGCAGGGTTACATTGCCTGATCCATCACTGCATCCCCCCATGTTGGGGCCCCTCTTTCCTCCCAGGGTGGCAGCTCTGCCATTGCTGTGTCTCCATGTGGCAGGGGCAGAGCTGGCAGTATCTGCACTGCAGAGCAGAGCTTGGATGGTGGGGTCATTGGGTTGGAGGTGAGAGCAGGATGACCACTGTAGGGTGTCTCCATTGTCCCCACCACATCCTTGTTGCTGTGTGCACTGCTCCCATCCCAGCCTTTCTCTGCCTGTGATGGGTACCGTGGGCACCCCTGGTCCCCAGGCCACGGCCCTGCCTGTGATCCACGTCCCACCCCGTCCCACTGCTCTCACGTGCTGGTGCTGCAGGCAGGCACTGCAGGCCGCAGCTGCTGTTGCAGCACTTCAGCTCATCGGGGCAGTCACTGTCACCATCGCACTCCTGCTGGCACGGCCCCTCCAGCTCCAGCAGCATCGTGGGACACTCTCCAGTTTTGGGTTTCTCTGTTGGAGCAGAGCAGTCAGGAGCAGCCCTGAGCACGGCTGGACTCTGGGGGTCATGGCATTGCCCCCACCACCCGGAGCTCTGTGCCCTCACCGTGTCCCAGGCACACCCGGCGGCACGCTGCCCATGTCCCAAAGCGGTTGGCATTGCCCCCACAGCCGCTGTAGGGGAAGGTCTCACATTGCTCAGAGGTGACGTTGTAGAAGAAGCTCAGCTCGTGGCTGCTGCAGGGCCCCGGCACAGCGGGGAGGTGGCAGATGTCTGCAGCACAGCCCTGAGCGCCCCGCGGAGCCGTGGCTGCCCCCATGCACGTGGCTGTGGCGGGTACCCACAGGCCTTACTCTGTGCCGGCTCCACTCAGGCCAGGCTGCAGCCCAGCGGGCAGCACTTCTGGCTGCCCAGGCAGTCCTTGTCCTCCTGGCAGCGGAAGGAGCAGGGGTAAAACAGCCCCTCCAGGGCCGCAGCGGGGCAGGCACCGGGCTTCTCTGCAACACCGAGTGGTGCAGCAGGGGGTGAGGTGCAACCAGAGGGCACCAATGGCATCACCGACATGTCTGCCCCTGTGGCCTCCCTGTGCCACATCACAGATCTCCCCCTGCTGTGTCTCAGACCCCCCGTGCACCAGCCCAGCTGCCCTCACCTGCCCCATCCTGGCCTTTGGAGATGGGGGTCGTCAGAGGTGCCAGAGCTGCTCTGGGCAATGGGAAAAGGACAAGGAAGGGGATGGGGCTGGAGGACAAGGGGGGCTGGGGCTGTGCTGGTGCTGCTGTACCTTCTGCCGGGGGTGTGCAGCGGAGACGGCACTTGTGGGAACAGCACTTGAGCCAACCGGGACATGTTGAGTCGTTGGTGCAGAGCGGGGGCTCCTGCTGGAGGCAGCGTGTGAAGTCCCGGGGACACAGACCTGGTTTTTGCAGCTCCCCTGTAGCAGGACTTGGCGTCAGGGCAGCGCCCAGCATCGCCCTGCCTGTGGACGGGATGGCTGCAGCCTCTGCAACCCACTGCACCCCTCCCTGCCATGCACACCCCAATGCAACGTGCACACCTTCCCTACAGCCTCTCCCCTCCTGGCACAGCCCCCTGCCATGAAGCTCATCCTCCCTGCCTCACCCTGGTGTGTGCTCTCAGCCTGGCTGAGGCTCCAGTCCACTTCTCCAGGAGGAGGGAAGTCGCTGCTGCCGTTCCCCAGCGGTGTCACGCAGATGAAGCCGCAGGTGGTGAAGCAGCACTTCAGGTCCTGCGGGCACCCTCTGTCATCACCACAGGCGCTGGGACACGGCGTGCGCTGAGGCTGAGATGAGGGCTGGGGGCAGACGCCGGGGTGGGCTGTGGGGTGGGATCTCCTGAGTGGGGAACTCGGGGTGCTGCGCTCCCCCTCTGGATGGGAATCTCCCTGGCCCACAGCTGAGGATGATGTGCCTGTGCTGAGCCGTGCGAGCACCGCTTCTGCAAACAGCCCTTGTCAGCTCTTGGCAGCGCTGTGATGTTTGAGTTGCAAACAGAGTCGCTGCTGGGAAGGTTTCACTGCAAACAGCAGCTGTTCCACTCAAACAAAGGAAAACTCCCATCGCTGTGGAGGCGGCACTAGTGCAGAGCCGGGCTGCTCTGGTGCAGCTTCGTCCCACGCAGGGTGGGATGGGGCACTCGGTGTGTGCCCACTGCATTACCCACAGCCACACCAGAGGATCACAGAATCACAGAGCAGTAGGGGCTGGAAGGGAACTCCAGAGGTCATTGAGCCCATCCCCCTGCTAAAGCAGGTTCCCTACAGCAGGTCGCACTGATAGGTGTCCAGATGGGTCTTGGATATCTCCAGGGAAGGAGATTCCACCACCCCTCTGGGCAGCACCCACCTGGATGGCTCTGCATGGACCAGGTGCTACATGCAGGGCTGAGGAAGGGAGGTATGGCCTGAGGAGAAACTGATCCAAGTCAGCCCAAGGGCTGCAAGGGGGTGGCTGGGAGCAGCTGCCAGCCCTGAGACCCCACAGCAGCACGGTGTGCACAGCGCCCAAACTGCTGCCCTGCACAACCCCTGCACGGCCCCTGGCCCTACCCAGCATGGCCAGTGCTCTGTGAGAGCAGCAGAGGATAGCAATGTCTCAGCTCAGAAGTGCCAGCACGGAGGGACAGGAGCAGGACATGCACACAGGGTGCAGCTGGACAGAGCTGGCTCAGACCCCCCTGCCGGTACTCACCATCTTCCTCCCCCAGTGCAGTGCTCGGCTCTGTGCTGAGGAGCAGCCCCAGGAGGAGGCAAAGCCCCAAGCACACGGTGCTTCGGGGATGCTGCATGCTCACAGCTGAGGCAGTACTGGGTTTAAAGTCTCCGGTGGAGCTGCCAGGGGTGCTGCAGCACAGCTGGTGGGGAGCAGGCAGAGAACAAGAGGAGGGATCGTTCCCAGAACCACAGGCTCCCTGCCAGCCGGCTGCTTATCTCCAGATACAATGCGCTTTTGGGTCAGGATGACCCATGGGATGGGACTGGGGCAGGGACAGGGCAGGTGAGGTCTCACAGGTGCCATCCCTGCAGTACTGCACAGCAGAGCCTGGAGAGCCCCGGGGATGGAGCTCAGAATGGGATCGGCCAGGATAGGAGCGAGTGGGCCTGCATGGCTCCCAGCACATGGGCGTTGCTTCTCACCCTGTCCCCAGGCTGAGTGTTCCATCTGCCCCTGACTGTGCTTCCAACCTGAGTTTCACACCTCGGGATGCAAATAAACCCTTTCTTGGTGTAAGGAATCTGAGTCAACAGGTTTCTGGCACTCCTGTCCGTGACTGCTGGGACAGCTGCAGTGTTTCCCCAGGACCCTGACAGTGGGGTGGTGGTGCCTGAGGGGCACAGCATGGACATGGGGCCTCCTCTCACTGCCCTGGGGCTGCCTGCAGCCACTTGTCCACCCGCAGTGATTGCACCATGGAAAACCCCCAGCACACCGCAGGCAACAGAAAGCACCCAGAGCAGCCGGGCTGCCACACGTTGGTTTATTCTGAGTCAGTGTTTCCAGGCAGATTGGGGGTGTCTGTGCCGTGCACTGCCTGGCACACACAGAGGGGCTGGATGTGGGGGTTTGCCTTTGTCCCTGGAGCACAGCTGTGGGAGGTGGGGGTGGCAGAGACCTCAGCCAGGGTGGGTCACACAGTGCTTGTCCCCCCAGCCAGAGGTGCTGCCACAGGGATGGGAGCAGCAGGGCAGGGGGTGCTGTGATGGTGGTGGAGTGGAATGACCTTGAAATGGCAGCTCCCAGTGCCACCCCTCAGCCAGGGCTATGCTGTGCCTGGAAGAGATGGATGTGGTGGGCAGAGCAGGATGAGCCCCATCCTGTGCCATCCCCTGTGGGCTGGGTGTGGGGCTGGTCTTACCCTGCAGTGGGAGAACACATGTGCGGCCACAGTCCTGCAGGCAGCACTTCTGGCTGGGTGGACAGTCCTTGTCCTCCAGACATAGGATGTGGCACTTACTAGCCCTGCTAGTTGTGGCAGGACAGAGCCCCGGGCGCACTGTGCATGTGCAGAGAGAGGGAATGGTGTGGTGAGCTGCTGGCTGCTGCTCCTCCCCAAGCCCCCTCAGCCCCCAAAGGGGCAAATTGTGCCAGGGTGCTGGCCCTGCAGGGAGGGTGCACAGCCAGGGAGGGGGTCGCATGGGAAAGTGTCACAGTCTCTGCCCCATGGCACAAAGCTTTTACCCTCAGTGGGCAGTTTGCAGATGTGGCCGCAGCCGGTGGTGCAGCACTTCTTGGCCCCGGGACAGTCAGCATCGCTGTCACACCGCTCCACGCAGGGGCCCAGGGAGCCCCGCAGCAGCACAGGGCACGCACCGGACTTTGCTGCAGGAGAGCAGCCGTGAGCATCACAGCCCTGAGCATTAAAGCCCCACTGTGCCCGAGGGATGCCCCTGTGGCATGCATGGGGAGTGCACGGCAGGAGGATGCTCAGCCCTTGCACTGCCTGGAGAGGAGTGGGAATGGGGGCAGCAGGTACCTTTGTATGGGGTGGTGCAGGACAGTCCACAGCCAGAGAAGCAGCATTTCTGATCCCCGGGGCAGTCCCCGTCATCAGTGCACACATTGGGGCAGGCAGCAACGTGCCAGGCTCGCTTCCATGGGCAAAGGCCAGATTTGGCTGGAGGAGACAGGGGGCTCAGGGTACGGCTCAGAGCCAGCCTGGCCTTGCAGCATGGATGCAATTGCTCTCACGATGATGGAACTGCCAACCCCTGGCTCTGCCCCACTCCACCTCCAGCCCAGCACAAGCACAGCTCCCCAGCACAGGTGACCTTACCTGGCTTAATTCGCAGGCAGAGGGCACAGCATCTCTCCCCATGGCCACACACCGTCTCATTGCAGCAGCTCACCCCGCAGTTCACCGCTCCAGAGCTGACCAGGCTCTCTGTGAGGCGAGAAGCGCTGTGTGCTGGGGAGCACAGCTCTCCCCGTGGCACCCACCCCCTGCCCAGCACCAGCAGCCCCACAGCTCCCCATACCTGCAGCAGGGAGCAGGCAGGAGCTCACGTCCTGGAGAAGGCAGCACTTCTCAGTGCCGGGGCAGCTGTGGTCAGACAGGCAGAACCTCCTGGTGGGGCGCATGGGGCTGCTCCCCACTGCTGGGCACACACCCGCTTTGCTGGGGGCAGGCATTGCGGCTGGCGGCCGCTGGCCCCGCTGTGCCCGGCGTGGTGGGGGGCCGGCAGGGGGACCATTGCCACGATCCCCACGGTGCTGCTGGGCTGGGGCAGGTGGCAGCTCAGCACACAGGGTCAGGAGCAGCAGCACAAGGGCACAGGTGCTGGGCATCGTGCTGCTGGGGGCAGCTGTGGCACTGTGACTGCCAGTCGGTATTTAAATCTGCTGGGGGGAGCTGGCCCATGGCAGCATGTGTTTCTAGGGCTGTGGGAGCACTGAGCATGAACAATTCGTTTTGAGGGAGACTCCCAGAGCAGTGCTGGGCTCCCAGCCCATGGCTGGCGCATCCCCTGCAGCGCTCCCTTTCCAGGTCACCAGTGACCCGCAAACAGCCAGGCCAGGGGATATGGGAGGTGCTCCCCAACCCTGCTCCCTGTGCTCCCCAATGTGGGCTCCTGGGAGAGCCCAGAGAGTCTGTGCATCCCATCACTGCTTCCCAGAGCCCACCCCATCCTGCACAAAGAGCATCGGCACCATCTCCCAGCACACGCAGAGTGGGGAGCAATGCTGCAGAGCTGTGGTGGGATGTGTGTGGGGACACATCTGTGCTGCAGGCACCAGGCTGTGCAGGACAGGCTGCAGGGTGGCAGTGCAATCCCCCAGCAGTGCCAGACCTTCAGAAGTCCATGGTATCATTTGCTCTGACCCTGGGGGTTCCTCAGCTCCCGCTGTCTCTGGGATCTGTGGGGCTCTTGGGGAGAGTGGAAGAGCAGCAGGAGCAAGGGCTGGGTCTGAGCAGGGTGGGCAGGGATGGGGCAGGGACAAGCAGTCTTCACTGTCCATGGCTCCCTCAATCGGCTGCCATGGGCGCTGTGCTGCTGATGGGCTGGGAGTGCATAGTGCAGGGGGTGCTTTGAGAGATGCCCTGCCATTGCACACAGCAGCAGCAGCATCACCATCCCCCCCCTAGGCCATCACAGAGCTCCGCTCCGTGGACACAGCTGCAACTGCATACCATGCCCCAGTTGGAGCACATCCCTTAACAGGCCCAGGAGAAA
This sequence comes from Coturnix japonica, assembly GCF_054131305.1. Classification (NCBI taxonomy): domain Eukaryota; kingdom Metazoa; phylum Chordata; class Aves; order Galliformes; family Phasianidae; genus Coturnix; species Coturnix japonica. Next base: position 11,346,232 of record NC_140681.1, on the reverse strand, counting down.
ATGCTGGAACAGCTGAGGCTGTGAGACAGCGCTGAGCTAAGAGCATGGGCTGGGGAGCCTTGGGGAAATGGGGCCTGGGATCAGCACTGCAGGAACGGTGCTGGCTCGGGGTGCAGACCCTTCTAGACCCTGCCTGCTCCAGCACCCATTTGGGCACAATGAGTGCACTGCAGAGCACAGCCGGGAGCGCATCAGGATGGAGACGTGGCCAAAAACAGGGCAGGGAGTGGCTGCTTTATTGGCGAGAGTGCAGGGGGCTGCGGCACACCCCGAGCAGGGCCCTGGAATGGGAGCTGAGGCTGAAGGCTCCACGCTGGGATCCAGGCCGGGGCCAGGGCAGGAGGACACCGGGGGTCGGGCAGTGCGGCGTCTCATTGGGCAGCAGCTTCCCTGGAGCTGGGATGAAGGAGGTTGTACCTGCAAAGGGAGCAGAGGGCTGTGAGCAGGATGGGGCAAGTGGGACAGGAGCCCAGGGCCGGGTGGGTGCTGACTGACCTCAGTACAGTGGAGTCATGCAGGAGATCTTCCCGCAGCCATTCCTGCAGCACTTCATGATCCCAGAGCAGTTGGAGTCCGTCTTGCACTGGTTAACGCAGAGCCCCAGCATGGGGATCCCTGGCTTCACGGCTGGGCAGGTGCCAGGTTTCTCTGCAAGGCAAAGGACACAGCGTGAGACCCGCTGTCCCTGGCATGGTGTGCAGGGCTGTGCTGCAGCTCCTGGGGCTGAGCACGGTGAGCACCCTGCAGCAGTGCGGCTGTGGGGCCGTGCCTGGTGCAGAGCTGGGAAGGGCACTGCTTGGAGACCCTTCCTGAGCTCATTGCTGGACGCAGGACAGTGCTGGGGCTGACGCAGTGTGCAGCTGTGAAGATGCAGTGGGTGTGTGCTCTCTGCCCCTGACAGCGACCTCAGCAGCACCAGGGATGCTCAGAGCCAACCGAACTGCAGGCAGGAGGAAGGGGTGAGTGCGGCCAGCACCACCCCAGGCTGTGTGGGCAGCTGCTCCATGGAAGCACAGCCCGATCCTGTGGGGCTCCGTGCAGAGTCCCATGACTGTGCTGCAGCCAGAGCACAGGGGACGCCCAGGACCACACCGCTACCGAGCACCGGGAGCCCCAGAGCTCGTTGGCTCGTGGGAGCAGGACTTGCACCAACCCTGGGAGCGTTACCGTTGGGCTCCTGGCAGGCCTTGCCACAGGCCGCCGGGCAGCACTTGAGGGTGCTCTCGCAGTCGCCATCGGACTGGCACCCCAGCGTGCAGTTCGCTTCTTCTGCTGCTGGCTCTGGGCACACGCCGGCTTTTACTGGAAGGCAAAGGCACACGTTGTGGGTGGGAGGGCTGTCTGGAGGAGGGCGATGCTGTTCCCAGCCCTGGCGTGGGCTCAGGGATGCTGCAGAGCTCAGCCACGCTGCAGAACGTGTGCCTGGAGCCCATCCCCAGCAGGCCCCAGGCCAGGAGTGATGCCGGCTGCTGCCGCGGGGCCGTGCGCTCATACTCACTCGTGACATTCAGGACGGATGCTGGCAGCAGCTCTGACCCGAGAACCAGGAGCCCCGCGAAGAGGAGCACGCTGCTGGCCTTGGGCATGGTGCAGGGGAGCTGTGCGCGTGCGGGGCCACCCGGCTGGGCTTTAAGCTCCTCTCCAGGTGGGGCGGGAGGGGACTGCCTTCCGGGTGGCTCATAAGGAACTGGCTGGGCCAGGCTCCCCCTTCGTGCCATTGCACAATCCCCAAGTATCAGGTATCTGCTCGCTGCTGGCAGCTGACCAGGAAGTGGGAGCCTCGAGGAGCCCAGGCGTCTACGCAGAAAACTTGCCCGGCAGGAACAGCAGCCAAGTGCCGCACGCTGCATCTGCTCTGCACCTGGGAGCCCCCAGCCCACAGCATGTGGGGCACAGAGCCACAGCAGGGCCGCTACTGGTCAGCTGTGGGACAGGGCCAGCAGTAGATTGGGGGCACATTATGGCTGTTCTTGGACCCATCCCGTCCTGTTGTACATGTGAGCACAGCCCTGACGTGCTGCTTGGTTATGCAGTGGTGCTCAGGTGGGTGGTGGGCAGGGAGTGATCTGCTGTGTGCTCTGGCCGTGCCTGCTGCTCCATGGCACCGTGCAATGGGAGCCGTGTGGCTCCAGGCCCCTCTGTGGGCCATCTCCCCTGCAGCCTGTGCACTGTGTGCCTGGCGGTGCTGGGCAGCACCAATCTGGGCTGTATTTGAGCAGACCAAGCAATCCTAATCACCCCACGTGGCTGCAAGCTCTCATCACTGTTTGCCGCTCCACCAGTTCTTGCTCATCTGCAGGCACTACCGGCAGTGGTTTTCATTCCTTTGGGTTTGCTGATGGAAGCAGAGCAGCTCAGCACTGTGCTGGGAGACCCGAGGTCCTTTGCTCACTGTTCCAGGTTTGGCTCAGCCCATTTGGTCACTGCGTAGGACCCAGTGCTCTGCATGGTGCTGGTGCTGCCCAGCTGCAGGGCTGGGGCTGAATCTGCTCTTCTGGGCAGAACCCAGAGCATCCCCAACCCTGGCTCTATCCTGGATCTATGCCTGGGCTGAGCCTCTCCTCTGCATTGTGAGGGTGGAAATGGGGTCCTCCTCCATTGCTGAGCCCCCATCACTGAGCACCCACAACCCTCACAGCTTTGGGCTGCAGCATCCTGGAGCCATGCGTGGGCTCGGGCAGTCCCCACTCCGAGGTCACGAGCTGTTTGTCTGCTTGGCCAGCATCTATTTCCAGGTAATTTAAGCCCACAGTCAACAACGCAGCGAGGCACAGAGCAACAGTAAATCAGTAACTGTTTGCATTTGCTGCAGTCCCCTCCCCAGCGCGTGTGTTTATGTAGTAACAGGACCCAGCGCTGACACCCACAGGACACTCACTGTGTTTCATTGCTGTGCAGCACAGTGGGAACGGAACAGCCCTGAGATAGCACTGGGACAGCAGAAGGCAACACCCCACAACCTGCAGCGCCTGCTGTGTGCCAGGGACTGTGCTCTGTGCTGGGGAGCTGCTCCGAGCTGGGGCTCCCGGCCCCGGGCAAACAAAGGAGCTCCTGCATAAAGGCAGCCTTGTTGCACCAGGACATGCTGCTCCAGCAGTGGGCTGGACTGAGCATCAGGTTGGGCTGGGTGCACGATGCTGGGCTGAGTGATGTGTCCCCACTGTGTGCTGCATGGGGATAACATCCATCCTGACCCAACGCTGCAGCAGGGCTGGCACCTGGCAGTGGGGCAGTGCTGCCCACCCCACAGCTCCGGGATCAGCTCCGTATCCCACCACCATCTGTGCTGCTGCACCTGCACTGGTGCTACCAGCAGCACTTGCCTTTGAGGTTCATCACTCTGCTCATACGGCTGATCCTCTAATGGCCCTTATCAGTCCCTTTGGCTTGTAAAATCTGTAGAGTGCAGCATTTCCTGAGCACTGGTGTGAATGGGATGGGGCCGGGGGGGCTGCGGACGTGCAGATTCCAGCAGCCAACTGCACCACAGCAACCAGCAGCAGAGAAGATTGCAAGGGGTGGGAGCCCAGCAATGACCTCCAAGGAGAGCACTCATAGAGGGAGCAATGCAGAGCAGGGCAAGGTGCCAGGCTTTGCCCAGGGGTGACACTGTGACCCCCATGGAACACTGCTGAGCTCCTGTTCTGCCTGGATCTGCCTGCAGCCAGCAGGAGCAGCTGGGGAGGCACAGAACCTGCCGGCTGCAGGGCCTGCAGCTGTGCCTGGCTCAGCCCACGCACTCAGCATCGCTTCCCAGAAAATGCTTTGGCTCCTGTCGCCCACACACTGCATTCAGGATCCTGCTGTCCCTGCCCTGGCTCTGCCAGGTGCTTCCCCAGAGGACAGTGGCAGCCATTGCTCTGTGCAGCCACAGCAGCCAGCTCTGTATCAAGGTATGTCATGGGCAGGTCCCTGGCTCAGGATCATAAACTGATGGGGGCCTTTCCCCAGCAGAAGAACTGTGCGTGCACTGTGCCTGGTGACCACAGCTGACCCACAGGTGACAAGGAAGGAGCTGAATTCACAGCCCCTCCACGAGGAGCACAGTGAATACCTAACAGACAGTACAGCTGTGCCAGGTGGGGAACCCCCAGCAGGCAGGGACACTGGCAGGCAGGGTGAAACGGGGACACCCCTTCCTCCAGCCTCAGGCAACGTGCAGCTTCCTGAGCTCAAATCATGACCTCAGATCAGCCGCCTTCAGGGGCTGATGTTCTGGGAATTCCGACCCCTCTGGGAGCCGTCCCACCCATCCAGGTGTGCCCCATGGAGGCAGTACTGCTCCGCTGCCGTCCCCAAGCTCTTCTTGCCCCTGTGCTGCTTACGTGGCACAGACCCCTCTGGCCCCATTCAGGGCTGAGGATCCGCCAGGCAGTGCCTGGCCCCGTGCTGCTGCAATGTGTCCCACCGGAGGGACCGCAGCCTGTGCCAGCCCTGCAGCAACCCAGGAGCTGCTGTGACTCTGTGCCCACCTCATGCACTCACCTATGATTACAGCAGCCCTGGCAGCTGGCTGCAGCTGTATGCCCAGCACAAGGATACCCACAAGCAGAACACCGGCGGCCTTCATGGTGCTTCCGAGGATGCCGACGGCTGGCGCGGGTCAGCGGGGGTTTATATCCATATGAGGCTGGGGAGGGGCCACCACACACATAACCTTTGGGTACTGAAACTCCTGCTGCATTTCAAAGCTGTGCCCGAGGCAGCAGCAGCCCTGTGTGATGTCATTAACTGAGAAATCATTTACCATGGTCCTCTCCCACTCCCAACTGCCAGCCTGGGTGGGGACGTGAGCGTTGTGCCCAGGTGGTGGCAACATGGATTCCTCATCGCACATGTCAGATGCTGCCTGGGCCTGGAGAGAGATGGGTCAGGAAGCAAGGGTGCTTGGCAGGAAGGTGTCGCTCACTGTGCTGTGCCCACCCCTCAGTGTTGGCTCCTGCCTGCCCCATCCCCATGTCACAGCCCTGGTCCCTAAGGGTAAGTGTGGCCTCGAGGGGAGCAGAGCGTGGGAAGGCGCAGTGCCGTGCCCCCCTGCCTTGCACTGCACACCATTCCTCTGCAGGGACAGGCAGGCTGGGTGCGTCACGTCGGCGGGGTCAGCGTGGGGCTGCCTGCTGCCCGCCCCATGTCCCGCTGCACCCCATCCCTGAGGGTGCCACAGCCCTTCCCAGGGGCTGCAGCCCCCAGACGGGGTGGGGAGCTCATAGTGAGTGAAGGGTGAGCGCTGCTGCAACGTGCTGCAATGTGCTGCTATGTGCTGCAATGTGCTGCAATGTGCTGCAATGTGCTGCTCCATTCCACGTGACACCAAGGTGGGTGATGCAGCCAAGGTGACCCGGGCACTCAGTACCTTCGTGTCCCCGCGGGGCTGTGCACGTGGTGCCATGACCCATCTGCTCCAGCTGCCTCTTGCTTCAGGGCCTGCTTTGTGGGCACCGGGCTCAATGGGCTCAGCAGAGCCGTGGCTGTGGCTGTGGGTGGTGGATGTGGTGCAGGGCTGGGTGCTGGCTGGGGGGCTGCGGGGTGGGAGCTGCACGGTGCTGGGGCTGGTGGGGGGGAGCAGAGCAGGGAATGGGGAGAGGCCGTGGCTGAGCACCATGTGGGTAAGGGCTGCTCCTGGCTGGGCTCATCTCAGCCCACCTGCAATCGGGCGTCATCGTGCTGGGCAGACGGGATCGCTGCCGTCTCACAGGGGGATTGTACGGCTCGACGATCGTATTTCGCCGCTCGGAAATTCCTGTTTGCGTCATCCCTGCTCCCAATAACCAAACGTGCTTGTTGCTAGAGAGACTGCACCTGAAACAAAGGGATCCTTCAGAAAGACAAACAAAAGGCCGCAGAACCGTCCCATCCCCGCAGGGCCGTTCAGACTGAACCCGACGTGAGGACGAGCAGCGCCGCGGCGGCAGCGTGACGATTCGTAGAGTCACCGCATTACGGCGTGTTGGAAGGGACCCCAGAGTCCCCCCGGGTCCCCACACCGTGCCCTGGGCTGCCCGTCCCACCCCCAGCCCAGATCCGGCTGCTTCGGGCCATATCCACAGCCTTGGGCACCTCCAGGGATGGGCACGCACAGCCCTACTCGGGTCCCCTCGGCCGTGGGGAGCTCCTGCCCGGTGCGCGCATCCCCCTCCCCTCCCTGCTCCGTCCCAGCCGTGCCGAGCCGTGACGACTCATCCCGGGACAGCGGGGCTGCTCGTTGGCCGGCAGGGGAGGCTGTTGCTCCGCCGAAGCACGGGACTGGGAGAGCGTCTGGGTACCGCTCGGCGCAGAACGGAGCCGTGCCAAGCCGAGCCGAGCCGTGCTGATGTGTGCCGAGGTGCGCCTTGCCAAGCTGTGCCATGCCAAGATATGCCATGCAATAGTGTACCATGCTAAGCTGTGCCATGCCATGCTGATGTGTGCCAAGTTATGCCAAGCTGTGCCGTGCCAAGCACTGCCATGCCATGATGAAGTGTGCCAAACTGTTCCATGCCATGCTGATGTGTGCCTAGGTGTGCCATGCTACGATATGCCATGCAATAGTGTGCCGTGCCAAGCTGTGCCATGCCATGTTGTACCATGCTAAGCTGTGCCATGCCATGCTGATGTATGACAAGCTCTGCAGTGCTATGCCATGCCATGCTGATGTGTGTCACAGCTTAGCATGGCACAGCTTGGCACATTTTGTCATGGCGCCCATAGATCAGCATGGTACACATCAGCATGGCATGGTACAGCTTGTCGTGGCACAGCATTGGTGTAAATCCCGCAGCTCACCCCAATGGAAACCCCTCTCAGTGTCGCCAGCTACTTTCATCTCCAGAGCCGTTTCTACCTGGTCTATTTTCATTGCCCAAGATGAGCGTGAAAAGGGAAGCGAATATAAATGGGGAAATGTGCATTAATTTTTCAAAGCCGTTTCCAGCAGCACATGCTGTGCATCTGAGCAGAGGGTTTGCAATGAGCGTTGGTGAGAGCTGCTGGAAAAACCCAGTGAGGGCTCAGCAGGTCATCCCAGCACCCACATCACAAAGCTCCTGGCCGCCCTGACTGCTTCCTTCTGCTACAAAGAACAGGGAGTGCTACGAGAACTGACTCTTTTACTGCTGTTTTTATGTAGGGGGGTTCTATGCAGCCTGGCACTGCTCTGGTTTCAAAGCTGGGCTCTGTGGAAATCCAAGTGTTGAGCCCACATGGAAATCTGGAGCAGAGGCAGCAGGAGGCGCAGGGCCTGGCTCATGGGGAGAGCTGCAACAGCTCTGCCAGGAACAAAAACCCAATTCAGCTCCAGCCCTGCTGCTGCCAGCATCAGGGTGTGCCTCCACGGGAAGCACCACATTGCCCTCCCAGTGCCCGCTGCTCCCACTGCTAATTTTGCTGTACCTTCAAGCACTGGATTTTAATTAAACGGATTCCAGTGCCAACTCGAGTCTCCATCCCAAACCCTGCGTGTGTATCAGTGTGGGGAAACAGAGAGCAACCCTGCTTTTGGGGTGGGAAAAAACCTTGTTCCAGGATCACTGCTGCCGTGGCTCTGTGAGGGCCAAGATGTGGGGCCAGGAATGGATTTGGGGCAGCTGGCAGCATCAGGATTCCCTGTAACGGGCTGAGTCTGGTTCTGGCTGCTGTCACCCCCAAGCTGCCAGCAGAGCCTTCCTGAGGTTTCAGACACAGCTTATGCCCCCCATGCTGCCCCCAGTTCTCCTTTTGCTGCTGGGACTTTCACTCTCTTGGGGGTTTTCTGTTGAAACGTCAGCCTGGAGTCAGTTCCCATCACTGATGCTGCTTTGGCTCCCACACTAAGGCACTGAGGGGGGATGTGGATGGCTGTGATGGCTGCAGCGATGTTGTATTTGGGGGCCAAGCAACATCGTCCCTGTGCCTGGGCACCTCTCTGTGTCACAGCAAGGACACATCCCCCAGCAGCACATTGCCCACAGTGCCCAAGTCACAAAATATGTCTGTTTCCCAGCAAAGCCAGAAGCTGTGGCCAGCCCTGCAAAGGGAACCGTGTCCCAAGGCCCCCCACCACTCCTGCTCACCCCAGTCCTGGATACAGCAGGAGGGCACAGCCATTTCCCAGCTGTTCTGTGCTCAGGCAGGCGCTGCAGCTCTGCTGCTTCACTTGGAAGCTGACACAAGCTGGGCTCTGTGCCCCTTTTAGAGAAAGCCCTGACCTAGATTTCACTGCCCACTGCAAAGCTCTCCCTGTCGCTCCTCCCTGCAGCTGGAAAGGGCCCAGCGGAGCAGTCCTGGCTCACGCTTGTTAAGCTGGTGGCTATTAGCCTTGCAGAGAACAAGCCTGCACAGGATGCTGGGCTCCTGTCATGTTTTGCTTGCTGTTTCGCAGGCACAAGGCACTACTGGAGCTCACTGTTCTGCAGGAGGCCACCCCAGTGCTGCAGTGACAGCTCTTGGCCCCACCTGCTCTCCCCATAGCCACATTCCCATCCATCCATCCTTGCATCCATCCATTAATCCAACTACTAGTCCTTCCACCCACCCACCCATCTGTCCCTGTATCCATCTACCCATTCATCCATGTGTTCTCCCACTCCTCCATCCACCCACACACCAGGAGCAGAGCCTGATGCAGGTGCCACCATGCTGTCCCCATGTCCCCACTGCAGCTCTCTGGCAATCTGTCCCACTTGACCTCCTTTTTGACTCCAGTCCTTCCTTAATAGGTTCTAAGCTGCCTGCTATCCTCCATACCAGGCTGGCATTTACATGGCTGCATCACCCATGCACCTCAAAAAGCCCCTGAGTGCTTCAGGTGGGAGGGATCCGCTTCCTCCAGCCCATCTTTGGCATCACTGTGGCCATGGGTTGGTGGTGATGGTGACATTCCCCTTTCCCAACCCACCCGCTGTCCCCTGCAGGCTGTGGGGCTTCGCCCTGCTGTCACCGTGTGCAGCCTTCCTCTTTTCTCAGCACCCAAAATAATCCCGGGGCCGCAGCAGGGGGATGCCAGAGGTGATGCTTCCTCTTTCTGAGACATCACTGGGGAAGGGATTGGGACTCTCGGGTGGGGAGGGGGAGATGCGGGCACAGCTGGATCCCAGCTTTTCCTGCCATGCTGGGAACCCCCTGCCAGCAGTCAGGCTGACCCACCGGATCCCCATTGCTTCTGAACACTGAGCTTCTCCCTGCCCCAAACTGCCCCCAGAGCTCCAGGACCCCATAGCAAGAGCCCAGGGCAGGGCTGGAAACAGGTTTTAGCTTCTCTTTTCTTCTGGGTCTAGTTTCACACCTCCTTCTGGAAACAGCCTTAAGTTCTGTCACCTTATCGTAGCTCATGTGGCTGCCCTCAGCCCCAAAACAGCCCCGGGGCTGCATGGGGATTGCCTGAGCACCATGTCCCCGCTATGGGTTTTCTCCCTTGTCCCCACCACGTCAAACTTTGAACCATTTCACACCAGTTCTCTCTACCCCCAGCACTGGGAATTCCCCTGACAGCATTTGGGGCAATGCTGCAGTGGGGATTGTCCCTCTACAGCTCTACAGAGCCAGCCCTGGAGTCCCCACTCCTATGGTCCCTTGTTCCACAGTCCCTGTGCACCTGCAGGGCTCTGCTCACCATTGGCACCATGAGCTGCCATGGGGCAGTGGGCACTTGAAGGATGGAATGTACTGTATGTCCAGAGCCTCGCAGTGTGGGGCATCAATACCATCCCTGCAGCACCCCACTGGGACATGGGCTGGAAATCCACTCTTCCCCTCTTCTGCCTGACTTCTGCTCTGCCCAGGGCCGTGTCCCATCCCACTCATCTCACCCTGGGGCCCGTCTGGTACCATCTGCTGCCTGCAAACCCCCTGCTCCCTAAGCTGCTCTAATCCCCCAGATCCTACCTGTGTCCTGGTGTGAGTTGGCATCTCCCCCAGGGTTGTGGGGATGAGCACCCAGGGGTTTGGTGACATTGCCCTGTGAGTGGTGAGGGAGCAGTGATGGAAAATGCAGAATGGATGCATTTTGGTTCTGTGTGGCTTTCCAAGAGAAGAAAAAGCAATAAAAGGTGCCCAGTGTCCCCTCCACCCTCATCTCGCTCCCTGCCCATCCATGGGGTGAGCTGTGTGCCCCAGCAGCAGGAGGCAACTCCCAGAATGTGGCTTGGCAAGAGAAGAAAGGGGGCAGGGGAGTGGTGTGGGGCCGGGGGGGCCTTCCTGGAGGGTGTGGGGTGGGAGGAAGTGCTGCAGACAGCTGCGCAACATCTGGCAGCACTGTGGCCCCCCGGGACCCCAAGGCTGCCGAGTGGGCTTCCTGCCCCCCCACTGCCAGATGTGCCCCCCGCATCCCACCCTTCCCTCCAGGCTGTGGCCCCACCTGTGTCCCGCTCTGCCCCGCTGCTCCCAGGCCCTCGTGGCCCTGCAACGCCCATGGGAAAGGCGGCCCCGTCACCTCGACCACCTCTATCCTTCCATCCTGGAAAACCCACCCAAAGGGGCACGGCCCCAATTCAGAACCGGTTATGGCTGTGGGGTTTGGCCATGGCCCTGTGCCTAGAATATGGGGTTTGGCTGTAGTGTGGGGAGCGTGGAGTGCCAGCACTGCCCACCAGCAGCCCCCAGCCCCACAGTGTGTGGCCGGATGGTCCCTGACCCTGATCCCGTGGTGCCTGACCCCGCAGAGTGAAGCTGGAAGGAAGGGATGAGCCCCAGGCAGCAAAAATAGCCTCTGTCCTTCAGGATGGCTTCATGGGATTAAAAATAGCAGTGTTCCCAACAGCGGCGCTCAAGGGGACACGGGCAGAGGGGACAATTGGCTGTAGGGTCTTTGGTGCCTCCACGAGAGGATGATACAAGATAAAATCCAAAACAAAAGGACCTGTGTCCCCATCTGGGAGCTGAGAAAGACCTTGGGAGTGGGGCTGGTGCACAGACACAGCCCTGAGCGCAGTGTGTCGGGATGCACACGGGGTGCGGTGCTCCCCCCGCGCTCCTTGTGCCCCGTGGGGCTGCGCTCCTGCCTCCCTGGGACCGGTGTCTGGGATCGCTCCCACGGCCAGGGAGCGGCGGAGGTGGCGGCTCAGCCTCCGGAGGCAGGAAGTCAGCACTCGGGGTATGCGGGGACACGGGGACGGGGGGACGTGGGGAAACGGGGACACGGGGACACGGGGACACGGGGATACGGGGATACGGGGACGTGGGGACACACGGTGCCCAGAGAGCCACAGGGATGCTGGCCTGGTGGGACATGGGTGACATCTGGAGCCCAGGTTGTCCTTTGGGCGAGCGCTGCGGGTCCCATCCTGTGCCAAATCCCCTCCCAGCAACGCTCGTCCCCATTTCCACCGCTCTCCTACGGGTGAGTTGCACGGCTCCTTCCAGCGCTGCAGGGAAGTGGCACCGAGGGCAGGAGCCGTTGTCCTGCTGTCCCCGTGTCCCCATGTGCTGTTATCCCTGCCCCATCCATGTCCCCAGCACAGCACTGCAGGGTCCGGCGTTTCCCCTCCTTCTGCTCCCCTCCCCTCGGGGCCTGGGAGCCGCTTTTCTTTCTCTCCGTGTTTTCTTCCCACGTTTCCGCTCGCCATGGCAGCGCTGTGCACAAGGTCTGCTCCGAGTGAGACCTCCTCCTCCTCCTCCTGCAGCAACAGCAGCCCTGGGGAGGGTGCAGGGGACAGGAGCTGCAGCAGTGACAGCATTTCAAACAGGATAAAAGGATAAACCCCAGCTTCTTCCCTAAAAACCAGCTCAGAATTTGGGGCAGGCGTTTTGCTTCCATCCCATAAGGGATGGGAATGGCCCCAGACACCTCCCAGCCCCACACGGGGCATGCAGAGGGATGCTGGCACTTGGGGCATCCTGCATCTCTGAGCATCCTTGAGAGTGTGTGCATGGAACGTGTGTGCTCATGGCATACGCCTGCACCTGCTCATGTGTGCCAGCTCTGGGGGATGTGGAGTGGGGTTATGGGATGTGGACATGGAGTGGAGCCATGGCCATGGAGGGGGGGTGGCTCTCCCTGGGCATTATCCAGCCCCAGCCAAGCATTATCCAGCTGATCCCGCTCACAGCCCCTAAATCCTTTATGGGGGTTACAACCAGCAGCTGCCAGCCCTGACCCCAGAAGACCCTCCATGCGCCCGCTGTGCCCACACAGGGTGAGACTGGAGCCCCCCTTACCCCTTCTCCCTCCCCTCTGCCTCCCCCAAGCCCCAGCTCCATGGCCAGGAGATGAAAGCAGGGCTGCCCTCCCACATCCTTCCCTGCGAATTCCTCTCCCTCATTCATCTCTCCGGGGGTGCCCGGCTGCATTTATCGCCGCAGTGGAGAGGGCCGGAGGAGACCTTCGCGTTTTCCCCTCTGTTATAAATAGCATGAGATTTATTTTCTGGCAGCATGGAAAGCCCCCGGGGCGTAAGAGAGGAAGCAGACGGGCTGGGTGGGGGGCGGGCAGCGGGGGGAGAGTGAAAAGGGCAGGAAATAACCCCCCGGCTGCAGCGGCCCCGCAGAGGGGAAAATGCTTCGATGCAAACAGAGTGTGGTTAATATGGAAACTCCCAGGGCAGAGCCGTGCTGCCCCGTGTCCTGCTGTCCAGTCCTCAGCCCTGCCTGGACACCCACCCAGCACACGCTCCTCACCCAGTGGGATGAGCATCTCTGGCCCCACTTTATGCAGGAGGAGATGGGGATGCTCATGGACCCCCGTCAGCCCATGGCCTTCCCTGCTGGGCAGTTCCTTGGGCTTGTCCACGACCCCCACTCAGTGGCCGAGCTCTGCCTGTGTAAATTACAGCAGCCTGCTCCATAAATCACTGCAGGTCACTCTCGGGAGATGCCCTCGGTGACCCCAACCTCACTGTACTCCCCTGCTGTCCCCCTGCCCACCCCTGTGGATGGCCCCGTGCCACCCCCTGCATTGTCCCATGGGACACCCAGCTCCCCACATCCCTCCTTTGGTGTCACACCCCACTGCCCCCAGCCGCCCCCAGTGACCTCCCTGTGCCATTGGGGTGGGGGGGTTGTTCTTATTTCCTGGGGACATTTTGTCATAGACTTTCCCCCTTCCCCAGTCCCCTTGTTATCGGCCCTGCGATGATTTCCTCCCTGCCCACCCACCTGCTTATTTTAGCCACTTCTTCCTTCCTCCCAGCTGCTCTCCAGCCCCGCTCCATCCTTGCACCCCCCAGCCCTGTGCCCCCCCCAGCCCCAGCCTGCCTGTGGAGCCTCTATTTAAGGCACGATCCTTAAATTGAAGCCTGTAGCCACTGTTCATAGCTCCTTGGCTCTCCGTCCTGCTCCTGTCCTCTGCCTGAACTCTACTGCCAGCCCCACTGCCTGCTCCCCCCCCTCCCCTTCCCCCCCCCCAGAAATATTTGCTGGCTTTCTCCAAGGCAAAGCACTTGGCAGCAAACCCTCATCTCATGAGTGACAGCCTCACACCCGGCGTCTCTGCATGCAGGAAGGGTCCTGGCATGGGGACATCCATGGGGCCGGGTGGTGCTGGAGGTGATTTATGGCAGTGAATGTCCCTGTGTCCTTCAGGAATGCATCCCCACAGCCATGTCCCCAGGGGAGGACGCAGCCCCCAGTGCTGCTGCACAGCGCTGCCACTGAACAGTGGGGATGTGGGGACAGAAGGACGTGGTGATATACGGACATGGGACGTGATCCCCAGCAGCCTCACCCCATCCCAAGTTTGGAACACAGCAGTGCTGGCACACAGGGGACACCTCTGCTGTCCCCACCCGGGCATGGTGCCGAGCTCAGTGTGCTTCGTATGGCCGCAGCACAGGTCCCTGCACAGTGACAGGGACGAGTGGCTCAGGCACTGTTTCCAAGGTAACCCCGGATGAGCACGGCCTCCGCATCCCTGCGTGCCCCCGCAGATGGAGGAGCCTCCGGGGGCCTGGCTGCAGTGAGGGCTCAGTGAGGGCAGCGGGGATGAAAGGAGGGATGGCTTGTAGGGACAGGATAGGGATGGGGTGGGGATGTGGGGATGGGATGGGGATAGTGGCAAGAATGGGGATGGAAATAGGAATGAAGACAGGGATGGGAACAAGGATAGGAACAAGAATGGGGACAGTACTGAGTATGAGGAGGAGGGATGGGGAAGGAGAAAGGTGTGTGACATCCCTGCCCTCCTGTTCCCAGCACGGCTGTCCCCTGGGCATGGGTGTGCGCGGTACATCCCAGAGATGGGACCCTGGGGATGTGGGGGAGCAGGTCAGGGTGTTCCATCCTCTCGTGGGCTGGACCCAGGGCACCTCCCATAGAGAACAGAAATAGGAGCTGTGGTTCCCCCACCCAGCTGTGGGCGTGGGGCCAGGGCTTCTCACCCCGGGGACACCCATGTTGGAGCCCATCCCTGGGCCTCTCCTTTCCTGAAGAATGGGGTGAGCTGTGCTGGTGGCCCTGAGTCTGTCCTGCCATGGTGGCCCCAGCACAAAGCTGAGTCCAACCCCTGCCACCTAGACCTGGGGTCAGATCAGCCCTCCCTTGCCCATCTCCTTTGCTGCACTCTAACACACAGAGTGCCCTCGGCCCACTGGCAGCAGCTATTTCTTATTACAGTATGTTCCGGTCCATTGCCCACAAGATCTGCATCCCAGGGACCAATGTGACTAGGAATTAGATTCCTCTCTGTTAATGAGTTTATGCTGGTAAAGGGCTCTGAAGATGTGAAGCTCTGTGTAGGAGCTGAGCCTCATCTGTGTTATTGATCCCACTGCAACATGGATCTCCAGTGTGAAACCTTCTGAGCCCAGAGCAGGTGATGGGGAAGGAAAAGTCCCCTTGGGGTGATGTGGCTCCTGGATGCTGCCAGGAAACCCACAGCCACCAACCTCTGCTTGAAGCATCCGCACCATTGCTCATTCAGTCTTATTATAGGGCTGGTAACAGGACTGTTAATGGCAAAAAACCCCACACTAAGGAGTGGGGAAAATGATCTGAGTCCTGCTCAGCTCCTAACAAACAGAGCTGTCATCCCTGCAAATAGTGAGTGGTTAATTATGGCATCCGCCAGCGAGCAAAGATGGGATAAAATTGCTCCAGGTTTATTGTATTTGGCAAATCCACCCTTTCAGTAAATAACTGCTGTACTCTAGCGAGGCTCCTTTCATTAATTAAATTAATTTATTCTTGGTCTTTCTTAAGACTTCGGATGCTTCTTTTCTTTAGGAAGGAGTAAACAGCCTCGTGCTGCACACAGGGCATCATCAGGTAGTGATGCAATGGCTTTAGATGGAAACTGGCTCTTCCTCCCACCTCCAGGGATGCTGTGACCATGGCACACCCTGCATGGAACCTCCTGCTGCCCAGCATGGGAAACTGGGAAGTAAGTCATGGTGGGAGAATGATGGGACTATGGAAGTAGCTAAGCCATGGAGGTTCCTGAACCATGGAGGTCCCCAGGTTGTGGAGGTCTCCAAGCCATGGAGGTCCCCAGGCCACAGAAATCCCCAGCCATAGAGGTCCCCAGCCTGGGAAATGAGGCAGTTTCCCCAATTAACTACTAGGTAACAATGGAACCATGTAAGTACCCAAGCCATGGAGGGACCTCAAGCCACGGAGGTCCCCCAGATGTGGAGATCCTCGAACCTTGGAGGTCCCCATGACCTGGAGGTCAGTGCAATGGTGATGCTGTGGGTCTGGCCACCATTGCCCCACGCAGGAGCTGCAGGAAGCAGTTGGAGTTTTCGTTTGGCTCTGCTGGCAGCAGTCACATTGGATGTCCTTGATGGGCTGTGCAGCCCCATCCCAGCCCCGGGTAACAAACTGCACCGGAGCCAAAACCAACTGGGCGGGCGTTGGGTGCCGGCGCTGCCTGATGCGTGGGGAGGATTTCCTGCTGGCCCTGGGCACGCTGCCCCTTGGCCCCGACCTCTCCCAGCCCCATATTTTCGGGAAACGCCTCCTGGCTGCCGCCTTTGTTTCCCACATCAGGGCAGCCCCCCCCCTCCCAGCAGCGCTGCGGTGGGATGAGGGGAGAGCAGCTGGGGAGGGAGCTGGGGGAGAGGCGATGTGCTGAGCCCAGAAGGTGGGAGAGGAACTGGGAAGGGTGGCTGCGAGAAGGGCACCGAAGGGGCTGTGTTCCTGCTGCGCCCGTGGGAAGGCAGAGTTTGCCTGGCACGGCATTGCTTTGTTCTGGTGGGGAGGAAATGATGCTGCTTTCCCCGAGTTCAGCCATCACCCGTTCCCACCAAAGGGAGGAATCCTGCTGGGCCTTGTCCTGATTGCTGTGGGACAGTGTACGTTCCTTATGAGCTCCATGGCTTTGCCCTGAGCTTCCCTAAGTGGCACCTGTGCCACCTATGGCTGCAGATCTGGGGTCCTTCCAATGGATGCCACCAACCTTCCGTGAAATCCTAATGTCCTTCTATTACATTTTAGTGCTTTTCCATGAAATCCTAATGCCCTTCCATTAAATTTTAGTCCTTTTCCACGAAATCCTAATGCCCTTCCAATAGATCCCAAGGTCCTTCCATGAAATCCTAATGCCCTTCCAATAGATCCCACCGTCCTTCTCCAGTTCTCCCAGTGCCTCCACGGCCCCAGTGGCTGTGGGAGGGGGATGCAATGACCTGGCAGCTGCTTCAGGAAATGGCTAAAAGAAAAAAAATGCAGGTTAAAAGAAAAGAAAAAAGAAATAAATAAAGCAAAAAACAAAGCTTTGCTGTTGGTTCCTGTTTCGGGGTCTCCAATAGCTAAAGGTCCCCAAGCATGGAGGATGCAACTTGGTACAAGAAGGAAACATCCCCTCCATGCTGTGTGTGTACAGTGGTCAGGATGGGGCTGCCCAGCATCTGCTCAGAGTCTGGGGATTTTTTTGGGGGCTTCATATGGCTTCTTTCCCATGGATTTGCACTGGAGACCTGCTGTACCCCTCCAGGCACAGGATGAGGATACAGTATGGGGGCACTTCCCCATCCAGCCCCACTCAGAGCCACCTCTCAAGGTCACAGAGCTGGGCAGCGCTGGGCCCAATTCTGCGTGCTGGGGGAACTTCACTGCCCTGATTCCCATAAATAAAGCACACAAGGAACAGCCCCTTCTCTGTCCCAGTAATTCTGGACCCCAGAGGCCACGTGTTGTGTGCTCAGCAGATTGCTGGCACTGCTCCTCTGCTCAGTGTGCTCAAAAGCCTCAGTTGCCATCAGATGCAAAGTGTGAGTGCTTGGGGGACATTTCATGGAGATATCACTTGTCCATCCATCCCACAGCCGTCCCATCTCAGTTCTACCCCACCCCAGGGCTTCTCTGTGGATTTCTATCTGTGGAGTCCATGAAGAACCGCAGCATCCCATGGCCGTGCAATGTGAGCACAGTGGGGGCACAGCAGTGGGGCACATCTCCCCCCCACACACAACCCCAGCCCCACCAGCCCTACCCAGCGGTGCAGGGCCCCCATTTTCAAGTGACTCAGACTCACCCTTCCTTCCTCAGGAAAACCTGTGATCAGATAAAGCCATCAAACTATCTGGTACGAGTAAACAAACTCGCATCTGCACGGATGCAGGCTGTACCCCCCGTTAATCCCAAGCAGAGAGCAGGCAGCATGCCTTTCCCCTGCCCTTATTGGGGCCAGCTGCAACCCTGAGCATGCACACACACACACAGACATGTGCAAGGATGTGCAATGAACTCCCATTGCATTTGCCTTTGCCGCAGCTGATCCAGCTGCAGAATGCCTTCATCCCCCCCTGTGCTGCATGGAGCGATGCACGGTGCCCACTGGGGTCAGCAGCACTGGGCAGAGGAGGGAGAGAGGGGGAGGGAAATGTTTAAAAACTGCAACTGGAGACAGATGGGCACCTGCCCCCGCAGACATGACACACTGCCAGGCTGGGAAAGAGCAAGGGGAGGTGTGAATGGCTCTGAGAGCCAACCAGGAGAGCTTGGGTTGGAGTGAGACAGCACAGGGGGCTCACAGCCCTAATGCAGCCACTCGCTCTGCCCAGCCCTGCTTCTTCCCCATGGAAATGTTCAGCTTTTCCTCTGCTCCGGTACTGCTAAACCAGGGAAAGGAAAGATGAAGATGAAGCATGGTTGCAGCTGTGCAGTGGGAATGCAGGCACTGAGGATGCTTGAACTGGGAAGGGTTGGGTGCCAGAGGGACTTTTGTGGAGCTGCTTTGTGCTGAGAGCCATTGGTGCAGTGCTCAGAGCAGCAATGACAGCAAGTAGGTTAGGCTCAGAAAGCAGCTGTGGGCATTTCTGGAGGTGGAAGGAAAATGAGGATGTCTCCAGCACTGCCACTCTGCTGCTGTGATTGTCATCAGCCCCTAGGATCCCAGCTTTAACAGAGCAGTGCTTGTCTCCCCTCCTGTCCCCATCTTTCAATGGTTGAAACTGGGTCAGACCCCACAGAGTCACACTGCATGGTCCCATAGGACCCATGGCAATGGGAGAGCTGCCTGGAGGTGCTGGGTGCTGCATTCACTGTGATCTGGGAGTGCTAGACAGCACCAATGGCCTCCCAGATGCCTCTGGTAGTACCCATTTGATGGGCAGCCACATCACAGCTCCTGACAAGCAATTTGATTATTCAAATACTGTGGGGGAGGGGGGAGAAAAAGGTTTCTTATTTACTTCGTAACACTTTTTTGGACATTTTGCCCCAGTTCTCCTCATTCATTGCCCCACATTCTCCAGCTGTGCCCAGAGCTCTGTGCAAACGGCAGCGAAATGTGGCGTACCGTATTTAACCTACATAAACCTCAAATGTGGCCTAAATTGTTAGGCGAGCCACCAATTGCCGGGCTAAACCCAAAACCACACTCCCCAACCCTTCACAGTTATATATATATTTTCACTGTTGCTCTGTGCTTTCCAAGCACAGCTCCATTGCATGCACTATTTATATAGTTTGCATGGAACAAAGGGCTCAGAGACAGACCTGCAATTTGTTTGGGTTCCAAGGGAAACAAAATCTTTGCAAGCAGAAGAATATACCCGAGATGAATCTCTCTTAAGCACAGAGTAGTTTGAGATACTGCAGCAAAAGGGATTTAGCTTGAAAACTAAGCTGTGATCAGAGCGATGCTGATGTGGGCACATCACCAGGGGACCAAGGTTGGCAGGAGTGGATTTGCTCATGGCCATAGGGGCTGCTGGAGGTGTGAGATGCTGCAGACATCCAAATTCACTGCATCCTTCCTGCATGGCGCTGCTGGCATCAGACAGAAGCACGCTGCAAGCACCAGCGTGCAAAGAGGCGAAGCTGAGCCAAGAGTTGCGAAAAGAAAAACTCCAATGGAAGAGCACTCTGCTTGCAGGCCATCCCAAAGTGCTGCTTGGCAAAGGGAAGATGCCCCACATCAGCACCTGGAAAAGCAGAGAGAATGCAGAATGCGGCCAAAATCCAATGCTAGGCTACCTGGGCTTCCCATGGAGGAAATGGGGTTTGGGAACCAAAATGGCCTCTGGGATTCCCATGGAAACAATGGGGACTGGAAACTGAAACTGCACTCAGGCTTCCCATGCAGAGGAAGGGGATTGGGAGCCAGAAGAGCCCCAGAGATCCCCACTGTGGCCACTGAACCCAAATGCTGCTCTGGGGGCTGTGCTGCCACCAGCAGGGCCTTGGGGTGAGCCCACAGCCAGCGAGTGGGGCTCAGAGGGGGAATATTTTTGGAGATGAAAGATCAACTGTTTGCTAACGTGGCCAACCCCTTCCAGAGCAGCACCAGAGGAGGTTGGTGGGATGCAGCTGACCAAGTGCTTTGTGCACGAGCACCATCGCTCACCCTCCGGTGCACTGACAGCCCTGGGACCCACGTGAGGCAGCTGCAATGGGAAGAGGCGCAGTGTGCTGGGATGGAAGGAGCGCCCGACCAGCAGCGGAATGAGGAGGAGCAGCTCGTGGGGGTGATGAGGGGCAGCTGGGTGGGAAGAGGGAGTTTTCCTCTCCGGGGTTTTTATTTGCAGTCTCCCTTCACCATATTTAGTAGGCTCGCGACTTGCCCTCTCTAGTTCATGGAGAATTCCCCCAAGTGTTTACTCCCACAGCTGAGCAAATGCCTCAATACACATCATGGAAAAAACACAATCGACACGCTCACTCCCACTAGAGCAGGAATTCCAACTCGCCAGGCTCCAAGCAGGAGTACGTGCATGCGAGAGAGAGACAAACACAGTTCATTAGTGCAGCTCAGATGTGGTTCACTCCTAAAATGACCTGGTCAGGGCTGCACACCTCCTCCCTCCCTTCCTTCGTGGTAAGAAACCCGCTGACCTTTGGTCTGCAGCAATAGGGACAGGAATGTGGGTCCTTAACCCTTCTTTGAGCTGCTCTGAGCTCAGCGGATTGTCCCAGGCTGTGCAGGGCTGAGGGCAAGAGCCCTAAAATCGCTTCCTTCCTGCAGGGCTTGGAGAAGAACAGGCTTTGGTGATGGAGCACGCTGGAAACAAAAGGGGAACTTTGCAAGCAAAGCTGTCGCATCACAGATCTCTTGGGATTTTTCTTTTGCACCTCCCTTTCCCCTAAAAATTGCACTAGGGAAACAACAACAACAAAAAAACCCCACAAAAAGGAGTAACAGAATAACGAGGCCACTCGGCTTTTTCAGCACGCCTCCAAACCAACCACAGGACAAAGGCACAAGAAATCACCTCGGCTTATTGAATGCAAAACCTCATTCAGTGCAACCCCCAACACACCTCCAGAGTGGGATGGTTGTGCTTTTCCCTTCTCCTGTCTCTTGTTTATGGTGGCTTCTACACCCCAAATCCCACAAACTACACTGTTTTTTTTTCCCCTCCAACTTGCCTTTTTTTTTCCTATTCGTTTATTTCCACGAGCTTTCTACTTATGAGAAGAAATCACATCTAAGAAATCACATCATTTCTAAGGACAGAGTAATTGCAGTATTTACTTAAAACACAACACAGATTCTAATTAAGGGGGGGATGGAGCTACTTGTGATCAGCAGAAGGAGACAAAACCTTCCTGAGACTGAAGCCCTGTGTGCTGAGCAGCTCCAGGCTCCACGGGCACCTTCTGTTAGCAAAGACCTTCAGCTGGAAAAGGGATCTTGTAGAATCATAGAACGGCCTGGTTTGAAAAGGCCCACAGTGCTCACCCAGCTCCAACCCCCTGCTGTGTGCAGGGTCACCAACCAGCAGCACAGGCTGCCCAGAGCCACATCCAGCCTTGAATGCCTGCAGGGATGGGGCACCCACAGCGTCCTTGGGCTGTTCCAGTGCATCACTGTGTGTTACCTGTTGGTGACAGGGCAGGTGGCAGCGGGATGCTGAGCTGTGTGCGCTGCTTTGTAAGGCTCAAAACTGTCATAGGAACAGTCGAGTTCTGCAAACTGATCATGTGCATTTTAATGGAGCTCTTTCGAGGAAGGTGCCGTTTGGACTCTGTCGCAATACGAACTAAAGAGAGGTAATTAAAAAACACAACGGAGCTGAAAGACGTTTCAGCTCTCATTAATTGGGTTCAAGGTATTATTGAGGGTAATGGGGGATGAAACGGAGGGGGGGGGGTGGGAAACACGTGCAGGGACATCTGTGTGCTCCACAATGATGATGTGTGAGCACTGATAAAGCACTGATAAGGCTCAAAGCTCAGCACCAGCACAGCCCCAATGCGGCCATGTACTATGATACAGGGTGTGCTGCCACCCAGGGCTGATCCCTGGGTCACACATGGCCCCATTCCGGACCATCACCCGCTGCTGGGTCAACATGGAGGGCAGCACAGCCTGTATGTGCCCACACCCTACAGCTGCCCTGGCCCCATGTGCCCCCACCCGGCCCTAAGGGCTCCGTTGTACGAAGCGGCCCGTCACAGCTGGGCTCAGCCCGGCGGACCCCGCTGGAGGACCGACCCCCCGCTCATCCCCCATTGCCGTCCCGTCGTGCCCCGCGCCGCCGCAGCCGTGCAGAGCGCCCCCTCCCTCCCCTCTCTCACTTCCGGTGTCCGGCAGTGCCGCTGTTGGCGCCCCCGCTCCCCCGGCTCAAGGTGGGGGCGGGAGGGGGAGCGGGGGGCGGGGCTATGGGCGGGGCTTAGGGAGACCCGCGCGGTGCGGCAGCCAATGGCAGCGCTCCTAGAGGCGAAAAGGGGCGGGGCTAGCTGCCGGCACGCGCCGCGCGGCACCGCCCCCCCCACCCTCCGCGCGCCCGAGGGAGCGGCGGGAGCGCGCCCGGCTGCCCCCCCCCCTTCCTTCCCCCCCCCCCCTTTTCCCTCACTCCCTCATCCGACTTCACCCCCCTCACCCCCCCTCCCCCTTCCCCTTCCCTCCCGCCGGGGGGAGGCTGAGGCGCGGAGTGACCGAGGGAGCGCGGCCGCTCCTTCCTCCTCCTCCTCCTCCTTCTCCTCTCCATGG
This sequence comes from Coturnix japonica, assembly GCF_054131305.1. Taxonomy (NCBI): domain Eukaryota; kingdom Metazoa; phylum Chordata; class Aves; order Galliformes; family Phasianidae; genus Coturnix; species Coturnix japonica. The sequence continues at coordinate 11,323,968 of NC_140681.1, read as the reverse complement.
GGCCCAGGTAAGCGCGCGCCCCGCCCTGAGGCGATGGGGGCCGTCATGGCCGCCCCCCCCTCAGCGGGCGACCCGCTTCCCCCCCCCCCTTATTCCTCCCTGTTCCCACCGTTATCCCCATCGCAGCGCTCCATCGCCATCGATCCGTACGGGGATGGGGGGGGTTCACCTCAGGGGGTCACTGCGGGGAAGGGGGGGGGGGGGGTCCACACTCATGGGGTGCGGGGTGGGGGGGGCAGGGTTTAACCCCCCGTCCCTCCCCCTCTCCCTCCTCCCACCCTCCTCCTCCTCCCGCCCCCCCCTCCCACAACCCCCCCCCCCCCTCCCCGTAACCTCCAAAAGGGGAATTTTCCAGCTGGTAATTTCTGCTGCGTCAACACCCGCCCGGCTCGAGGCAGCGCGGCTCGGTGCGGTGCGGGGGGGCACACACACATACACTCACACACATACACACACACACACACACACACACACACACACACATACACACACACACACTCAGTCACTCACTCTCCCGGCCGCCCCGTTGTCCCGTTTGGGCCCCGCCGCCCCCGGAGCCGCCACAAGTTGGAGCGAGAGTTTGTCGGGAGCCCCCAAGTGCTGCTCGGAGGGATGAGGTAACGGTGCTGCGGGGCTCCCTGCGGCCCTCCGCTTCTCCTTGCCCCCTTTTCCCCCCCCCCTTTCCCCCCTCCTCTTTTTCCCCCTTTTCCCCCCCGCTTTTTTTTTTCTTCCACCCCCTTTTTTCACGTTTTCTCCCCTTCCCCCCCCTGTTTTTATTTTATTTATTATTGCTTTACCTCCATCCAGCCCCGTTTTGGTTTATTGTCTCCCCCTAAAGCCCGGCTCGCAGCGCCTCCATTTTAATTGCGGGCTGACATGGGGGAAGTGACCCTCTTTTAGAGATAATGACAACACGCAATAATAACAACACCCTTAATGGGGGATAAAACAACCAAACCCCAAAGGCGATCCCCGCTCCTATAAGGGCTGTGGGTGCCCCCGTGGGGCTGTAACAAGTGCAGTGCCCTCTGCTTTGCCCCCACACCGCACAAAGTGCCCCTCGGGCGTTATAACCCCTTTGTGTCAATGCCCCATTGACAGCTGTAGGGCCGGGAGGAACCCTGTGGCTCAGCGCTGTATCTTTGGGGGTCTCACCTGATGACGGGAGGACGAACAAAGGGGCACTTGAACAGTTGGGGATGGATTCCCGACGCTGTTTGTGCGGTGGCTGCGATGCACTTGGCACGCCGGGCATTGTTTGCGGCGGTGCCGGCTGGGAGGTGCGTGCTTTGCAGGCAGCACCTGCACTCGAGTTGGTGCCTTTCGGTGTCACTTTGATCCGATCCGGGGCCGGGTCCCGGCTCTGAACTCCATAAAGTATTCATTATTCATTATAAGTGCGGTGCTGCGCTCGGAGCTGCTCTGCTGTTCGTGTGTTGCGTGTATCTCCCATAAAGGTGATGGGGGGACGAGGCTTTTCCTTTTATTTCCCCATGCGGAGCTGATGTTGCCCAGGATGGATGAACTCACAGCTCTCCATACCCACACCTTTCTTTCTATGTCTCTTACAGCAGCTTTGAATTGCAAACAAATAACTACTTTCCCATGGCAATCCCACCCGATCCCATTCCCTCGCTGTTTGTCAAGTTGTGTGTTGGGAAATCCTTAATGCTGGGGTGGGGGAAAGAAACAAAACCTGACGGAGGGTGGGGTGGATCATTAGTCACAGTGTGCAGGGCTGGATTGTCACTTTCTGCTGCTGTTTTGGGGACCGGCAGAGCTCACAGCATCTCTCTTATGGGGTCGAGTTGGTTGTAGCACAGCATTAGTAAAAACCCCCCAGTGAGGATATTGGGATTGTTCTGATGCTGAGCGGTTATTTATACGTGTTAAAAGCTGCTGCATTCTATAGCACTCAGGATTCAGGCTTTGAAAACATGACCTGTACACGGGGCTCTTGGAGGAGGAAAATGGGCCACTTTTTCCCCGTGGTCTTTGTTTTCTGGGACAGCAGAGGAGATGTTCTTTGTGACAGGGGTTGGGTTTTTCTATCTGCTTTTCCTCTGAGCTCTTCCAGTTCAGCACCCCCAGCTCTGCAGAGCAATGAGAGCTCTGTTACCTGCTGTCAGCCCGGCTGCTTCGCTCCCTTTGCTCCTTAACCAAACCTTCATGCCTGCGCTCTCCTCTCGCTCTGATCATTTCTTTGCAGATCTGTTTAGTTCCTGACTGAAGTTTCCTGTCCTGCAGCACTGGCTGACACCCACCAGCGGGACCGCAGCACATCAGCCTTTCCCTGCACTCTTTCCCTTTCTGTGCTGCTCTCAGTGCCTGTCCGAGCGCTCCGTAACGCTCTGTGGACTCTACTTAAGTTGATTCAATGCATTCATGGTTGTTGAAAGCTTAATTATTTTATTTGCTCCTGTTCAAAGGGTGTTTTCTAACTTAATGCCAAACAAAGAGAGGGAGCGACCTGCAGCTGTTGTGCTCATCCTGTGCACACACTGTGATTCCCAGCAGGTTGTGTCCATTGTGCAGAGCAGCGGATGCTTTGTATCAGGGGGTTAATACCATGTTTGCTGTGTGTTGCACTTGGTTTACTCCTGCCTGAGTCAGCACACGGCTCACCTGTATTGTTTGCATGAGATATTTGGGACTTCTATTGTCCAGAAGGTGAAAGGTGTTGGGAGATGGAGCTGGAGGGGGTTAGAATTCTACTTTATTCCTTCAGAACATCCCTTTATTCCTCCCTCTTGTTTTCCCCAGGTGGCACCTTTGCATTACAGCCCCTTTCCCTGAACTGCTGTCGGATTTTCCTCCTTTTTATCTGCCTTCCTCTTGGGACCCATCCCATCCCATGGCTGCCTGTGGAGTGCTGGGCTCCATCAGCTGCTCCTGAGGAGCAGGGATGCCTTGTTCGCTCCCCTCTCCTAGAACACTATGTAGTGTACTGATGAAACATCACAGATATGCTAAAGATGCTCTTTGTAAACGCAGTGCAGCCTGAGGTTCTCACTGCACCTCCTTACAAATGAGCAGCCATTCCCTGAGCAGCTCCTTCAGCTTTCTTTCCTTCCCGTATACTCAAGAAACATCAGGTTGTGCTTTGGCCGCTGATGAAGCGTTGGTGCTGAGTGCCTCCCGTGCACTGCGCAGGCAGGTCATGGTCCTGGACAGCAATTCTAATGAGATGGAAAGGTGTTCCACTGGGCGGTGTTGGGTTGCAGGGAGGTGAGGACACACACAGGCATTATTGGAGCTGTGTAGCTTTGCAGGTAGGTGAGAGCCAACCCCTCTGCAGCCTGACTGCGAGGGAATCATCCTGCGCTAGATTGCTTTACATTGGATATTGCCTGTGTTTGCTTTATGGCGAAGCTGAGGTGGGGTCTTCTGTAAAGCAAGGAGGACACGAAGCCTCAAGAAATATTCTACAGACACAGCCATTGGCTTATGTGTGGATTAAAATAAACTTAGTAACAAGAATGTCGGAGCGCATGCCAAGAACTTAGCTGCTTAAGAACCCTACTTAGAAAAGTGAGCGGGGTTTTACACATTAAGGAATATGTTTATACCTGTGTCCGCTTCAATCCCCAGCTACCTTCCATCATTTTGATCTCCTTCTTGTATCCAAAATCCCTGTTCCACCCCAGCTGCTTCTCCCTCTTGTGTTTCTCAACTTACGGTTAATATTTCAGGATGAAGATGTTAACAAAACTGACACCTTTTATACTGATATACCACTGGAGGAAATGCCTTTCTCACCAGTGCTCTGAAACACAAGAATCAATAGTCTGTGTTGGCTATTAGAGCTTAAAATACTCAAACCTGACACCAACTAATTAAACGCTGATAAAAGAGGTAATCAGGATACAGTGCTCCTAAAGTCCTGCTCTACAGTGCAGGAGGATGAGGTGCTGCCAAAGCACAAGAGCAGCTTACAGGCTTCATTCTGACTGCTGTGTGTCTCTCCTGCCTTCATTCCTCTTCTGGGTTTGATCAGCTGTTATGGGATGGGGGAAAAGAAGGATCAGATTGGCACTACTAAGTTCGAAGGGATGCCTGTCCAAGGCACTGAGTGCTGTACTAGGAACTACAGACATGAAGGAAGCAGAGCACCACATGTGTTGTCTGCTATTGTGGTCCCAGATCCTGTGTCTCTATTCTCTCCTTTAGGTGCCCTTTCCCTCAGCCTCCCCCTATAATTCCTTTTTAAAATCACCCTGTGATTTTTCCTCCTTGCCCTCCACCCTTGGTACGTTCCGGGTTTGGGAGTTTTAGCAGAGATCCCCATGTGAAAAAGCCAAAAACCCAACGAAAGCATTTTGGGGGAAGCTCCCAGCAGGGTAATTCCCACCATGACGTGCCTTAACCTTCTTTCTCACTGGTGCTTTTTATGTTGGGTTTTGGGTAACAGAGGCACAGATGTTGAAGTCTTTCGCTTTGGTTATTTTTGTGGCTGCATTGTGAGCTCAGCTCTTGCAGGAGTCAGTGGCACTGGGACAGGTAAGCTCAGTTGGTCCAGCTGTTGGGCTCTCTTTAATGCTGACAGAGGATCAGACAGCTGAATTCTCATCTCTCTGGAGTCATGGGACCTCTTGAACCTTCTCAGTGCTTGCTTTGCCATTGGCTGTTCTGTGCTGTGCCCCACACGGATGGAGATGGAGGGACAGAGCTGGATGAGGAGAAGCACGTGGATATTTCCACCCTGCATTTCCTCTGTGCCTCACTGCTGTGCAGAGAGGTGTGCACACGGTGCCCTTTCAGAAAGGTGCATCCTGTTGCATTAGCTGACAGTTGGGACGCGTTCCTTCTGGCTGCATTGCTTTCCTGGTGGGCACATGCATCTTTTTCGACGCCTTTGTGGGTTTTCTTCAGAACGTTTGACTGTCTGTAAAGAGGAAGAGGCAGCTGTGTGCTGCCCTGTGGCTCAGGCACGGCATTGCCTTTTGGAGGCTGTGATTCAGCAGAGATGAGCAGGAATAGAATTTGGATGTCTCCATTCTGTACAACGCAGGCAGGGTTTCCTTGTAACCTCAGGCAAATAGTTTGGTTTTGGGGTGTCGGTGAGAATGACTGTAACGGTGAGGTTGGGTTAATATTAAACCCGTGTGAAGGGTGTGTGTTGCAGGAGTCGTATCAACGCTAATTATATCTTTATGGTGCTAATTAGAACATGCAACGCTGATAGGAGATCTTCAAGCAGCTTCAACAAGTGTAGTTTTCTGTTGAGTGTTCCTCAGAGCACTTCGGTCTGGAAGCGTGGCCAGAAGCTGTCAGTTAAAATCTGGTGTTAAACTCTGACTTAATGCAAGGGAAGGGCTAACTCGCTTTCCATGCATGTAGTCATAGCAGTATTTCAGAATATTCCACATTTGAGCTGGGAAATAGTCTCGTAAGCATTGAGTTGTTTCACCTGTTGCTTGTGATTAAGTGACAGTTATTTTTTTGCTTCAACTTCATGTAGATTTTCACCTTTCCTTCCTGTTCTTTCCATTCCCAAACGCAGGACATCTGAAGAACCTCGTGGAGCTCCTTCCCACCTTCCTTCCCTCACCAAACCATGCACGATGCAGCTGTGAAACATCGAGGCGCTTTGCTTCGCTAACAGAAAGCATTCAAATACTGGTAAGTTCAGAGCATCCAAAGACATTGTCATGTGGTGATGGAAAGAGAGTATCCAGAGGGTGTCTTGTTAGTAAAGCTTCCAGGTGTTCAATAAAATTTAGTGGAAAAGCTTTCTTCGTTTCTGTTTTCTGATGTTTTCTTTGTGATGATTTGGGGTTGTTTTGTCTCATAACCTGGAATGGCATCAGCCATAGGAACTGTCCCTCCCGTGTTCCAAGAGGAATATCCTGAGCATCCCTTTGCAAACACAGGCTTTGTCAGGAGCTCTACTGGCAACTTTTAGCCCCAGTATTTTACAGGTCAGATAAGGTGAATTGGTGCCCTTTGGGCCACAGATGTCTCTTTGAAAAGTCATTAAAGTGAGAATGTTTTCAAAAGCTACCAAACAGGAAACACTGTTGTTTCGTGGGTCTGTTTGAAGTTTCAGTATCCAAAGTTAGGTTATTTTTTCCCATACTTATAAGAAGTAACTTGCTGACACTATTGCAAGAAGGTAACCTGGCTTTAATTACCTTTCTTGTGTAGATATGCTTTGAGTCATCATCTTTCTGTTCATTAGATCATACATAGATCTTTTACGTATAAGTTTGGAGGGGAAGGACTTCAGCCTGTACTGCTGCTGTTCAGTGATGTTGTCATTCAATGCTAAGAACATGTGGTTTTGTCTTTTATTAAAGCTCTGTCATTCTACAAGAGTTCACCCCAGTGCTGTTGGAAGGCCAAGAGCAGGGCACTGCTGTGCTGCCCTCGGACTGTTGATGTCCTCAGCTGCTGCAGGAGAAGCACCAGAGCTGGAACCCAGTTTGTTACTGGTAAGCAGTAATTGGGGCTTTTTTCTGTTTGTTTTTGCTTCTTATTTCTTTTTAAATTGAAGTTTCTCTTAGAAGGCCACTAAAACTCTTTTCGCTGACTGTTAAGAACACTGCAGAGAAACCAACATGTCTGGTGGCTTTTTTTTTTCCCTGAGTTCTGCTTTCTAATTGCTCTCCTTCCAAACTGAGGAGGCTGACAGTTTTTCCCCAGCTTTCATTTTCCTGTGAAGTTCTTCATGCACTGTCAGAGTTGATGAAGGTTAATAAATGAATTTCTCTAAGCTACCCTTGGAAGTCCCATCGTCCTGCTGTGTTTCTGTACCCGCAGGTTCTGCAGGCTGGAGCTGACCCAGCAGCCTCAAGTCAGTGGTCTGACAGGTCCCAGCCACACACACCACTGTCTGAAAGCTGTGAAGTGGGATGTGAAATGTTTAATGATAGCTCTGTTGTTTTTGTGTTCTGCTTACCAGGGTTAGGGTTAGGTTTTGCTTCTGGTTCTTGTTCAGGTTGCAGAAGCCAAGCTGTAACAGCTGAATGAAGAGCTGGTAGCATGCAGCTTTCTGAACATCCTTATTCCTCTTGCTGAAACTGGCCCTCCTCTAGTTCCTAGTTGCATTTAGATCTCTGTATTTTCACAGCAAAAGCAATTGTAGCCTGATGGTGTGGTCTTAAACATATTGTATGTCCTGACAAGCTCTATATCCAGACAGGTGGAGTGAAATCCCTTTAATCCACCAACACTTAGCAGGGAGTGAGCTCTTGGCTGTGTGCTGCAGCTGCTGGAGTGCAGTGTTGGAGCTCTGCTCGTGGGCTCCTGGGCATTACCTGCTGAAGACATGCCAAGTGGAACTGCTGATATGAGTGGCACTGGCTTCAGTCATACAATCATAGAACAGTTTAGGTTGGGAGGGACCTTTAAGACAATCCAGTTCCAACCCCCTGCAATAGTCAGGAACACTCCGTGTAGGCCAAATTGCTCAAAGTCCCATTCAGCTTGGCCTAGAATATGGGTGTTTTAGTGAATCTCCATCAGGCAGATGGAGCAACAGTCAATGAGAATTGAAGGGGCTTAAATCTCCTGATAAAAATGCACCTAGGCAATGCAGCTGTGGGGTTGGTGGTGGCAGTGAGGTGTCTTGTGCTTGCTTTTTTCTTTGTTTTGTTTAAGTTCACTGAAAAACATATGACTGGCTTCACAACATACTGGTTTCTTGAATCAAAGTAGAAGAATTTCTCTTGTGGCAGCTGTTCACTTTCATAAGCTGTGACTTCCACCTACTTTGAATAAAACCAAAACACAAATACAGTTTTGGAGAAAGCAGTATAAGGAAATGAAAAGTATCCTAGTAGCTGTGTGCACTTCTTCAAAGGCCCTTGTGAGGCGACCCTTCAGCTGGGAGCTGTGCATTCGAAAAGCTCAAGTGGTGTCTTTGCAGGGAATCACCACCCGTTGATGTCCCAGTTCTTCCATTCTCTCTCTCATTTGGAAGGATATTCCAAGTACAGGCACTGTCCTTTTCAGTTGTTAAGGTTACATTGTGATTTTGTTCTTTTCTTTTTTCCCTTCAGCACAGGGTGTGTGGGTAGGAGGAATCCCCTGTATTTCTGTTGTCTTTAAACGGGTAAAAGTGAAACTTGTGCATACAGAGAACCTTGTGTGAGGGGGAGCGTCAGTCCAATCTCACCTTGCAGAGCTCTTTTGGAGAGGAATTTAAACAATGTTGGAATGTCTTGGGAGTGGAGATATGGAGACGACATGGGGAAGCAGCCATGGGGTGCATTTGTTTTTGTTTTCTTGGTGGTGGGCTTTCTTTTGTATCATAAACCATCCGAGTGAATTTTGGTTCCTCTTTAATCTGTTTTTCCTTTTGTCTGGAGACAAATGGGGGAGGAAACAGCACATTTTTGGTGACATTCCAGCTGGCCTATTTTCCCCAGGGAGCACGGATTGCCCGGTGGAGGTGTGTGCTGCTTGGTGCTCCCTAACCAGAGCCCTCTGTGCTAAGGGTGGAAGCTTACATTAAGAAAATGGCACCAGGCTAAATGCCACAGGGTTCCAGTTTTGAGAGACAGCAAGAAGTCTTTTCCTCTTGTACGGGGCCCTCAGCAGATGAGGAAGAACTGTAGTCCATTTCTGCTGCTGTTTTCTGTCGGAGTGAAGGGAATGAAGCTCTTTGGAGTTTATTTTTGTCCCCACCGTTTCCCAAGGGATGGGATGGTGGAGCCTTTCATCTGTGTGCTGCGTTTCTTCTCTGTGGCTCTTGCTCAAAATTGAAATAATTTGCTGAGTTTAAGACACTACTCGTTTGAACCCCTTAATTGAGAGATTTTGGTCGGGGGATTTATTCCAGGTATGTATGCAGAGAGGTTGGCTGTGTAAGCATTACTGGCTCCTCTTTTTGCCGGAGGTGAAATTCACTTTAAGTGACTATTCTGTTTACTCAGGCTGTTATTATGCCATCAAGTGATATTTTCGTGTACAAACAACTGTACTGCTAATGCAAAATAAACACTTTCCGTAAACGGTGCATTTGTACAGCTAGGTTCGTTCGAGTTGGGGTTAAAATGTGTATAAATTCTTAATGCTTGCTTTAAGACCAGAGCTTTGACAACACGAGAAACAAAAAGCTGCCCTGTATCTTGGCAGAAGTTGGCAGGAAGGTGATGATTAAATCTCGCTGGTTCTTTTTGCTCTTACATGCAAGCACTGTTTGTTTAGGGATGATTTTTCTGCTTATTTCTAGGAAAGCAATGGAATTATGGTACTATCTGTAAACTGACTTATGGAGAAAGCCTGCTCTCAAACCATTTATTTAGTGGCAAATCTACAGATGAGCTCTTACGGTTCATTGGCTTCTTGGAAAGCTGTGTTGGGCCGTGTGCTGTCACCAGGGGCCCAAGCCAAAAGAATTTCAGTACATGTTCAGCTTTGAGATCCTTCAGTGCATTAAAGAGACCAATGATGAAGTAAAAAACAGCATTGATCTTTGGGGTCCGTCTCTAGTAATCTCAGTGGTGTCTATGCTGCATTCCCACCAGGATGCGGAGGGGCTCTGCCTTTCTGAAGAAATCCTTCCACTGTATCTTGTAAGTGGAGATAAACATTTTTACCAAGAAAAGGAGGGGGAAAAAAGCCCGACACCAGCCAAGAGGCCACAAAACAGCGTGTGAAATTGGAACAGAAGAGCGCAGGGTTTTGAAGCTTCCTGAATTTTTAACTACTAGCAAATTGCCTTAAATTTAACTTGGATTAATTCCCTGGTGCTCCTTGACATTAAACGGATGTTCTCGTTTGACATGGGTAGACAGAAAACTAATTAATTCCTCTGAATTTGAGGCATATTTAATTTTCTCCCCCGAAGACCTTTCATTTAAAAGGTACAAGGCTGTGACAAATGTTGGGTGGGGGATGATGTGTGCAGGGGGCAGACCTTTAGCCAGGGAAGGACCAAGACATCCCCAGTAACAATTGCTGCCATGGTAGATGTAGGCACTCTTGTCCTCAGTCTAATCAATAATACTCAACATCTTTGCTTGCACACTTGGAAATGCTGTCACAAAACCTCCTCCCAGTGGATGGCTGCTGCTCTTTGTGATGGGTGTCTTCCCCATTCGTCTCTCTTTATACTTAAGTACTTTGAAACAAAGCTGTCATCATTTGCACAGGGCGATGAATCTTTGCATTACTTTAACATGCATTATTGTATTCTTTATATTCTAGAACATCATCAGATGGCTTTGCTTTCCTGTCCAGAAGGCACCTCCTCCTCTTGTCCCCAGCCCTTAGGGATGTGGGCATGCACAGGGCTGCGTGGCTGCAGGGTGTCTGCTGTCAGCAGGCAGGAGAGGAGCCAGGGAGGAATCTTGCAGGGTTTTTTATTATTTTTTCTTCTGTGGTTAGTAGAAAAATCTCTTGATAGGAAATTAAGTCAGAGGGAAGCTATTTCATAAACAAGCTAGCAAGTGCTTCATCCGTCAGAAGCGGTGGATTAGTCAGTCTGCTGCTCAGACTGCTCTGCTCTAAACTGAAGGTAGAAGAAGACAAATGCCTAATCCAGGTTGTTGGAGTAGGCAGCATTAACAGAGAATGAGGTGCATCTGAAATAGGTCTCTACCAACAGCAAGGGGAGCCCAGCCACACACTGAGCTAAGCTCAACGAACATCTAAAGTGACAAAGAAAGAAAATGTTGAGGAATGGGGGTAATTTCTAGCTGCAGGACATTAAGGAAGAAATCCAGGAGAAGCTGTTGTTGCATAAAAGCACAGTGAAGATATTGACAAGTATTCCTGATGCTAATCTGTATTGAATTGAGGAGGGGAAAGTTACCTTGCAGGAGACAATTCTTTTTTCCGAGCAGATCTGGGGAGATGTTATCTTGTAGCCTGGATTTTGATACCTGTAAAGGAAGAGCAAAAGGAAGTGCCAGATCTGGAGCCTTGTGATCATTGCATGGCTGTGTTGTGAGATGTCTTGCATCTCCTTCAGCATCACGTGGCTACTGCAGCTGGTGGAGGCAGGATTGATGATGGACAACTCACTTGATCTTGCGTGGCAATTCATATTTCCTGAGGGAGCTAAGCCAATTCTTCAGCTCCTAAAAGTAGATGCAGCAGTGGTTTCTGGAGTAAAGACAAAACTGAACTGTCATTGCCTTAATAGGTGGTTCTCCCAAAGCTGAAGATGGCTGTGAAGCCTTCAGTGCATGGGTTAGAGAGTGTCTATGCTGCCTGGGTCTGACAGAGTCTTTCTAGGCCTTTAAAGGCCATTTTACAGATGGGTTCTTCATGTTCTTGCTCCTCAACTCTGACTCTTGGTTGTCTATTCATTGAGATAGAGGTGGCTGGAGCTGAATCCTCAGGTAGGACTCTGTGTCACATATGTAGTGGCATTTGGATAGTGTAGGGCTATGCTGCTGTTGACCACCTTCACATGAAGACAAGCTTTCTTTTGAGCTTGATTCTACAGAAGAGCTGCACGGGGTTAAAGCACACGAACCTCAGTTCTGCCTGTTCGTGTTGCAGGGAGGAGGTTGGCTTCTGGAGGTGGTATTAATAGCACAGGCAGGAGCATGATCTTAGGTATCTGTGTTCCCTGGTGCTGGAAACCCTCCTGCACACATCAGTGAATGTTCCCAGTCGTGGCTGCCCTAGGCCTTTCCTTCTGCTGCTGGTTGCTTTGAAGAGATGGGGACTGAAGGTGGATTTGATCTGGATGCGTGTTGAAAAGTTGCTGTGAGCTCGCTCAGCCTTGTTGGTAGCACTTATATTTAACCACATACCCTTTGGGACTCGGGGATTTTGTTTTTAGCAGCAATCACCAGTATCCTGAATCCAGGATTTGCCTGCCCATGGTGACACTCCCAGCGCTCACATGTATTACAGAGATGTGGGCCTCAATATCAGCTTCACAGCTGGAGCTTCTTATGTCGGGACAAATTCAAGGTTTTGGAGGAAGGGAAGAGTTCTCCCTTGCACTGTAGGGCTGGAGCACCTCTCTTATGAAGAATAGCTATGAATTATAGCATGTTTTTACCCAGCATCTTTGGCTGGCTGAGAAAACTTGGGGATGTAAAGCCAGGGAAACAACAGGTTTTACTGCAAGGTTGAAAAGGTTGTGCTTATAAGTAGTTGGGATGCACCTGCTAACAAATGTGGTACGGATTGGGATTGATCTGAGCTTGTTTGGATGTTGTTACACAGTTGTTTCCTTCTCCATGCAGGACTTGTGGAAGAGGAAACACAAAGACTTCCAGATGAATAACAGAAAGGAAGATATGGAGATTGCCTCCCACTACCGGCACCTGCTTCGGGAGCTGAACGAGCAGCGGCAGCACGGCATCCTTTGTGACGTCTGCATCATTGTGGAGGGGAAGATCTTCAAGGCTCACAAAAACGTTCTGCTCGGGAGCAGTCGCTACTTCAAAACGCTGTACTGCCAGGTACAGAAAACCTCCGACCAGGCCACGGTCACCCACTTAGACATTGTCACTGCACAAGGCTTTAAGGCAATCATTGACTTCATGTATTCTGCACACCTAGCGCTGACCAGCAGGAATGTCATCGAGGTGATGTCGGCTGCCAGCTATCTGCAGATGACGGATATCGTGCAGGCCTGCCACAACTTCATCAAGGCAGCTCTGGACATAAGCATCAAGTCAGATGCCTCGGATGACCTTGTGGACTATGAGCTGGGAGCCCCCTCCAGCAGCAGCACGGACGCTCTGATCTCGGCGGTGGTGGCTGGCAGGAGCATTTCGCCCTGGCTGGCTCGGAGGACGAGTCCAGCAAACTCTTCAGGAGATTCTGCTATCGCCAGCTGCCACGAAGGGGGGAGCAGTTACGGGAAGGAGGATCCAGAACCAAAAACTGACAGCCACGAAGATGTTTCATCCCAGTCTCTTTGGTCTAGTGACATGGGCTATGGGTCGTTACGTATTAAAGAGGAACAGGTTTCTCCCTCTCATTATGGAGGGAGTGAACTGCATTCTGCCAAGGATAGTGCAATACAGAACGCTTTCTCAGAGCAAGGAGTGGGGGATGGCTGGCAGCCCACAGGGCGCAGGAAGAACAGGAAAAATAAAGAAACTGTGCGTCACATTACACAGCAAGTAGAGGATGACAGCAGGGCAAGTTCTCCAATGCCATCTTTTTTACCTGCCTCAGGGTGGCCGTACAGCAGTCGAGACCCAAGTAAGTCATTCTGCTTTCATGGCTGACATGAGAAAAGTTAATTGCATCTGTTTATGGTACAGTCTTCACAACTGTGGGCAATTAATGGATCCAGGGCTGCTGGTGATGTTGGGTTTGGTGTTTTTTCCCTAAGGACTTTAAAGAGTGTGTGGCATTGAGCTCCCTCAGGCCGACTTGAGAAATTCAGCCTGTGATAGGGGTTAGCCTACACTTCATTGCATACTGGAATCCAAGAGGGGTAGGTGAGATTGTATATATGCCTCTGTTCTCAAATTCAGGTGAAAAAAAAGAAATATAAACAGTAGTGAAAGTCTGAATAGTCTTTATGGGCTGAAAAAGGATGTGTAAGTTGCTTGCATACCAAAGTTTGACTGTGGCTTTCATTGGCATTTAAATGAATGGGTAACCCTGCAAATATTGTCAGAAGTACTACATTTTACAGTTATCTACTGCAGTAAGCTTGCATGTAATTATTCTAATTGGCTGATGATAAAATCTTAACAACTTCAGTTAGAAGAAAAATGTGAGATAGCTGAAGATAACGGTGATTTGTGATGGATCCTGGCTTTGCAGTGCATGTGTTCCGGGGTTGTTTGAAGCAAAGGCTCGATATGGAGTGCCTGGAATGCCATTGGCACTTTCATTTTCACTGCATCCCTTAAAACCAACTCAAACACTTGTAGTTCTGTGAGGTGTGTGGGTTTGGGACAGGTATTTGAGGCAAACAGGAAACAACTGCAGCACTGGTCTTAGCAAGCTGCTTAGAAATGGAATGTTCTTCAAGTTGTGCTTTTGAAAGGAGTGCCAAGAGTAGGAGATTGTGTTACTAGAAGCTGAATGATGTCTACATTGTTAATGTCCTAATTGTGAGGGAATTGAGCAGAAGTGCCCTTTTCTTTACAGCTGTTTGCAGATGAAAGTGCAGCTCCTGGTGTTGACTCAGTGTGATGCTGAGCCAGCGTGGTAACGGGCACAGCCCAAGAGGCTGTTGCAAATCTTGTCCTAAATGCAGTTTCCAATGAGAGAGGTGTTTGTGAAGATGGAAAAGGGCGAGTTGAGCGCTGGTGGCTGGGGGAATTGTTTCAATATTCCACTCGTCCTGATTGAGCAAAGGGAAAAACTGAATGTGAGGTGAGCGGAGCACCAGGACTGAGGCAGCACAGGGCTGTGTGTGTTGGCAGCACGTGGGCACTGCTCTGAGAGCAGCTCTGTGAAATGGCCCTGCTGAGCCTCAGCTCCTGGTGTTCCATTTATTCATCAGCCTGGGAAGTGAGCAGCAGAGATGGAATTCTTCCTGTGTGAGCGGCTGAAGGGTGAGAAGAAGTGTGCAAAGAACAAAAGTGTCCCTGCTGCCCCTGACACTGCTGTCCCATTGCCTCTCTCCAGGCAGGAGGGTCTTTGGGTCTGCTGAACACCACAGGAGTGTTCCCCATCTCCAGCAGGTGGAGGCAGCCCTCCTGCAGTCTGCTCTCTGCAGTTGCAGAGCTGCTGGGTCCCACCCAGGTGCTTGTTGGTTCTTTTCTCTCCAAAGCAGCCAAGGTAGCATACCTCCACATAGCTCCACACTTAGCTCCAAGACATGAGGGAAAAATGGCATGTTTTTGGTGTAAAAACAGTTAATGACAGCTGTCTGTGCTGTGTCACTACCATGGGGGATGTGTGCTTTGCTCTTGAAATTTCATCTTAAGGTTGTGTTTGAATTTGGTAGTGTTGGGCTTTGCTCTGTAAGGCAGATTGCAGCACCCTGCAGTTAGAAGCGTTCCCAGCCACGTTGCACAGAGCAGAGACAAAAGGGTGCCCCTGTGCTGAGGAAGTGGGTGCAGAATGCTCTTTCATGAGTATGCTAAGAAAAAAGTTACCTCAAACTGTGTCCTTTGAAGCTCCTTTATCTTTCTGGATCTATATGGTTATTTTAAGATGCTGCTTGTGAGATCTGCTAGCTCTGCATACGGGATAGCCTGGGTACCCTTTGCAAATGCTGTCTTGCTGGAGGACTAGCACAGACCTTCTGGCAGCACGAAGCTAATTCAGGAGAGTTAATCAAACTACAGTGTTAGCATCTTCCTCCTGACATTGTGCCAGATAACCTCTTAGTCCTCCTTGCAAGCAGCCCCACATTTCAGCAGGATGCAGGCAGTGTTTTGGAAGGTGGATCTTGCAAATGACAGGGGCATCACACTCTGAATTCAGCGAGGGACAGCAGCTGTAAGGGAGCACTTTGTGATACCATACAGGGAAGTTCACTGCAGCCACTGAAACTTTGCTTTGGAGACAGCTGCCCGCTCATTTCCACTCAGTGCTGGGGCTTGTTGTGCTGGTATCACATCTAGAGGGCCTGGCTGAAGGGCTGGTGGTGTTTCCAAAGCTCTCACTAGCAGAGCTGCTTTTGCCTTTCTGTATAATGGAAAGCACTGTCACTTGTGGGGTGTCTCTTGAATACTTCATTGATGGTTTTATTAACGTGTTACTTCAAGTGCAGTCGCTGTGAATCAGGATTAGATTTCTAAGGAAGGACTCCCACGCATCTTCTGAGTGTTTGCACCCTAAAGCTGTAAGTGATTTTATTCTTTTTTTGTGCCAATTGACTGTGAAACGATGTTAATTAATCTCCAAACAGAACAGTCATTTTTAAAGACGCTGCAGCTTGGGAACTTCTCCCTTTACTTGGTTTAAATGCAGTGAAAATGCTTATTTGTTCTGTAAGAAGAGCTTTACATTACCCATACTGGTGACCTTCATGGCAGGGGTGGACAGGGCTTCATCTTCTGACCTCACAGGGATCCAGGTCTGATGTTTCTCATCCAAGTCTTTGATTCTGCCCAGGTTACCTCTGTCTTGGAGGTGATGCACTGATCCCAGCACAGAGCAGGGATCTTCTGTTGCTGTGGGACATCAGGGGATGCTCCAGTGGGACAACAGTCCGATCACCTGCCCAGAGTGTGATGATGTGTTCATCTGGAGTGATGGGAGTCTGCAGAATGGGAAAGCTTTTCTCCTTTGGCAGTGTTCACATTATTCTTGGGGTCTTGGCTGTGTGTATGTGCACTGAGTACCTTTAGACAGTACGAGTGGTGTTGCTTATGCTGCGCTGCTTGGCAGGTGTTCTAGTCGTGTGATGGAATAAGGGTCTGAAATCCTGTGAGCAGGGGAAGAACTCAGTGTGGTGTTGGTACCTGGGGTTCGGCTGTTCAGTTCAGTTATTAGAGTGCAGCTTTCATGGCGATAACAGTTCCGAGCTCTGTTATTAAAGGGTTTGGTTGGGTTGTTTTCAAATCTGGAGACCAAAGTCAGTGCTTTTCAGCCCGGAATCTTACCCATGGCTACACCCTGGCTGCAAAATGGTTCCACCCTGCACAGCTTTAGCTCTGAGCTGTGTCCATTTCCTCTCCCCACCCCACTCTCCACATTCCCTGTGCTCCAGAGCCCTCCTCCTCCTCTTCCTCCTCCCCCCAGTCACAGCCCTGATCCCATTAATCTGCTTTAACTCCCGAGATCCAAGGCGCTTCCCCTCTGCTGAGTGCCCTTCTCTCTATTTTCTGTTCCCTGTACCAGGATTAGACCAACAGCCTCCTCACAGCTCTACTGCTTTACCCTTCTTTACTGCAATTCCCAGCAATGAGAAATGAAAGGTTGAGCATTTTGGATCCCACTTTGTGATCATGTGTCTTTCACTTTTGCCTTCGCAGCCTTTGTGTTCGCAGGGAGGAGGGATTCCTTCTTTAGATGCAGCAAACCAAAAATGCAAACTAATATTGCCGTATTGGTCTCAGCTTTGATTGTGGTCTGGGAGGAGATTTCTTATAGGCACTTGTTTCAAAAGATTAATACTTTTTCTGAAAGATTTGGAAGTGACAATTACTTGGCATGCTGTCACATGCGAGGACCACTTCAGTATTCAATAGCTATAGTTTCAGAAAGAATTAACTCACCCCATGTAACCATTTCCATCATTCCAGAGGTGATATATTTTTTAAGGCCCACAGATAAATGCAAGGGGTTTCCCAGCTGCTATTTGCCTGCAGCCCATTGCTTTGAAGGCAACAAAGCTGCAGATACAGTGATGCCTTTAGAATGCATTGATGCAAAGTCAGGTCCTGCTTCTGCAAAGGGGAAAAGCATTGCACCTTAGAACCTCTGTATCTCTGTAATTCCTGAATTGTGACTCTGGGGCTTCCTTGGAACATGATGAGCATTAAATCCATGTGTGCACTGCTATGTTAGTACAAGTGCTGCCGATCACAGCTGTGGGTCGTGGCGTCATTTCTCTCTGTAAACATTGCCTGAGAGCACTGGGCTTTGTCTGACAGACAGCCCGTTGTGACAGCGTGGTGAAGGATGGTTCTTGGGCACGGGGCTGGCAGAAATAGAAACTCGAGGGATATTTTTAGCAGCTGTAGAAAGATGGTCGTCTTACTGATGGCCCAGGCATCGTGTTGTCTTTGCTCAGAAGGAAAAGGCCAGGAAACAAAAGACCTTTTCCTTCTCGGAGTTTACAAATGGTTTGTGTCATTTTGCACATGAGGAGATCAAGCTGCATCTTCCTAAATGTGGGCAAGAAATGTCATTCCTGAAGTTCGAGATGTCAGAGGTTTGTCTGGATGCTCCATACAGACCCATGGGACAGCTCAGAGCATCATCATTGATTGCACCCAGCTTTTCTCTCAGGTCAGCCCTTAACAGCAGGAGGAGTTAATGGCCAGCACAGGAAAGCTGAGTTTCAATGGCTCCGCTTTCCCTTCGAGCTCTATTTCCACCCCCATGCTCTCCTGCAGTTGTTCTGGTGGAAGTGCCTGTGCAACCACAAAGTGAACCAGATTGGGGAACTGATCCGGGATTAAAAATAAACTTTTTTTTTTGTGATAAGCCAGGCTATTTTTAATGGCCATCATTTCCCGTCTCAGTTTCGCTTTGCAACTATGCAAATAGTTGAATACAACTGAAGGAGCAGCAGAGGGATGCAGGAATGAGCGTCTGGGGCGGGGGAAGCTGCTGTTGGCATCTCTTCCCTCGCATCCCTCTGCCCTTTCTGCTTGTCACACTATGAAGGAAGCAGTGACATTTGCCACCCACCCCTCAAGCCATCCAGCTGTGTCAGAGCCCCCAGGGACAGCACAGTGTTGATTGCAGGTGGTTCCAAGCCTGTGTCCTGTGGTAATGGAGGACTTGGTAGCATGGAGCAAACCCTCAGCATGCTGTAGGATGGCACCAGACGGCAAGGAATGATTTTTTGGAACACAACAGTGCCAGAAACAGCATGGATTCAACAAGGACAAATGCAAAGTCCTGTGCATGGCACAGAATAACCCCGTGCATCAGCACAGGTTGGCAGCCAACGAGCAAGAGAGCAGCTTTGCACAAAATGTGTTCTGGTGGTGCAAGCTGAGCAGGAGATGTGTGCCTGGCAGCCAGGGAGTGCACGTGTCTGGGCTGTGCAGTGAGGAGTGGGGAAGGGAGAGCAGACCTGAGGTTGAGGGCCCTGCCTGGCCATGACCTGCTGCAGGACTATGGAGACCACAGGGATGGGTTGGGGTTGGGGATGGAGAGCACTGCTGGTCATCTGTCTGCAGGCAGAACCTTCACAGGAGACCTTAAATACTGAGAAAGCAGTAGCTGAAGCTCCATAAGCCAACAGAGAGGTCATCTGTTTTACTTCATCAGGATCAATGGGCATGCCAGGAGTAACCTGTCTGTCAGTATGTTGTTAGTGCCACCAGTGTGGGAGCAAAGGGAGGAAGGAACCGGTCTTTTTCTCTTAAAATAGCAAGCTTAATTATCTGATGGAAGTCATTTGCAGCATTTATGCTTGACCCACTGTGAATAATTGGGTAACTTACATTGTTGTAACTGAACTTAATCTGTATAAAATATTCTTGTATTTAATACACAAAGCATCTTCTGTACTATTTCACCTTCAGCAGCCTTCATTTCGCTGCAAGAGAAAACAATGGGGAATGTTGAATCATTGAACAGAATCATTGGGGTTGGAAAAGAGCCTCATCCTGCCCCACTGTGCCCATGGATTGCCACATCTCTATAGAGCCTGGATGCCTCCAGGGTGGTGATGGGCTGATAGTTGGTCTTGATCTTGGAGGTCTTGTCCTTGATTCTATGAGATGGAGGCGTTCTTCTGTGCATGACTGTAAAGTGGTGGAGTAGAATATGGCCTCTTGCATTGTGAGGCTGGAAGGAAAGAAGTCCATTTAGGACTTGCAGCCTGGCAGAGTATTTCCTAGCTCAAGTCAAGGAACTGCTGCCTTCAGCAGATCTGCTATTGGTACATTGCATCACCTTGGTTTCCTCTGCAGCCCTTCCCCAGGAGCCCCATGCAGAGCTACTTCACTTGTGAAGCACTTCACTACAGCTTGGTTTCAAAGCTGAAAGCTACCTGAGGCTGAATCCCTTACAGTGACAACCTTGATGCTGATGCGCTATAGTTGGTAGGCTGCTGGCTTGGCTTTGTTTTTCTGATGCCTGCATTTGTGACAAGATCTGAGCTTATGTATCTTTCAAGTAACATCTCTTCTTTCTGAATGGCAGTAGTGGTGACCAAGTGTGGGTTTCTGTACTCAGGCTTCCAATGATCCTTTTTATCTTAGATTTTTGTGTGTAAATATGAGCTTTCCAAGCTAATATCAAAGTTTCAGGGATGCCTTTTTGGCTTTTTTAAAACCAAATCAGTGAATTATTAATCCAAGTCAACAGACTCATAAAGCTTTTCTAAAGCTTCAACGCTACGGAAAGCAGGCTGCTGTAAGAGAATAACTACCAAATAATTAATTGCTAAGGAGACTAATGAGCTCAGCACTAATCCCAGGGCAGCTCTGGGGCTGGGGGTGGATCAGAGGCATGGCCAAGGGCTGGGAGCTGCAGTGCTGCGGGTGCATGCTGTCCAGGTCCTGGTTTGTGTGCTTCTGCAGAGCTCCAGGACATGGCTGGATTGCTGGGCAAGGACAGATGCCTTTGATTCATGTCATTCTTTGGTTCAATCCCATTAAAAAGAGCTGCATCCCAAAGAGAAGTGGTGTAGGAATCTTGGGGAGAGGAACTTGATGACTTTTTGGGTTTGGGTGTACAGAGAGTCCTTTGGTGCTTATGTCACTAAGTGGATATTGGTTTTGCCTTAACGTGTATTTGATTAGGATACTGCAGCTATAAATACTGTGAGCTCCAAAGCCTCTATTTCACCACCTGCCTCTAATCTTGGCTTTTGAGGAACGTTTAATGCATTGTTGTGGTTACAATTAATCTGTGTGTGTTTTAGCAATTAGTGTCCGTGTGCAGCCAACAGCGGCACGTCGTTTAATGTCCATGGGCAGCTCTGAGATGGGATGGGAGGAGGGGAGGGATCTGCTGCCCATGGGGTTGGCAAACACCTGGATGGGGCTCCTGCAGCTGTCCCTGCTTCAGCTGGGACGTGTTCCTGTTTCAGTGCACTTTGATTTGCTTTCTTCACCCTCTGTTGGAGCAGCTGTTGTGTTTTAAATTCTCGTAACTTCCCTTTATGTGGAAATGTTTGGAAAACAAACTTCATTATCTTGTAGGAGAAACGCGTGTACCTGTTAAGGCTGTGCTCAGTTGCAGAGGTAGAATGGGATACGTACCCATAAATAAAAGTCAAAACGTGGGCTAGGAGGGAATAATGCTGATAGCACGTGATTAGGAAAACCAGACACGGGTGGAGGAAGGTGCTCTGCTTCTGCACGTACCAGGCAGAGGAACTGCAGTGCTCGAAGCTCCCCATGAATGGGACAGCAGCCTTTTTTGGTAGGGAGCTTTTTGGTTTGTGAAGATTACAGATACAGAAAAGAGTTCCTTCACATCAACAATCACACTTAACCTATCACAGGCTGTTTGCTGATGGTGTTCAGTACTTTCAGTGGGGGGTCACAGTGTGGTTGGGGGTCACAGATGGACGTCAGGTGTACACAGTGCATCCTGCTCATGGCATTTCTCCTTGCACAGGTGCTGATGTGACGGCGGCGGAGCCCAGCAGCTCAGACAGCCGGGGGGAACGGCCAGACCTGTTTGCACACACTGAGGAGCAGCTGCTGGGTGCTGGGGAGGGCAGCTACCTGCCACAGCCCCCCCTGGACAGGGAGGATGCTCTGCAAGCTGCCGCCGTCGCCAACCTGCGTGCAGCACTCATAAGCAAGAACAGCTTGCTGTCGCTGAAGGCCGACGTGCTGGGCGACGACAGCTCCCTGCTCTTCGAGTACTTACCCAAAGGCACGCACTCTCTCTCTCGTAAGTTTGTGGGTTTGTGTTGTTTGTTTATTGGTGCTTGAAGTGGAAGCGTTGGCGAGAAGAACAAACAACACGGGTCGCTGTCCTGTTTGTTACTGCTGTTGTGTTCGCATCCGGTACTGAGCTCTGCTTAATCGCACTTGCCGTGAGATTTGGAAGCCTGTGTCTGGTATTGATCCAGCTTGAATGCTGACTGCTGACTCTGTGAGAGGAAGGCATGTGGGGCGTGCGTGGAGCTCCTGTTGTCAAACGTCTGTTGTTCTTGTTTGCAAAACCCTGGTTACCAGCAAAGCGCAAAGTGCTGGGGTCCTTCTGTAGCTGGAAATGGTTCGAATCCCAAACTGACTCGTGTTGAGAGAGGATTGTTGCTCCTGTTCTCATAAAAGCAGCTCTGGTTTTGTGGATCACGCAGTCCTTCCTTTCTGCTGTTTATGGCTGGACCTGTAAGTGATGAGCAGCCACTTGTGCATGAGTGGCTCTGTGGGTGATTTGTTGGGGACAGCCGACTTGTACCAGTCTGTGCTCAGTGCATCTCTTGGTGTACTTCTGTGTTTTCTTCGTCTCTATTGTAAAGTAGGTTGATTCTCTACTGCACAAAGAAAGAGAAGGTATTAATGCTCTATTTTAATGATGCTTTCTGAAGATAGGATGTGATTTAACACAGTGAGCTGTGAGTGCCTGAGTACTATCTGTTAGTTTCCAGCAGAAAAAGTGTTTTAATCTATACAGAGAAAATGGACCAATTAAATGGCATGAAAATTCACTTCAGATATCTGTTGTATTTTGACTTTCCTCAATGACAAAGCAAAGGATAACTTCCAATGATTTCTTGGGTGTACAATGAAGGGAAATAACTGGACTACACGATGTCAGTGTTGGAGCCTCTTTTCCTTTCCCGTATCTGAATTTAGAAAGAAAATAAAGGTTTTTTTTACCTTATTGTGCTGTTTAAATATCTGCGGGTAATTGCTAACACAACATTCCTGTTATTCCTGCAGTAGTTCAGTGACTGTCTCCAATTAAGCCAGATGCAGAGTGTTGCAGGTAGGCTGCTGCTGGGCGTCCTGTGGGCTGGTGGTGGGGTTGTGCAGAGTGTGGCTGCTGTAGGGCTGCTGTGATCGATGCTGGGGGCTGTGATTGATGGCAGCTGAAATCAGTGGCTTCGTCTTCTGTCATGTTGAAGTGGAGTGATAATGGGACCATTCTCCATCTGTCATCTTGCTTTTGGTTGGAGCGTTTTAGGTTTTCCTTCAAAGCTGAAGGACTGCTTGGCTGAAAGATAAATGAGTGCAAACCAGTCATGCAAACCAGACATAACTTTGGATGAGAAAGTTAGAGATTCCCTCACCAGCTGAGGAGTGGGGTTCTGGTGCAGGCACAGGGTAGGCAGGAAACCAGCTGGGTCTGCAACAGAGCTGGATGGGTTTAGCAGTGTGGGGAACCCCGACGGACTCAGGAGCGTCCCCTTCACTCTGTGGTTTCTGGTCCCTTTATTGGTACTTGGATTCTGTTCACCTCAGCTTTAATTATCTTTCTGTAAGTGAATTGCTTAAGACAAAGGGATGATTTGCTGGCTGTGTCTGCAGCTCTACGGCAGCAGTCGATATGGCTGCGGCTGGTTCAGGGCTTTGTTTGTATTACTTACATTATTCAGATCACAGACATCTACTTCTTTTAATCACTTGAAGTTATTCTGATGCCACTGTCTTGTTTTTAAGCGGTCCTTCTTGAATACGATATGACAGTAAAGGAAATGCTGAGAGTGTAGGGATCCTAAAACACCGTCTGGGTTGGTGCTTGCTTTGTGGGTGTTTCTGGTGCTTTTTGTCCAACACAATTTGAGGATATTGAGTCATATGGGTTCTACCCTCCCAAAGAAAAAGGGAGGGGGAACAGGAGCACGACGACTGAGGTTCTTTTTAAATACCCAAACCATCACTGTATGTGGCCATCGTCATCTGTCTGATTAGAAAAGCAAGCACACCAATCTCCAGAGCTTTTAAGTGATTAATCTCTCCTGAGTTAAAAAAAAAAATACCCTATTTCTGATCTTAACTGCTCTCACTGCGTTGTCTTTGTGTTTTCCTATGACGCAGTGAGGAGCTGACTCATGCAGTGGCTTGAACACTGGTTTTTCTTTTCTAGAGGAACAGCCTCAGTTGTGGTGCAGCCCAGAGGAGCACACGATGCACACTGAACCTGCTGATGGGCCGTTCCTAAGGGGGCATCAATCTCAAAGTTACTCCATACATTTCAAGTTTGAATTTTACTTCCACGTAGTTCACACTGCTGTAAAAGTTAATAGAGGATATCCCAAGGTTTTCATTTTACTTTTCCTAATTCACTGTATATTGTTCTGATATATGAGGTGTGAAATTACTTAACATTCAGTAAATGGAAAATGAGGCACAGGATGTGAGGAGCGATTTTTGTCTGCATCAAAAGGAACGTCACTGTACTGCTGTGCTACAGCCAGGCTGAAGTACAGTGTTTCTGAAGCCAACCAACTCAAACTGGCTTAAAAGCAGGAGGGAAAGTTCCTGTATCTTGTTGTCTGGATGGATGGATGGATGGATGGATGGATGGATGGATGGATGGATGGATGGATGGATGTGTGGTTGGGTTGGCTGGGTTGATGGACGGATGGTTGGGTGGCTGGTAGGGTGACTGGATGGATGGCTGCATGAATGGCTGTGTGGCTGGCTGGCTGGATGGTTGGGTGAATGGCTGGGTAGGTGGCTGAGTGGCTCTCTGTGATGTTCATGACACATGCTTGAGATTGACTGCTGCTGTGCAGTCAAAAACGTGAGCATAGAGGTTTTGGAGAAAGAAATGTGAGTTATTTATGGGCAGCACCGATGTCTTCTTGGGTACTGCTAATTACTGAGCCTGCATGGCTTGGTTTGGGGCTGTTCTTCTGATATGAGGTTCAGCTTTCCCCTTCTTTACATGGTTTTGGGGCTGTTGGTTATTCTTTGCCACTTTCCAGCTTTAGCAGTGCTGGAGCTCCTTGGTGGGACAGTGCTGAACTTTGGTAGCGTTGTTACGTGTAGTTACAGCACGGCTACAAAATCTCCAAGGCTTTAGTTGGATGCTTTTAGATGTTTTTGCCAAGTATAATCCAAAGAATGAGAATTTTAATACACTTTAGGGAATAAGTTGGTTAATTTACATCTTTGTTTTCTCTTTATTCTTAGTTTTGTTTTTTTTCTTCTAAAAGGAAGCGTTTCAGATTGGGGGTGGTTGGGTTGGGCTGCCCCAAGGAGCAGCTCCCACCCTACACTGCACTGCTGCTTTGTGGGTCTAAGTTTGGCTTTTCCTGTTTACCCTTTTGCAACTGAAACTGTTTATAGAAGCAATTCCTATGGAGCTTGTTGTGCGAGCGATTGCATGGCACACAGAGCTCTTTTCTTTTGGGCAAACCAGCTAATGCTTTATTTTTAGTTAGCAGTTCATCGGAGCCAATAATTTATACTTGCACGTTGTGTTAAAGGAATACATTTTGCACAGCGGTCGGTTTCCCAGCTGGGAATTAAAGGTATTTGCTTTGGTGTGGAATTTTAGAATGGGGGGGAAAACAAGATTTAGGGGAGAATGGGTGTAATTGTAGATGAGATGTGATAACCTTTCCTCTCTGTTTCCCACAGCACCATGCTGTCCAGCTGCCAGGGAACGCTGTGCTCACATAACACTGCTAACCCAGTGCATCCCTGTGCAGAGCTGGCAAAAGGGAAGCGCTTCATTCCCTATTTAAAAGTGAAAATACTTTGCATTAAAATTCAACGAATGGAGATTTCTTAGGGAAAATGGTTTCTCACCGTACTGATCAGAATGGGACAAAACAAAGGGTGGGTTGTTCGTATGGGTTTCTCCTCTTGTCTTATTAGTGAAACCCAAATAAACATCAATGATTGCTTGAAAAATCACGCTGCTGCCATTGAGTTGTGTTGTTTGAGAGCTGATTTATTTAATAATAATAATAAAGTTTGGGATCGTTCAGATTTAGAAACCTTTGTGCAGTTTCACTTGAATGCCACGTTGTGACCCAGCTCAGGGCATTGTGTTCCAGCACAGCTTCGGCTCTGCTGTTCAGTGCTGCATTAAGGAGTGCAACTCTTGTGTGCACAAAAGTTCTGTTTGTACACTTCTGTATTCGAAATGAAGAGCCTTTATGGCGTAATGCTTTAAATATGGATTTACTTCCATGCAGTGTTTGCTTCTGACTTTGCCTTCTTGCTCACCCCAAAAAATAATAGTAAAGAAAAGACCAGCACAGTGCATCATTACCATGGTGCAGTCAGTCAAGGCGTTGGCTGCTGGTCAACTAGTTGTGATGTACACCGGCCTTCATTATACAGTCCTTGTTTCTGTAAGGGTTTCACTTTACTGGTGCAGCTTTGGGGATGTTGTGTACTGAGGGGCAGCGGGTGGCTGTGCTCTGCTTCCATCACACCAGCAATGCTCTCCTGCTCAACTGCAGCAGGATTTTGGAATGGAACAACTGTTGTGTGTGACTGAATCGCTTTGTATAACTGTTGGGACTTCCTGCTTGCTAGGAATGGTGTCAAAGCCATATATATATCTATATTTTTCCATCTTTTATAAAGCACTTTGAGATCAAAGCTGTGGTAAATAAGCTCGTATTTTGGGCTCCAAAGCTCCAGCGTCCATTTCCAAGAATCCTCAGTTACACCCACACTTGTGTGTGCATTCTGTGAGGCTCCCAGTGCTGTGTTGGCAGTGGTGCTCCCTGAGAGCTGCTCCCATCCGCCAGCAGAGCCCCCAGTGCCAGGAAGTCTCTGCCCGTCCCTGCTCTGAGCTGGTGCTGGTGCACATGGGTGAGATTCGTTTCCTGTGTTCCCCAGGGCCTGGCACCAACTGGAGTCGTTCCAGGGGTGAATGTGATGGCAAAGTGGAAGCTGCGTCCCCCCCGCTGCCTGCAGCACACCTTGCCACTCAGAGCCCCCCCGCCAGCTGCTCCTCTGGTGGCATGTCACCAGAAGCCACCGCGAAAGGAGAGCTGCCCTCCTCCACCCAGGTAAGATATGGGGAGAAAGGCAAAGGCATCGATTGAATCCAGTTACCCCCAGTCAGGAGTGCTTTGAAATACCATGACATAGAATCACAAAATCATAAAGGTTGGAAAAGAGCTTCAAGATCCCCAGGGCCAACCCCAAACCATCCCACCATGCCCACCGACCTGGTCCCTCTGTGCCACATCTCCATGGTGCTTGAACACCTCCAGGGGTGGTGACCTTAGCCCCTCAGATCATTGCAAGAAGCCAGTTTACCTCCAATATCTTAGATTTGATCTGTTAGCTGTTCTAAACAAATACAGGTCATCTTAAAACTAGAGGTCAGCACTGTTGCTGTCCTTATATCCCACTTTCTTCCTAACCACAGTGTGCATTCAAAAAGCTATTCATACTTTTCCATTAATAATGGTGTAAAGGTAGCTGAGCTCCCAGCTCTCTGCTGCCCATTTCTGGTGGTTTGAATACGGGCTTATTGCAATGATCTAAATAGATTTAGAAGCAAATTGCCACAGGGTAATAGAATAGTTGAGTTGGAATGATCCTTAAAAGTTGTAGAACCACATTATGGTTGGGTTGGAAGGGATCTTACAGCCCTCTCAACCCCTTTGTGGGCTGGTTGCCCCCCATCAGCTCAGGCTGCCCAGGGCCCTGTGCATCTGGGGCACCCATACGTTTCTGAAGCATTTCTCAGGCTCTGTAATTTGGCATTACCCACATGGTGGCAGCCTGGCTTTCCCCATGCAGAGCAGAGCACAGGAGCCGGGGGTTCAGCCTGCAGCCTTGCTGTGTGGCCCCGTGCCGGGCCACCATCTGCCACACTGCAAACAGGAAAAAAAAAATCAGCTTTTATTTATAATGTGGATTAGCGATGCCAGGGAGCGTTGCGTAAGGGGAAGCGAGTTTTGCATGGGCTTTGCTACATGGAAGGAAAAGCAGCTGCGTGGGGCAAAGGGAAAATTTTCCACTTCTTTTGTGTTTGGTGGCAACGTGCCCTTGGTCTGCCACTGGTCTGAGTGTGAGCTACAGGTGCTGAGGGACACCAAGAACTCAGTTACCCTTGAAATAGGTACATTGGTGGCTGCCCTAACCAGCAGCCCCACGAAGCACTGCCTGGTGACCTAGCTGTGACAAAGGGAGCTTTGTACGGGTGGTGATGTGGGCAGGACAAGTGGTGAGCTGTGGGCATGGGGCCTGATCGCATCACGGAACGACAGAACAGCCTTACAGAACATCTAATTCCACCCTGCTGGGGCTGAGCACTGAGGATGGGTGCTTTATGGGTATGCCGTAACCTGAGCGTGCTTTCCGTTTGCAGGCCGCTTGCGATGGGTTTCTAGCACTTTGGCCATTTGATAACTCTGACTCTGGTAAGTAGAAAATACAAAATGCTTTAGAAACGACCATTATTTTAACCCAACAACAGTGATTTGTACACGTGTGTGTCTTGTTTCTATTTCAGACACATGTTTGAGGTCGGAAGACACGGACGTAACCCACGATGGCCTGTTCCCAGACCCAGCCCTGCCCAAGGGACTGACCTGTGGCTTCTGCAGGAGGGTCTTTGAGCGTGCTGAGGAGCTGCAGGAGCACATCCATGGGCACATCTACCAGCACGAGGCTGCCCTCTCCCTGCTGCTCCCTCTGGACGCCCGCACACGGCCTGGCCTGCTGGGCACCCTCCCTCCCAGCCGCTTCCAGTGCGCCCAGTGCCCTGCCAGCTTCACACTCAAGTCCAACATGGACCGCCATGAGAAGACCATCCACTTCAACTGTAAGAAGATGCAATGTCCTAGCTGCACCAAGCCGTTTCGTGACAAGACAGACTTAACCCAGCACCTTGTGTCTGTGCACTCGATCGAGCGCGCTTTTGTGTGTCTCCTCTGTGGCAAGGGCTTGGGCACACAGAAGAACCTCGCTCGCCATGCCAAGGTGTGCTGCCCGGCCGCCGTGTGTGCTGGGCCTTGCTTCTGAGCTAGGAAAACAAATGGTTTCCTTACAACAGGTGTAAGGATGTAGAGTAACTCCTCCAAACTGACCAGGTTGGGTGCTGGTGTGAGACACAGCGTAACTGCATCGTGGTGCAATTCTGGTGTGAATATATCCTTGGTCAGTCTGCATCATGGCTCTTTGGATGCCCTAGTAGTTTGATATCCTGTGTACTTATCTTTAACTTTATGCATCAGTGGATCTCAAAGTGCTTTATAAAAGAAATGGTGGTGTTTTCCTGAGCAAATAACATCCCTAAGCCTGTGAGCATGTTAGCAGTGGAACTAATGGCAGAGTTCAGTATTCTGTGTTCTGGTCCCATTCTGTCCCTGGTACAGTTTGAGCATTTCAGGGTTTATCAGCTTGAAGTGGGAGCACGGGGCTGCTCAGCACTGTGAGGTGCCAGGACTGACGTTCTGTCATCTGAAGGAGAGGGGAAATACTGATTGGGGCTCAGAAATTACATCAGCATTGGTATATTTTAATACTTTATATCATTTTTGAGTTTTTAGGAACTCTTAGAAAATACACCTGGGTATGGCTGGGCCTTTCTGGGGTTGTGCGAATTTTCCAGCTAATTTATTTAATATAATTTATGTTAGCCAAGGTGAATATGTGCTTTGAAACTGGAGGAGGGATTGTATGGAGAGTCTCAGCAGTGGTGCACATAGAAAACCAGGAGTGGTTATTAGTGGAAGGCAGAAATCCTACTGGAACTCCTGTTTTGTGACCTCAAATTACTTATTAAAAAGAAACCCTAAATGTCTCTTGCCATACATTCACTTGCAAAACCAGATTATAGCAGCTGTTAAATGAAGGCAGCATATTTAAGTGCAGTTGTTCTCATCAGCTTCTTTGGTGTCGTGTCTAGTTCATAGTGCACTGGCTTTTCTTCTTCCTGCTGTCAGCTTGTTCATTGCCTTGTGGTTTACTTTGCTCGTCAGTAAACAGCAAGGGGAGGTAAGGGAAAGCTGAGCAAGAGGAGAAAGTTGTGGCCAAAATGGGTTTCACCTGGAAACATGGGAGGAGCACAGCAGGACTGTGCATCAGCAGGGGATTGCAGTGAGAGTTCAGCTCACATGGAGATAGTGGTATTTCCTGCTGGTTCTTTGTGTGTCTGTGCACAAATGTTATCCCATTGTAATATCAGCCACAAGTCTGGTGTGTCCAAAGGAGACAAAAGGTGCTGTTGGAGGCCCCATCACAGTCCCTGTGGATGTGATGTGACGTGTGTGTTACACCGATGTGTGTGCTCCTGGTAGACAGTATCCGATGGAGAGTTTCTTTGTTAAAACTATTGGCAGAATCAACTACTTGTAGGTTGTAACTGCATGTGAAAACACTCATAGATTGAGTGGTAGGGTCACTGTCCATGGAGGTGTTCCAGAGCTGTGGAGATGTGGCACTGAGGGACGTGGACAGTGGGAATGTGGAGGTGGGTTTGGTTGAACTTGAGGATCTCAGAGCTCTTTTCCACCCTCAATGATTCTGTCATACTGTGACACTGCTATGGTTGCACAGCCAAGCTGTGCATGTCCAGAACTCTGTGAGAGCAGTGTGAGCCTTGCAGCTGACTTATAAGCTTTAGTGGTAGCTCAGCCATAACATGGATGATTTATATTCGTGGTAAACCCCCAAAGGGCATCTGGTCATTGAGGTACAATCTGGTGGTGGTGGATGTGGAGGACTTGTAATGCGAACGGTTACAAGGTCAGACCAGAAACATATCAGTCACAAATAGCTTTGTGCCATCACTGTGAACCTTCTGTAAGACTTCTGCAGGAGAAAGTGGGCTCCTTGCCTCTGGTAACTACACTGAGTGTGTCAAATCCACTGTAGGACAGAGGATCTCAGCGAGCACCCAGAAACACTGCTGAGTGCTCTGTGTGTTACATGCCTATAGGGCAGGTCTGGTGTATGCCTTATTCCCTCTGCTTTCCTACAGCCTGGCATTTATAAAAATCCATTAGCATGATGTAGCGTACTTATGATGATTAACTACAATTTGCTTTCTTTTTTTCTTCCTTCCTTGTTATGTAAACGATAGATTGCTTTGAGAAATGGTGATAATTAGGACAAAAATGGGTGAAAATTAACATATGAATAGGAAGCAAACAGAATTGTAAGGATTTTAGGGATTTAAAGGCATATCTGTGTGGATGGTCTATCCCAAATTTATAGTGGGTGGATGTCCTCGGGGAATAGCAAACACTCAGTTTCCACCTGCTGCATTTTGCATATTGCACTTTCATTGTGTTTGGAGGAGGAAATACCAACACAGCTGCTGTGTGCATTCTGCTGGCAAATTGGACCCCTGGGCTGTCAGTGCTGGATGCGTCCCCTGAGCCTGCTGTCTGTGCACTCCTAAGGAGATGACAAGAAGAAAAGAATCAACAGTGTCAGAATGACTTCAAATAAAATCTCATCGTTTTCCAGTTCAGTATAATGTGGTTTCAGGGCGGGGGGAGGAAAAAGACCATCAAAGCCTTAGACATGTAGAGCTGGCTTGTAAGGAGGCTCACCAGAGCCATGCTGTAGTTTGGCATGACGTGTTCCTCTGTATTTCTATATCTGTGCACTGTGGATAGTTGGAAGCTGGAGAATGGAGCGTGCATAGTCCTGACTTCTTGTTTCTGCTGGATAAACTGTGGTCATTGCACTTCCACTGACATAGCACTGGAGCACACACAGAGGACTTGCTTACAGCCTCCAAATACCAGCACAGCGTGGTGCTGTTGCTGGGGTCTGCTGGCTGGTGCTCTGCAAACAGGCGTTGAGGTTTTAGGTACCGGTATTTAGGATGATTCCTGATAGTAAATGAGAATTGCCACAGGTTGCCAGCCTGCTGTGTTTGCTCCTTAACCAGCATTAGGCACTGTGTGCTGGGCTGCTCAGTGTTTACCTTCTGCCTCATTCAAAAGCTGCTCTGACGAAGGCGCTCAAAGCACTCAGCTGCAATGATATGGTATAAGGACGCGGGTTTAGCAAATTGCAGGTGGTGAAGGAGTGAGAGTGTGATTTCACAGTGATCTGATCTAACAGGAAAATGCTGAACCAGAACACTGACCGCGAGGGGACATTCTGAAAGTAATCTCTTCGTTTCACTTGCTCTCTTACAGTCAACGAGTTCACAGTGATCAGGAAGAAATTCAAGTGCCCCTACTGCAGCTTCTCTGCCATGCATCAGTGCATCCTGAAGAGACACATGCGGTCCCACACGGGAGAGCGGCCTTACCCCTGTGAGATCTGTGGGAAGAAGTTCACGCGCCGGGAGCACATGAAGAGACACACACTGGTAAGAGCTGGGGGCTGTGTTCAGTGTAAGGATTGCAGTCATGGAACTGGAGGGGTTGGAAGGGACCTCTGGACATCATCTAAAGCAGATACCCCAGAGCAGGTGGCAGAGCGCCCTGCTGGCCACACTCTTTGTAATACATGCCAGGGTGCCATTAGCCTTGTTGGCCACCAGGGCACACTGCTGGATTGTGGTCAGCCATTGGCCAAACGTTGGCCACCAGGACACCTGGGTCCTTCTCTGCGGTGCTCCTTCCCAGCAGCTCAGCCCACAGGTTTTACTTTGGGAGTGGAATGGAGGTGATCTATAAATTGAATTAGGTCTCCGTTTCTTCTGCTGGAGTCATTCTAGGTCACTGACTTGGTGCTTGGAGCTTGCAGGTCAGGTTCACTTTATTATTATACGTGTGGGGAGATGAAAACAGAATCGGAATGTTTGTGAATGCATACAGAAGAGGAGTCTCTATCCAAATCACTCCCTCAGACCATCTTCATGGTCTTCATCTGCCAAAGGGGTGATGCTTGTGGCAAGCTGAATGTCTGGGATCATGTGCTTTGCTGCTCTGGTAATCTTATTTCCATTGCGTGTGGTATTTTGGGCTTAATTGTCAGATCTCTGGTAAATCTGCAGAGATGAGTGCTGATAGGCACCAAGGGAAAATGCGCTACAAAAATAACATAGAAAAAGGAAACGGGTTTAGCACACAAAAAACCCACTTTCTTTTCTTTCAGTTCCTCACTTGAGAACTAAAGACAAAAGGGGCTATTTTAGTTTCATGTTTAGCTCAGATCAAAAAGAACTTTTTTTATAGCCTTTATATAAAGTGTAAATTCAATAGAAATGTCTGTTTTCTTTGAGTCAGATGGTTCAAATAAACACGGGGTTTTCTTCCTGAAGTCTTTGCATCTCGGATGGTGCCTCTGTGTGGTCACGGGGTGTAAGCGGTGCTTCCCAGCTGCAGGAGCAGGCAGTGTCCAGCAGGAAGTGCTGTCTGGGGGTATCCAGCTCTGGTTGGAGGTGATGGCTCTGTGTGTGCAGAGCTTCCTTCCTGCTCTGCTTGCAGCATCCCGAGTGGCTGCAAGCTGGAAGTTCCTCTCACATATTCCTAGTTTGATCAAAGGCATTTTCAAGAGGATTTTGATAACCAGAGTGTGTGAGAGTGATAGGACAAGGGAAAATGACTTTAGACTAACCAAGGAGAGATTGTTAGGTAGAAATTCTTCACTTTGAGGTCAGTGAGGCTCTTGCACAGAGCTATAGGTGCCCCATCCCTGGAGGTGCCGTGGCCCTGTGCAGCCTGGTCTATGGCAGCTGTCCCTGTCCATGGTAGCAGCTGGAGCTGGATGAGTTTTAAGCTCCTTTTCAACCCAACCATTCTGTGATTATATGATTTCCCATTGCATTACAGAATTACAGAGTAGAACTAGCTGTGATGGGTTTAAGTTGCACAATGAAAGCCTTGGTGGTCTTGGTTTGCAGTAGGGCAGCTGGGCACCCTTCATGCAGCCCTCAGCCCAGCTCCATCACCGTTAACCTTTCTACTCATCCCCTTTCCCAGGTGCACAGCAAGGACAAGAAATACGTCTGCAAGGTGTGCAACCGGGTCTTCATGTCTGCAGCCAGCGTGGGCATCAAGCACGGCTCCCGTCGGCACGGCGTCTGCGCCGACTGCTCGGGGCGCGGCATGGCCGGGCACCTGGAGCCCAGCGGGGCTGAGGGGTCCCCTGAGGAGCTGTACCCTGGAGAGGGGTCGTATATGGAAGACCCGGATGACATCAAGGTGGAGGGAGATGAGGAGATGGGAGACGACGACGACATCAAATGGAAGGATGATGTAGGCATGGCGCACGATGACGTGATTTTGGATGATGACAAAGACGTCGACTCCTCGCAGGAGAACTCTGGGGAGAACGACAAGGATTTTACCTGGATTTCTTAGGGATCCTTTTGTCACGTTCTGTTGTTTGTAGGGGGAGGGAGGGCAGGGGAGGAAGGAGTATGTTGGAAAAACTACATAGCCTTGTTGTCGTCCACGTGTGCAAAATTATTTGTGTTTTCTAAACGAGTCCTACTCTGTTCCACTTGGATGTGTGTTAGCAACACGGCCTCGCCGCCCGCTGTTCCTCCTCGATCCTGCATGGGGATCCTATGGGCGTGTGCCCCTGTCCCACCCTGCATTGAGCTCCAGGACATGTTGTGTGCAAAGCAGGTTCTGGGTGGTGGTGAACATCCCATCAGCAGTGGAATTGCAAACGAACGGTGGTGGGAACGAATGGGTGCACGTTTCTGAGGGCTTCCCCTAACGATGCAGGCCTTTTGCAGGTTATTTAAAGAGGGTTTTTATTGTTGTTTTTTTAACCGAGCCAAATAGATCAAAAAGCAAGTGGGACTGCAGCCTTACAATTCTTGTCAGAAAAGTAGATTTTTAGCTTCCAAAAGGTTCACTATCAAAAAAAGATCATGGCATTTCTAGGACCCAGTGGCGTCGTACCCATGTCTGGTCTTCCAGCCTTGTGTCTCCACACCCACCGATGGGTGCTGGCATTTTCATGAACTCTTTGCTATAAGGACGCAGGGAATTGTTTACCTGTTGGCGTTTTCCACGGATATTTTCACTTTTCTCCCTTTGCTCAGCTGCCTTTCTCACAAATATATGCAAACGGTAGGAAAAGCGTGAGACCTTTAGGATGAACTGTGAAGCACGGCACACCGCGGTGAGGAGACCCAACGTCCTGCTGGGATCTCACCCGGGTGGGCTTCAGTCCATCGTCGGTAGGTGTGAAAGCTATTAAGGAAACCTTCAATCTCAGCTGCACTGGTTTCATGTAAATTTGCAAATAAAATGTTTTTATGAGAACCAGGTTTCTCTCCTGCCGTGTCTCAGAAAGGTTTGGGTGGCTCCGAGTGGTTGGATGCTCCGTGTCCGTATCGAGCACCGCTGCCTTCTTCCAACCCAAAGGAAATGACAACGCAGTGCACTGGAGGGGCCTTCCAGGCGAGGAGGAGTCCGTGTTACCTTCCACCTCTTTGCTTCTGGTGCTTATTTTTTAATGAAAAGGAAAAAAAACCAAAAACCAAAAGACCAACAAGGCAAAAAAAAACCCAACCCCAGCAGAGCTGAAGGCCTCACCCTTCCCTCGCTACGGAGCAATTTCCTACGCTGCGATGACGCTCTTTGAAACCTGCCGCGAAGGACAAGCTGGTGCCGAAAGCCAAATGACTCCAAGGTGCTATTTATTATCCTCTAATGGTGGGAAGGGCCGTCTGTGGTGGGGAGGGAGGATCATTCAGGCGTTGGTTTCAATAGAAGCGTGGTTGTGCCCGGCAAGAAAACGGGGTTGTGGTACCGTCACCCCAACTGATCCCTCAGGGTTGGAGCTGCTGGCTGCCAGCACTGCTCCCCGCAGCCCCATGCAGACACTGTGTGTTTCTATCGGCGTTGGTGCACGTTGGGAATTGGGTGTATGTGTCCAACTGCTGCCATCAGTGCTCATCCCTGTGTGTGCAGGGGCTGCAGTGGAGGGATGGGGGTCGTGCAGAAATGTTCTTGTTGAGCTGTACAAACTCATGTTGCACTGTAGCTCCATGCAGGGCCCCGCTGCTGGGTTTGAACAGGCAGATCAGTCCCCGTGTCCTACCATCAGCCTTCACAACCATCCCCAAGGTCCCAAAGCTGCCCCAGCTCCGTGCCAGGCAGCTCTCAGCTCCCTCAGATCTATATTTATTGTCAGCCCTGTACATAGGAGGGGCCCTCGCAGCCCCCACTTCTGTGTAGACAAATGCATACAGTGCATACGGATGGCTGTAGCTTTGCTTTTATATGTTAAGTCTATTTAAAAACAGAACCCCTACACCCAACCCCTCACCCCTTTGTTTCTGTGACATTCCATTCCATCCCACACCACAAGAGCTGGGAACCCCCCCAGAGCCCGGGGTGACCCCTCAGCTTTATTTCATCTTTGGAAACGTTTCCCATTTTTCCTTCCTGCCCCTTTTGGACACTGAACCCATCAGTGCCCATTGGGTGCACTCTCAGAGCTGAGGATGTGAAAGAAAGAGGTTAGAAGTGAATTAAAGCAGGAAACTCCATAGAAAAGCTGACATAGTGTGTTAGCATTACCATCCAGCACTGCTCCTCTATGGGGGCTGCACTCTGTGTCCCAAACAGAGCCCTCTGAGCCACGCTAAGGGCTGGAGCTTCACAGCCCCATCAGGAAGGGAACAACTGGAATCCCTGCAATACTACAAACAAGACGACCTTATTTTATCTCATCCCATGACTCCTATGAGAGCGGTGCTGGATGGTTCTCTGTTCGTTTCGGTCACCCCTCGTTGTGTTTTGGGTTCCTGCCTCTGTTTTTAGTTCTGTGTAGGACAAGTGCTGTGTGTACGGCTCCCACCTCTATTTATTTCTCCACGTGCTTTAAACCTGCCTGCAGAAATCAAGACAGACAGAAAGAGGGCGGCGTTCGGAGATGATGACGATGAATTATTTCCTTTAGCTGGGAATATTCTATACGAGAACTGACTCTAATCACTATTATCAAGCCTGTGTTTGTATTGAAGGTGTATTTAATATTGCCGGGGAGGAGATTGTGGTCTCAGAGGTCAGCAGAGGACGTGGCTGTGTTGTACCGATTCCCTGTCGATGTAGTTCAGTCGATAGGACCTTCCTTTGGTCTGTCTGCCCGGCACCCGGAGCTGTGCCCTCTGACTATACATACATTGTGATGGGACTTAGCGTAGACGTACGTGCAGAAATCAAATCCCTTTCAATAAACTGGGGAAATTGCTGCTAACCTTTTGTCTGATTTCTCTATGTTCACCTCCAGCCTCCATCAGCTCCTGCCTTCATCCTGCAGCATGGGGCAGGATCGCTCTGCTGGGATGATGCCATCCCGACCCCCCCCATCCCAGCCCCACAGCACCACGCAGCTCAGCATCACCCTTTAACAAAAAACCAAAAAGAATCCAAATCTTTTATTCTTTTTCTCATGAATCCCACCCACCCCAGCACCTCCCCAACCCCATCCCGGAGGCACCCAACGTGGGGACCCCCCGAACCCCAGGCAAAGGGGGAGTAGGACTGAGCCTGGGGAAGGGATACAGGGACTGGGAGGGGACAGGAGAGGGGGAAAGGCCAAGGAGCCCCACCAGTCCTATGGGCTGGAGGCAGTGCAGCCCAAAGGGGGTGGGGGATTGGAAGGAGGGGGAAGGTGGGGAGGGGGAAGTACTTAAAAAATAGGAATTTTCATATATTTCATTTAAAAAATAAAAACACACGAAGGAGGGGGAGAAAAGGGGGGGGGGTTGGGGGGGGAAGAAAAAAGGGGGGAAAAAAAGGAAAACAAAAAACGAAACAAAACAGAAAAGGTCTTTGTGCAGTTTGGCTTAGTGCAAACGGGCGCGTTCTGCAGGCACTTCCCGGAGTGCGGCCCCCGGCGGGAGCAGCTGCTCCCCAGGTACAAAACAGAGAGAGGAAAACACGCCACGAAGAGTAAAAACCCCCACGGGGCGCAGGGGGGGGCACCCCGTGTGTCTGTCAGCCCCCAGTTAAGGCGAGGGTAGGGAACAGGACCCGCCCCCCCCACCCCCCAAAGCCCCAAGGCACAGCTTCTCCCAGCAGCACGTGCCCCCCCCCAGCAGGGACGTGGGCTGCAGGCAAAGGGATGGGGGGCACGGAGGGGGTTAGCTTATTTTCAGAGGATAAAGAAAGGGGGGGAAGCTCTGTGTTGGCGCGGGGGGGGCTGTGTGCATTAAGCTTTAGGGGGGAAGGGAAGGCAGGGCCAGGCCCAGCTGTGCATGCCCCCACCACCACCCCACAGTCCTCCCCCCAACAGCGTGGGGGCTGTTCCCTGAGTCCAGCCCCGGGGGGGAGCGTGTGTGTGTGTGTGTGTGTGTGTGTGTGTGTGCGCGGGGTGGGGGGGCGCGAAGGCACCTCAAGTGCAAAATGTGCAAGAAGGAGAGCTGGGGGGGCACGGCGGCGGCAGGGCTCAGTCGAGGAAGCGCTGGCAGGCTTTCTTCCAGCGGCACGCCGTGCACCACAGCTCCCTGTTCTCCATGCCGTACACCTTGCGGCACTTCTTGGCCTCCCCCCGGGGCTTCCTGCGGGGCAGCGCTATGTCAGTGTGCTGTTAGGGATGGAGGAAGGAGCAGAGGGGATGGGGACACGGCCACACCAACTCACCTGGGGACAGCGGGGGGCTTCGGCAGCGCCGGGGTGGGCAGAGCCGGCGTCCTCGGCACGGGCACGGGGGGACCTGAAGGACGTTTCTCCCCACCTGTGGGTCCTGAGGGGCAGCCCTGGGGACACGGCACCACGTCAGCACCCACGGGCACACGCAGCAGCTCTGAGCACTGAGTTACACCCCAGCCTCACCTGGTACGCGTGGTCCGTGTGGACGTGGCAGAGGCCGGGGGGTGGCGGGGGGCTGCGGGGGGAGCCCAGAGGGGGCTCAGGGCTGGGGAATGGCGGCAGCTCGGGGCCGGGGAACGCGGGCGGCACGGAGGAGGTGGGAGAGACGGGCGTCAGGCTGGAGAGTCCATCTGTCAGCGAGTCCACGTCCACGTCCAGCTCCGTGTAGTAGAAATCCTCCTCACCGTCGCTCTGCTCCAGGTCGGCTTGGCGGCTGTAGGGGAGCGGGGTTGGACTGGGGGCGGCCCCATAGTGGGGGTCTGTAGGGTTGGGGGCTCTGGGGGCTGCCCCAGCGCTTACCCCAGGTGTGCGGTTCGGATGTGCTTCTGCATCCCTGAGGAGCTGCTGAGGACTTTGCCGCAGCTCTTCCACAAGCACTTGAACATCACTTTGGTGGAGTTCTGCGGGCGAGTGGGGTCAGGTCAGCAACTCCAGCCCTGTCCTCATCACCATCACCATTCCCATCCCCAGTGCCATTCCCAACCCAACCAGCACCCCAACCATCTTCTTCATCCCCATCCCCAACTCTATCATCAAGCCCACCCCCACTCCCACTCACATCCCCACCCAAGTACTTCACCTCCAAGCACTACCAACCCTTATAATCATCTCCATTCCCAGCCTCACCACCTCCAGCCCCAAACCTATGGCTTCCCCACCATCATCTCCAGCCTCAACCCCATCATCAGATTCATCCCCAACCTCATGCCCATCCCCATTCCTGTTGCCATCCCACCTTCCTCTTCCGCGGGGTGGGCTCTCCAAACATGAAGTGGGTGCTGTCAGGTTCCTCGGGGCCGTTGTCTGGCGCCAAGGTGGGCAAGAAGGCACTGGGGTCATGGCTGGAGAGTGGGGGTGAAGGGGTGGAGGGGGTGGAGTGGTCGCTGGGGGGGTCCCAGCTCCATTCCCCGCTGGTGTTGCTGCTGCTGCTGCAGCTGAAGGACATGGCTGGTGTCTCCTTCCAGATCCCACTGCCAAGCTCTGCTGAAGAGAAGGAAGGTCAGGTCTGCACCACACACCCAGGGACAGAGGCTCAGTGTCCCCACAGTGCATTCATATACCTGGGCCAGGGGGTGCTGGGGGGTGGCCGAGCCCCAGAGGGCTGCTGGAGAGGCTGGTGAGCACAGCGGCTGCCATCACTTCATCGATGCCTGCCTTGCCAGGGAGCTTCCTGCCAGGGTGAGCACAGGGGGCTGTGATGAGCACGGCCAGGACCCCACACCACCACCCCTCTGTGCCCCCCACCTCCCACCAGGGTGCCCACAAGCTGAGGAGGGGACACTGTGAGCACTGACACCTGCACTGTGCCACATACAGCTGAGAAAGCAGCCTTAGCCCAGCTGGGGCCAAACAACTTCCTGAACTGGAAAAAAAAAAAAAAAGACAAAATTAAGAAAAACTAAAACAAATGAGAAAGAGCCAAAAAACAAAGTGAGCGAGAGGTCAGCAGCAGCAGAAGCCATTTTGCTGCAGCGGGACAAAGCGGGGCAGCCCTGGGTTAGGGCTGCGTGGGGCTCTGCTCTGCTCTGCTGAAAAGCAGAGGGAACAAACAGCACTTGGAAAGCAGAGCAGGGATTTCTCTTCCTGCGCCCCGAGCTGTTCAAATTCGCGCCTCCACGCACACAGTCCCGAATGGACTCGGTGCCAAGCAGCTGCCGCCCGCCCCGACGGCTCCGGTTACGGCACCGGGCGCTGTGCCACGGCCCGGGCTGTGCTGGGAGCCCCAGGGAGCAGCGATGGGCTCTGCGTCCAGAGAGAGGAAGGGCTGGGGGGACCCACACGGCTTCATCCACATGGGTGAGACGAGAGCACAACCCCACCCTGACCCATCTCCATCATCTCCATCCTCATCCCTGTTCCCAACCTTACAACCATCCTCCCCATCCCCCCATCCCCATCCCCATCCCCGCTCGGTCCCTCCATACCTGTGTCCTGGTAGGGGGATGCAGGTTGCGTGCAGCGCCAGGCACCGCTCCAGCCCCGCGTCCAGGACCCTCAGCATCGCCTCCTGCTCGGGGGGCTGCAGCCCCAGCGGGTCCCCCAGGCACCGCAGCCAGCCCCGCGCCCCCGGCAGCCCCGCACTGTGCCCGGGCAGCGCCTGCAGGGAGAGGGCGGCCGTCAGGGGCTGATCCCGCTGCTGGAGGATCCCAGCCCCATTAGATTCCCTGGTCTCTAAGGTGGGTTAGGAGGTGGCAGCGCTGTGCCGGGCTGTGGGGGGATCCCACCGGCTGCGTGTCCCAAGTGGATCCCAAGCAAATCTTCCATCTGGAAGCAGCAGGATCCCCCCAGGCACTGACTATGGGGTGTCAGCACCCAATGGATCCCTCTGCGGGTGGATCCCAAGGAGACCCAGCGGGGCTGTGCTGGGCAGGGCTGGCATCCTCCAAAGCAGCGGATCCCTTTGGAGCAGCGCACCAGGATCCCACAGGATCCCCGCGGTGCTTTTAGCGGCTCCCTCCTCACTCGGGACATCCCCCAGGGCTGGGATCCGCTGGGGACCCCTCCCATCCTTCTCACCTGGGACACCCCTAAGGGCTGGGATCCAGTTGGGACCCATTTTGGAACCAGCCGGGATCCATTTGGGAACGGCTCGGTATCTCCGGCCGGGATCCCATCGTGCTGCAGCCGGGATCCGCCTCAGACCCCGGTCGGCCCCACAGGGCGGTTCTCGGTATCCCCGGACCCCCCCCAGCCGCTCCCGCCACAGGCTCCGTGGGGGCGTGTCCGCCGTTCTGCCGCCAGCGGGCAGCAGCGGATCCGTGCGGGGGCGGCACCGCAGGACGGGACAGCACCGGGACCGCGGGGGGCGGCCGGTGGGGGCTCCCCTCCCGTCTCCCCACCCCCTATAAAACCGCCGGGGGAAGTTTTCTCGCTGTCATCCGCCGCCGCCCCCCGGTACCTGCGGGGTCCCGTCGTTCTCGGGCGGGAGGCGGCGTCGGGCGCGGCGGCGTCGTGCGTCGTGCGGCGGCAGCAGCAGCGCGCAGCCGGCGGGTGTCGGTGCGGGCTCCATGCGGGGCGGCGGCGGCCGCGGGGCCGGGCCCGGCGCGGGGCGGGGGGGGAGCGCGCCGGCGCGCGGCCCGGTGTCGGCGGTGACCACGCCCCCTCCGCGCCCCGCCGCTTTTTCCTATTGGTTCCCTCGTGGCGGGATGGAACGCGGCCGCCTCGAGGGTGGCTCCCGATTGGTCGAAAGGCGCTGCCACTTGGCGCGCCGCGCCCCGCCCCGCCCCGCCGCGCACCGGCCCCGCCGCCGCCACCACCGCCCCCTTAGCGGCCATCTTCGAACCGAACCGCCCCGCCCCGCCCGCACCGGCACCGGGGGGGGGGGGGGGCCGCAAAGCGACGTCGTCCCATCTACGAACCGCTCCGGGTTCGGGGCGGCCCCGGGCGACCGAAGGCTGAGGGGACCCCCAAAGTGGTGCCCCCCCCCCACACACACACGTGATAACAGGCTGCGGAGTTACACGGACGCTTCAGATCCGAAGGGCTTCAAATCCCACCCCCGTCCCAAAAGAAAGTTGCTCCCCCAGGATCAGCGGGTTCCCCCTCATTACACTGACCCCCCCCGTAACTCTGCTGCTCCTCCCCCAAATTCTACATAGTTGGAGTTCCCCCCCCCCCCCAATAAAACCCACAGGGAACCTTCAAAGCTGCAGCTCCCCCCATCAGCCATAGGGTTCCCTGTCAGTTGTAGGGCTGCCCCCGAAGTTACACCCCCTCCCCAATGGGAGGACCCCCCCCATAAGCCGTAGTGCTTCTCCAAAGGTACGGGGCCACCGCAGCTGTATTGACCCACCCGCATCTACACGGTGTCCTTAGGGGGACCGAAGCTTTGTTAGCACCCAGGATGAGTTTGGGGCTCTCCCAAAGGCTGCAGGTGTGCAAAGCTCTCCTGGGGTACCTGTGTTTATGGGGTGCCCGGAGCATGTGGCTGCACAGGGTACAGTGGGGGCACAAGTTGCATGGGGTGCATGTGGTGGCTGCATTTATGGGGGGCACGAGTGCACAGGTTGGCACAACCCACATTGTGCTTGTAGGGCAGCAAACAATGGGTGCTGTCCTGGCTCTGTGCTGTTTGATTTGGGGCCTGAAGGCCAGGACAGAGTCCGTGCAGCTGTGTCCTCTCATTCACCCCCCCCCCCCCCCCCCCCCAGCAGCCCCATGTGTCTGGCCTGGGTGTCCCCTTGCCCCTCAGTGTGCAATAAAAAGGGTGGCCCTGGGGCATTTAATTAGAAACAATAGGGAGCAGCCACCAGGGGTTGGGGTAGAAGGGCAGGGGCTCCCCACAGCCACCCCCCACCTCGGGTTAATGGTTAACACCAGGGCGATGGAGCCCACGTTGTGCAACCGAGCCGGCACCTTGGGTGCATTGCACAAGGTGTAGGGCACAGCATGGGGCTGTGGGGGACATGGGGCTACAGGGCACTGGGGGCTGTATGGAATTACATACAGGCCCTATGAGTTCGGGTGCTGTGCTGGGGTACAGAGCGGCTCAAGCTGGGGGCTGTATGGGCAGGAGGGGAGAGAGCATGGGGTGCAGCACCATATGGTGTGCAGCAGAGCATACAGCACCGTACAGTGTGAACCACAGCATGCACACAGCACTGCAGTGCACAACATGCAGCACGTGGTGGGATGGGGAATGGGGTGGAGAAAATAAGGGTGGGGAAAAAGGCTGGAGAAAAGGGGATGGGAAAGATAAGGATGGGGAAAGGGGGTGAAGGATATGGGGGAAGAGAAGATGGGAGACGGAGAAAAGGAGACGTGGGGAAAATAGGGACACAGAAACGGGGATGGGGAAAAGAGCATTGGAGAAGGTTGGTGAGATCGGGATGTGGAGATGGGGATGGTGAGAACGGGGCCGGGACACGCAGCAGCGCAGCAGGGAGCCCACGTGCGCAGCATCCCCTCGCCCCGCCCCGTGCCCTTTCCTATCTGCCCCCATCTCGCAGGGGATGGGCCGGGCTGTGCTCGGTGCACGTTGCGGTTTGGCACCCGGCTCAGCCCGGCGGCAGCAGCTCGTTCCTCCCCGTGCGGAGGACGTAACATCCCCAGCGTTCTGCTGAGCTCCGTGTTTTCGGTCCTCAGCTCTTCGCCTGCTTCAATCGAGGGCAGATCTGGGGGAGGTGGGCGCAAGGTTTCCTTCCTTCTTTCCTTCCTGGTGATGGAGGTGAAAAGTGCCAGGGGACGATGGGGACGATGGGGATGTGCAGCCACCCCACAGTTACCTTGGGGATGCTGGAACATGGAGTGGAGCTGTACAGGCTCCCAGTGCTGCCCCATTCTGCCCCAGCATCCCTGCCCTGGGTGACCCAGTCCCACAGTCCATGCCTGCAGCCAACTCATGGCAATGACCCCAACCCACATCTGGACCTCCCATAGAACACTGGAGGCAGCACCAGGCATCCCACCATAACCACCCATCTGGGGCATCCCTGTGCCGAGCTGCTGGCACCGGGTGGGACAGGACAAGGATGCTTAAAGAGAAGTAACGTAAGATATATACAGAGCTCACATTTGGCACAGCTGTGTGCCCATCCCCACCGTGTGGGGCAGAGCCGCAGTGCCCAACCTCCATCCAGCTGTTTGTCCATCCATCCATCCGTCCATCCTCTCTCCCACACTGGGATTGCTATAGGTTGGTGATGTAAACCTGCAGCCCGTTGGTGGTGCTCCAGCCAGCACCTCCCCGAGGATCCCCTCCCCACATATCACCAACGCTCTCATAGAGATTATCCTGCTGGGGGGGCTTCCCCGGACGGTCCCGTTTTGCTGCTTTCTTCCAGCGAACATCCACAGCTTCATAGTCCGGCTCAGCACCACGAGCAGCCCAGGCTCTGTCATTGATGGCCTCGTAGCAGGGCTCGGAGGGGGCTGTGGGCCAGCAGGCAGCTGGGGGAGGCTCCTCATGGGGTGGGGATGCTGCAGGGCCATGGTTCCTCTTCTTGGTGGCTTTGCACACCGTTGAGTACATATCTTCCAGCTGCAGAGGGAAGGGGATGGTCTGGAGGCAGATGACCCTGG
The DNA here is from genome assembly GCF_054131305.1 of Coturnix japonica. Taxonomy (NCBI): domain Eukaryota; kingdom Metazoa; phylum Chordata; class Aves; order Galliformes; family Phasianidae; genus Coturnix; species Coturnix japonica. The sequence goes on along the minus strand of NC_140681.1, from coordinate 11,279,846 downwards.
GAACCCCCCCAGGGCATCCCTAGGACCCCACAGCCCCGGTAGGGCTCTCTCACCCTGGAGAGCACTCTGTGCATCTCCTACCCACATCTGAGCTCCATCCCAATCCCCCAAAACACAGCTGGAATAGTAGAATATCCCATTGTATGCCCTTCTCTGTATGCATGCATTATAGGAGAGGTGTTATGGGGGTGCCATACCTTCAGACAGGGTGCATTGCCTGTACCTTCCCAGCATGGTGGGGCTGCAGAGGGTCCCGCCACAGCCCCTTCCTGCTCCTCTGGCAACGTCTTCTTCACCTTCCGGACGCAGGCATAGTCAGCAGCCCCTTGCCCGACCCGGGGGGGACACGCTGAGGTCCCGGTGGCAGCAGGTGCATCATCCTCCCCCATTGCCAAGCACTCATAGAGCGTGTCCGGGGGTACACGATGTGACGGGGCAAAGAGCAGGTTGGAGTAGGTCTGGTCAGAGCCGGGGGGCTCAGGGCCGGGGATCTGGGGCAGCTGGCGGTGCAGGAGGACGGAGCTGTGCAGGGAGTCGGGGGGCATTGAGGACAGGGGGAAATCCATACTGGCCGGACGCTGGTCTGCAGGGAGGAGATGGAACATGGGGTCACTGCACTGCAGCACAGGGTGCGTGGGGTGGGATGCTCGGGGATTGCACACACTCACCCTTGTCCTTGGCCTTCAGGCAGTACAGCTCATGTAGCTTCGTGTCTGACTTGCTGAGCGAGCGCAGCTGTTTCTGTCTGAGCAGGGACTACAATGGGGAAATACCTGCAGTCAGAGCAGGACACCCAGAGCCCCCCCCAGCCCTGCTCACACCCTTACCTCATCTACCAGCTTCACACCGTCTGGAGGGACCTTCTTCCTCCTGCCATGGCTGTGGGAGAAGTGGGACTGAGTGCTGGCAAACTCTACCCAGCTCCAATGGGAACTGCTGTGCAGCCCTCACCCCATCCCCTGCCCCTCCACCAGACTGCAATGGGGGCAGTGCTGCTGGGGGCTTGGGAACATCCTGCACCCAGCTGGATGCACAACTCCAGTGCCCAGGAACCCTCCAAACCCCATTGAATCACACCAGCATCCTGTAAGCATCCTCACAACATATGTCCACCCACTCAACATCCACCCCCAGCATCACCACCACAGCCTCTCCCCCAGCTGGGACCAGCTCTTTTGGGCACAGACCTCCCCCCTCGGTGCACACCAAGGCTGCAGCAGGGGGGTCTGGGTGTGGGGAGCAGCCCTAAAGCACAACGTGTCACTGGGCACATACCGTCGGCAGGCAGCACACAGGGTGCACAAGTAGACCAGGCCTCCGAGCAGGGCCAGGACAGCGAGGGCCACCAGGGGTGGGGGTCCCAGCAGCCCCTCACCATGGGTCACAGCCATGGGAAACCACTTCTGTGAGAGCTGCAGGGCCGAGCTGTGGGGAGAGAAAACACGAGTGGAGCCAGGTATGGGGACAAGGCTCTCAGCACCCAATGCCCAGTGACCTGTTCCCTGCCAGGACCCCACTGTGTGGCTGCTGGGCAGGGGGCTGCCCCGATGCTGCCCACAGCCTCTGCAGGGACAGACACCAGGGACTGTTTTCTGTCCTGCTGCTCCGGATGTTGGTTCCTTTTAAAAAGGAGCAGCACAGAATTCAATGCATTGGAGATCTTACAAAAGAGAAGCCCCAGAAGCACCCCAAATTGTCAGCATGGGACAGCAGGGCTGGGCAGTGACCATGGCATGGGGGCAGAAGAGCTGGGAACCATTTGGTGAGGTCATGTAGGATGCTGCCATCACATCCCCAGCATCGCTGTCCCAGCGGCCGCTCCTTGCTCTGCACACCCCAAAAAGGCCCTCGGGTGTCAATGTGAGAACTTCCCACACCTTCGGAAACATCATCAACTCAAAGCCTTCACCCCCAGAGAGCAATTATTTCCATGTGGAAATGGAGACAGGAGGTCGGAGACACCGACCGGGCTGGGCAGACCGGCTCACATCAGAGCTGGGAAGGAGCTCCTCTCCCTCCATGGTGTTTTAATTAGGCAGCACCGCTCGCTGTCTGAGCATGCACGATGTGTTACCTGCAGCACTCCAGACTGTCCCGGCTGAACTTGTTTGGCTCATTACAGAGGATCAGAGGCTGCAGGGGTGGCTGCACCCGGGGCAGGAGCAAGGAGAGGTGCTGGGACTCAGCGATACGCAGGAATGGTGGCTGGAGGTGAATGGGGCTCCAAGGGCAAACTTCTCTTGCTGAGACAAGCACACATGGGGGCGGCCCATCCTACAGCCATCCATGAGTTGTCTGGATTTGACAGTGAGGTTCTTCAGCTGAAGTTAACTCAGAGCACTTCTCCTGACCTACTTTGCCCACCCCCTCCTCTGTGCAGGAGGTCTGCGGTTTCTCCTGTGTTTTTGACCTAAAAAATGGTCCATTTTTAATGCTCTTTGGCACGTTTGGGTTCTGCACTCACTGGGAACGGCCCCCTCAGGGACTGGGTGCTGCTTCTACGTGTTACCAAGAGTGACCAGTTTGAGACCCAACACCTGGAAGCCCAACGCTCTGACCGAGCAGGTCTGCAAGACAGAGATTACAACCAACTGCAACGTGCAGCTCGATTTCCTGCTAATAAAGTCATAGATCACCACATCCCAGGGCTGCTCCGAGGGCAGGAGCTGCAAAGTTCAGCATTGCCATCAGCCCCACTGCTTTGAAGGTGGCTGCAGCTCCGTAGTCATGACACACACTGGGGAATCGCCCCATGTCACGATGCCTCAGCACCAGCACTGAACCCAGTTTCTTACTCCAGTCTATGAGGGTTTTTCAGCTCCAAAAGCCACGTTACTAAAAGCTCGAGTTCCTCAGCTGGGCCTCATGACAACGAAATTCGATTTCCTGTCAATTTAAGTTCTGCTGCTGCTGATTTTGCTCATGTGATTCACTGGGGCAGATAATGCTGCACCAACACGATGTTGAAACAAGAGGAGGGTCTGCAGATCCAGCACAGTGCATCCCATTCACAATGGCCATTGGGGCCACAGCCAACACAGCACAATGCCCTGCAGAGTTGTACTGAACAAAGCCCCACCAAGCAGATGTAGGGGGTTTCGGTCCCCAGGTGTGAAAAGCAAAAGCCTCCTAACCATCAGCCAACAGCACTCAGCCTGCCCAGGACAAAGGGATGCCAGCAGTAAAGATGAAGAATGTTCCTGCACTGCGCTCATGCGGCTCTGAGAGGGGATCCGAGCTCCCATTGAGATAACTAAGAAAAGGGCCCAAAATCTCTCTCAATACCAGACCCAAACCCCACCGAGCTTCCATGAGCACTTCTAAGACCCAGCAATAGCAATGCAGACCAAGGCACACTCCAGATCGCAGCATGAGGGGATGCAGGAGGTGTTTGCCCAGATCTGCTGGCTGCCTCCGTGCCCCACATTCAGCACAGTCCTACATCATTTCAGATCAACCAGAGGCTGTTTCAGTGATCACATTGAAGCCTCCACATTGCCCCGCTCACAGGAGCTCAGTTGGTTTCCTCCAGAGCCGTTCTGGATTCAATCAGCAGCTGAAGCCCAAGCAATGCTGCCGTGTTCAAGTCCTTTCCCTCCTTCCCCATCCCCAATGCCAGCAGCACCACGCACAAACCCTGCACACCTCCCTGCAGCTTCACCCAGCCGATGCTACAACTGCAGCACTGAATATAGGAATCCCACCTGTCCAGTCCAGCTGGCTGCAGCAGCATCTCCGACAGCTCTGCAGTTCCCACATGGATTAAGTGCTTTCCAGCCTCAGTTTAGTCAGACACGTTACCAGGCAAGAAAGGGACCATCACTTACGTTGCAGAACCTCAGAAGCCGGTGAGTGTGAAGAACAGGAATCCAGCCATGCCCTCTTCCTCACCAGTCAACCTGGAGAACTTCTTTAAACCACAAGACTGCTCCTCATCAGGGGCTCCCAAACATCCCAAGCATCTCGATCCAAGCTCTCCCACTCTTCAGCTCAGTGTCGGCAGGCAGCTCCGTGCAGATACCACGCAGCACAAGACCACAGCTTCCTGACCTGCAGAGCTTGTTGTTTCACCCAGCAGCAGGCTGGGCTTCTCCCCGCCTTGGCTGCAAGCAGGCTCTGCAGGCACCCAGCTCACAAGAGCACCCTCTGCCGCTCTCTGTTCCGGCAGAGCTGGTTTTGGAGCCAGCTGTGTGCCTGCAGGTGAACGTAAGGAAAGAAGGGGTTGCCACATGTAGTCATTACCTTGCAAACAGCGCCTTAAAAGGGCAGAGGAAAAAAAAATAAGTCAATCTTTATTCACCGGGGATGAGTCCTGGGTGGGAAGCAGCAGCCGTGAGAATGGAAGCCTGAAAAGTGAAGCTGTGGGCAATCAAAATACAGCTCAATAGAGACACAGGGACAACGCTTCCAATTGTGAAATGTAAAATACCAAACAGCATCGGGGCACAAAACAAACCAAGGAGTTACACTGCCCAGCTCATCAGTCATGGGCCACTCCAACAGGCACTCGTGCTAAGCTGGGCACACTGATCCTTGTCACCACTCAACACTTGTGTGTGGGAAACCAGCAGACATCAGGGAGGGCACTGAGCAGCCATTGTTAAAGCCCTGAGTCAAACCCAGAGCACTGAGAACACCAATTCCCAACAATGAAGAGACTTCAGCCAAATGAGTTACAAACAGACGGATGCATCGCACTCGAGGCAGCCCACAGCACCTTTCACAGCAGAATCCCATTGCTTTCCAGGAGGAACCAGGCACTCTGACAGGCTTCCTGACTGTATTAATCTCGCTTATCTTCGCCGTTGCTCTTTGTTTTCCGAAGGGCGTCTGCAGTAGTGCTAAATCACATCTGGGCTCTGATGGTATCTCCTTCAGCCGTAGGTTTTCTGGTTAGCTCGGCAGTGAATCAGACAGGCCGGGCCCCCACAGGGTGATGCAGTTCTGCCCAAGCTGACGGCTTCAGAATCTTCTCAGAAGCAGATAAAAAGGTGGCATGAAGGGAGCGAATCTTTCCATGAGACAGAAAATGACTCAGAATAAAAGGAAATTGATTTGGGTTTTGGTTTTTTTTTTTCTTTAATTAAGAAAAAAAACGTGTCCTGGCTTGAAATCACTAACAATTTATGATGACTGTTTTTTTAAAAAACCAACACAATTACAATGAATAAATCCCACTGGAAAGAGAGGCTGAGGAAATCACCAGCTCCTCTCTGGGGCAACGGCCAACTGCAGCCAACAGGGAATACAACCTTGGGGAGAGGACATCCCTCCTGTGAGAGCACTGACCACGCAGCAGGGAAGGGCACCTCGCCTGGCCTGCTCCCAGGCAGGGCTGTGTGCTCAGCACACACACACACACACACACCTCCCAGTCCTCATGCTCAGTCTGACCTGAGACTGGGTCCTGAAGTTTCTTAATAAAGGATGGGCATTCAGAGAGCCATATAGGACTGAAAATCTCAAGTAAGGACAGAAGCCCAATGTTCCCTGTAGTGTTGTTCCTAGCGAGGAGGTTTGAGAATCTGTTACTCTGCTGTCTTACTCCCCCAGCTTTGGCACTCATGGAACCACACAGCTTCCCATGCCAAGTCGATGGGTTAGGCTATAGTATGTCTTAGGGATACTCTTACACTCAAATTGAAGAAATATGATGCTTGAGGCCCCTAATACCCAGCCCTGAGCTGCCAGTTTTCTGTCTATGCATTACACAAGGTTTATGAGAAACTGCTCCTTATCTAAGAGTTCTCCCCATAGCAAAGAACAGAAGGTGTAGAGAGCAGCTGAAGCAATTTGCCTTTGTTGTTCTCAACTAACATATGCCTTTTCTGCTCTGTCAAAACGTGCCTGGGACCCTGCCTCCACTTGTGTTCATCAGTTGGCTGCAAACACAAGCCACAACCGATGGCAGGATGTGGGGCTTTCAAAGGCCCTCCTCATCCTGTTCGTAGCCAGCAACGTTATCATCTGAGCAGCTACACACTCTGGCTACTGCACAGATGAGAGGAAAGAAGTGTGCAAGATAGCAGAGAACTGTATTTCTTGTAGCTAGTCCTTACACAAAGTTCAAGACTGGACAGATGTGGGCTCCTCCTCTTCCCAGCAGAGCTCAGAAGCATCTGGTTTCAGGAACTGCTGCTTTTCAGCCCAGTTTTTGGGCTGGGAGTGCAGCCTGAGGCCCAGAGAAGCAGGACAGCTCATCCAGGCTTTGAGGCCATGAGCACAAGAGTTAGCTAGAAGGATAACCATGGCAGTCAAACACCTTCCTCAGAGACTAGAATTCAGTCATCTTCTTATGTGTGTCTGCTTTCTTCTGCTCCCGCTGCAGACTGGCTTCCTGGGCCTGCAGCTGCCCCAGCTGTTTGTGTGCATTAGCCAGCTTCTCCTCCAGCTGAGCGGCAGCAACGCTGTGCCTGAAAGCAAAAAGCATCATAGCAATGTGTCATCCTGCATGGTTAAGATCAGAGATCTGTCACCATCCTAAGAGGGTCTTCCCTTTCCTATGGGATCAGGCCAAGGCACCTGTTGAAGGTAGGAAGTACCTGATGCTCGGCACAGTCTGGGCTAGAAAACATCCTCCAGTGCTGCTCAGCAGCAGCACTTCAGAGATGGGAATGGGAAGGAAAGGACTATGGGACTTCTCCTGAGAGAGCTCCTCTCTTTAACACAGCCTGAATTCCACCCAAAGGACCTCAGACACACCTGCCAGTGTCCAAGCTGAGCTGAAGCACACGTTAAAGGTTCTCTCCCTCTACTTCTCCCCAGGTCATGCACAATAGTTTCCTTCCTTCCTCCCACACCTAATTTCAAGCCCACACCTTCCCAAGTGCACCAAGAATCCTCAGTTTATCCCACAGCCCAAAAGAGAAGTTTTTCGTACCGCCCAATATTGCGTGCCAGGGCCTGCTGGATTCCTCTTATATCCTTCTGTGTTTGTTCAATCTTTTCCATTGTCTGGAAGAGGCGGACACTCAGGGCCTTCTTGGTGCTCTTGCTGGCATGGTAGATCTCTTTGCTTTTCCTTTCCGGCAGTGTCATACCTCCAACCTTCTCTCCTGTGTTCTTCCCTCTCAGTTTCTCATTCAGAAAGTCAAACACATTGCGGGGTGGCTTGCGGCTGCCTGTGGGGGACCTCCCAGTGTTATTTCCCTTTGCTCGGGATTTCTTTGAATTGCCAGGGTCCAACCTCCCCTGTTTCTTTCTCTGAAGCACCTCAGCACACTGGTCAAGGGACTTCCCTCGAGGAAGTACCACCGCCTGCACCGGCTCCACTCGGCCATCAGAATTCTTCCCAAGCCCTGAGAGGGAAAAGCCAGGAGAGTCACCAACCCATTACCAAGAGGAAGGACATCCCCTCTCCAAGTCAGATCCCACCACAAACTCACACTGACAGTGACAAGCTTAGAATAAGCAAGCAGGCTTTGGACGTGCAAAATGTCGTAACTACCATCCAAGTCAAGGGAAACAGCCAAAAGCTGCAGCTCATCTATGTAAATCGACAACAGGAGCCTTCCTCAAGCAGAAGATAAGTGATAAAAAGCCCAAGGCCAATAACCAGGTCAGTTTCTGTAAGACAAGGTTCAGTTTCACATCCTTGGCTTCTCAAGGAAGGTTCTTCTTAAAACTGGTTTGGTTCCTCTGGGAGAATCCGAGATAAATCAAGTAGCAAACTGGCCTCTCAAAGCCCCCAAGGCTCCATCCAATTTGTGTAGTAAGAAGCTAGTTTAGCAGGCTTTGAAGTCCACGTCTAGAGCCAGGAGATGCTTTAATACAGACATCACAAGCTTCATAAATCAGTTCCTTTCTACCTACCTAAAGCCTTTGAACAGCTCATTCAACAGTTCTCACAGCTTTAATCATTAACCTGACCATGGTTTTAAATGCCTCCAACTTTTGCTGTTACCATAAAAGAGCTGGTGCACACATGCGGCTGTACTTCGATTAGATAGTTCTCTTCTTGCCTACCAACATTTCCACCCAGGGGTGATTCATCACATACCTCAAGCCTTATCTAACAGGCCCTTCAGCAAAGTTTTTGCCTCGTCCAAAATCTTGGTCTTCTTACCTAGCCTTAGGATGCGTCACAAGACTGAGACTGCAATGCAGGCAGGCTCTCACACCACCATGATAACCCTCTTTCCTTACCTTTTCCAAACTCGTATCCCATCTGAACGAGCAGTTTGGAGCCAATGCCACGAGTGTGGGCTTCCCAGCCACCGAAAGAGGAACTGCATGCAGGAACCCATTCTCCATTCTCTGGAACCCCAGAATCTATCACTGTAACACAGAAAAGACAAACCGGTGACACACGGACACAAAGCTGATTTGCAAAACCTTCAAGAGCATGAAAACCCTTCTTGATGTAGTACAATGTACTGCTCCCACCACAGAATTGTTCAGCAGCTCCTCCAGCCTTACTTGCTCCTGCTATGCTGTCACCTTTTACAAACACCACTTAGAAGGTTATTTGAGAGCTCTCATTTGAGTTAACGCACATACCATCTCACAGTTCCAAGCAGAATCGCCTAGAAGTTTCTATGTTTCTTTTCTTTCCTTTCTTCTGGAATGGTCAGATTGACATATGACATCCCAGCAAAGTTTGGCACTGTGGCACATAATGTGCTTAATTAGTGCCTCCAGTGCATGTCAGTAGCATGAGGATTCTCCAGGCTACTATACTAATGATGTGTTATTAGCACTCAATAATCTCCATTAGGCTGAATTTACTGAGCGATAGGACACAGCTTTGTCCCTGTGACAAAACAGGGGCACAGACAGAGTGCTATCTGTGTATGCTCAGAGAACCTGGTTCTGTTGGTGTCACCTCTTCATAGTAAAAAGCCAGGCACAGCTGTTACTCATCAAGACACTGGGAGGTTTGAATACCTGTGCCTGGGATCTCTTACTCCTGTTGTGTTATACAGCTCCGTGTAGGCTCCGGAGAGATTAGAAGTCTCCTGTTTTACTTGCTCAGCTCACACACCCACTTGAAAAACAGACTAAGAACTGGAACGCCATTATAAAACATTGCGCCCTCTACCTGCTGCTACAGAAACATCTGAGCTTCACCAGACTCATACTGGTGACAGAAGGCAGACACAGATCACAAGGCACTTCTCTCACACCCCCACCACCCTCTCACCTTTAGCATAACCAGAATCATCAACACTGTCTTCATCAGATTCAGCAGATGAGGCACCATCTTCACTTCGTAGTGGGGGAATTATACTATCTCCTTCTACAACAGCTTCCTTTAGCAGCAGGGAATCAAACTTCACCGTGTAGTAACCACTGTCAATATCTACAGAAGGAAAAGCAAGAAACAAGAGTTCAAGTAAACTCTCAATACAAACACCGCAGAGAGCTTCCTCAAAGTTGGCTTCAGGGAATGATGCGGGAGAGGAGGAAGGCCTGAAGAACACGTGTTAAAACAGCTGAAGGCTTAAGAGATTTACTTATAAAAATAGAGGAATATGGGCTGTCGACAAATGGAACTAAAAAGAAGTTTGACTTACTCCCTCTGACCCAACAAGTGCCAAAGAAAAAACCTTCTCAGAACAGAGGGGAGCCTCTATCAACAGCTCCCACATTACTGCAGTTCTACTCTTAATATGCAATTGTATATGCATGTATATTTCCTATCCTATTCCCTTCCCAAGCCTGACACAACTCAGAACACATTCTCAACTACCTCCAGATTTTTAGTTCAAGGCCACAGCTACATCCTCAAGTGTTTGCTATCATTAACCAAAACGGTCATACTTTGTAATTCCTTCAGCATGGGTGCTCAATCTCTACACAGCTCTGGCACAACACCCACAAACACCACTCACCAGTTATTTTGGCAGCATACCATATCCCATCACTGTGTTTGGCCAGGCAGGCTGAGCCCACCTCCAGGGTACTCAGATTGGGCTCCTGAAAAGGCTGAAGCTCCTCCACAGAGACCACCTGGCCATGTGAAAACCTGGCAGGGAAGACAGAAAAGGAGTCAGATCTACCTCACTGGAAAGGGCTTGAAATATAAACCCCTTCCTTCCTGACAGGAAACTCGAACAAGTTGTCAGCAGAGATGAATCTGCACCAGAAGGTTTATCATGCATCATTTCAATTAAAGAAGTCATTCGTTTTTCACCATATTCATATAATTTATGCTGTGTAATAGAAGAAATAATCCCACTCCCAAGAATGAAGCTTTCCCTGCTAGGGAGATCTCTGAAAAATCACAGATCTTTTGAGATAATGAGGACTGCAAACAGACACACAGATCTCAGCCTCCTGCTCAAAGCAAAGCCAACTTCAAAGCCTGATCAGGCTGCTTAAGGCCTCATCTGGGTTAGATTTGAAGCTCTCCAAAGATGGAGACCCCGCAGCTGGAACAAAGGTACCATCAACAGACAGCCCTGGGTGTTTTTGTTTTAACTCATAAGCCTGTGACTAAAGTAGCTATTGGAATGATCAGGTAAAATCTCTGCAACTTGCCCACAGGGATTTCCACTTCATATCTGCATTACCTGAACTGTCCAGCTCTTTGATGCCACCTGTTACCATACATAATGGATTTTAATAACACCGCAAAATCCCATTGGTTACAACAGCCAGCATGGAACACTCAGATGTTCCAGCCTTTGAATCACACGGCCTTTATCAGCAGCGAGGATACGAGCCCCCTCCCCCTCCATATTTTTCTTTACCGACAGTTCTCTTTAAATCTGCATTTGTCATCCAAGAAGAACGGGCACGGCTTCAAGGACTTGTGAGTCGGGTAGAGATACAGCACTCTGACACCTGCACTGCCATCTTCCAAGTATTCTGTCCCCACAATCATGGCATTATGATACTCCAGCGTCCCCCACGAGCTGTAGTACGGCGCTTTAACCTTCATCCCACTCAATTCCTCCTCCTCCTCCTCTCTATCAGACTCTTCCTCGCTGCATTTCAATTCACTCTCCTTGCTTTCTTCGTCTCCCGTTGCAGATCTCTCGCTGTTATCAGCTGAGGGCTCACCATCAGTCCCCAGCTCAGCAATGGCTTCCTTGAAGGCAGCATATTCCTCATCCTGGGCACAGCTATCGGGATTTACACGCTGATTTACACAGGAGGCGCTTGTATCCAACGCAGCCAACAACTTGCTCTTCTTCACAGCCACCAGGCTGGACTCGGTCAGTTCTATCAGCTGCTTTAAATCTTCTTGTAACTGAATCAGATCCGATCGCTGCGATGGGTCCTGGCCCGCCCCCAGAGCCAGCTCAACCTGCTGCAGCTGGGCGTTGTAGGCCTGGATGGCGGCTTCCAGGCTCTCCTCATCCATTGCGAATAGAAGCCAGGTCCCGGTTTAGGCCTCAATCCGAACCTCCCCGCTCAGCTCCCGCACCCCCACAGCACGGCCGCCATGACACCCCCCCCCCACTTCCGCCCTTCTGAGCAGCCACTTCCGGCTCCTCCAGCTGTCGCGCGACGCCACTTCAGCGACCAATCTCTCCGTAGTGCGCTTGCGCAGTCGGGCCCGCCCCACGCATCCGGCGCCGCTGAGCATTCTGGGAGTTGTAGTTTAAAATAACCCCACCTCCCCGCCATAGAGGCGGTGTGAGAACTACACTTCCCAGAGTGCCTCGCGAGGGACGGCGACGGCGGCTGGTGTGGTGGGGGAGCGAGGCGGCGCTGGGTGACGGGAGGAGCTCCCGGTACCGGGTGAGGGGCTGCGGTGTGCGGCCGGGCCGGGGCCTGCGGGGTACGGCGGGGCTGTGGGGGGCTCTGGGAGCTCAGCCGGGCTCTGAGGGGCGGGGAGGGCGGGGAGGGCTGCGGGATGTGGGGCAGGGGGGTCTAAGGGGCGTTGTGTTGTGACCAACTGCTTGTATAGCGGGTGCTGCAGCAGCGCTGCTGCTGGAGAGGGGAGAGTTTGGGATAGGTGAGGGTTCCTACACACACCGCCTGGGTACGTGGTTTGAAGTTAAAAGAGGGAAGATTTAGGTTGGATGGTTAGGGGGAAGTTCTTCACTAGGAGAGTGGTTAGGAACTGGAACAGGCTGCACAGGGAGGTTGTGGATGCCCCGTCCTTGGAGGTGTTCAAGGCCAGGTTGGACGGGGCCATGGGCAACCTGATCTATGGGGTCTCTATGGGGTCTCTATGGGGTCTCTGTGGGGATCTATGGGGTCTCCTTGGCAACCTGATGTAGTAAAGGTGTATGTTTGGTGGCCCTGCCAGGCAGGGGGGTTGGAACTACATGATCCTTGAGGTCCCTTCCAACCCGGGTCATTCTGTGATCCTGTGATCTGGCTGTGAGCTCGGTTCAGCTGTTGAACATCCCATAATACTGTCACAAACAGAATGATGTGTCACCAACCTGCACATTCTTGCTCAGAACACTCCTCTATATCTTCACACCACTGGCTTCTTTTCTATGAGTCTTATATGTTCTCTAAGTTTCTTTCAAGCAGACTTTAGCTTGCTGTTAAGTCCAAGAGAGAACAAACTTTGAGTTGAGAAGTGAGTTCATAATGGATGCTGTGCATTGTGTGCTGAAACACAGGTTAAGCTACTTGGAAGATCACGTTTTGAACATTGGATCTTGAGCTGTTTGCACTCTTCCTTTTGTGTCTGTGATTTGTCCTAGGGTTGGCTTAAGAGTTACTGATAAACGAGTAATGTCACTTATTAATCTGATGTTGGGAGAAGTTTAGATCGTGGAATGGAAGAATTCCGGAGATAATCTGTTTGTTAATGATTTCCTGGCATCTGTTGCAGGAGCAGGATGTATACTCTGCTGTCTGGGCTCTATAAGTATATGTTCCAGAGGGATGAGTACTGCATCTTGATCCTCGGTTTGGACAATGCTGGTAAAACAGTAAGTGCTGAGCGTTACCGATTGCATGCAGTTCTAAACATCCCCATCTTCAGAGATAAAACTTCCACCAGATGGGTCAGTCTTTGTCTGTAACATGAGCTATTTAAGCGATGTTGCCCCCAAGGAATCAACTTTTATCTCGTATTTAAATTTAGCATAAGCTTTGATAATCCTGTAATCCTTGTGAGCCCTTCTTTCTGCACTGAAATAGGGAGCGAGAAAAGTGCTTTGTTTCAAGGTTAGGTAGGGCAGTATCTATTGGAACAAGGTTCTGCAGTCATGAAAAAGGAGATCTGGGGCAGGGTCACCCAAGGCAGTAGAATATATGAGAGTGAATACTATTTCACGTTCCTTTTCAGACCTTCCTTGAACAGACTAAAACTCGATTTAACAAGAACTACAAAGGGATGAGTCTGTCAAAAATCACAACCACTGTAGGCTTAAACAGTAAGTAAATATGTCTGGATTGTTGTTGTTGTTGTTGTTATTTTGGCCTCCTTGCAAAGTTAGGCAACAGTTCCTTTTGGAGTGTTTGAATTACTTAAGAGTAAGCAAGACCAAAATAGACCCTGCAAATGAAAGTGTTCTCTCCCAACCCCCTTTGTTCTTTTGTGTAAGAATAAGATTGACTTGTTTAGCTTATAAACAAAGGTAACCTTGAAACCATGAAAACCTAACGAAGCAGATGTTCCATTACAGGGCTACACTCAGCAGTAACATTTTGCTGGAATTCTTTGGCCTGATTCTGATATTATTTGTACTGATGTGGTTCTATCTGATATAGAGGTCACTTCTTCCTCATGTATTGTGCTGCTGGAAGTAGCACTGTATATAATTTGCTCCACCCCAGCGCTCTCAGTGTCTGTGCTTTAAAGACCCTTTTTGGTTTTCATTGGATTGTTTTTTCTTCTTTCCTTCTAGTTGGTACAATTGATGTTGGCAAAACTCGGCTGATGTTTTGGGATCTTGGGGGCCAGGAGGAGCTGCAGTCTCTTTGGGACAAGGTTGGAGATGTAGTTTTTTCTTTTGGTCTCTTTCACAATTACAGAACTATGATCCTTTAATCATCATATGGGTTTAATGGTAACCTTAGTCTTCAGCATCAACACTTCTCCAAAGGTTTGAGTGTATCTTTGTGAAATTAGCTTCAATATATATATTATCTTCATGAAGATTGTGCTTCATATTTGCATTAGTGTTTACAGGTGGTAATTACCATTAGATATGAGGATTGTGATGGTGGAGAAGCTCTTCAGGGCTTGGGGGGCAGATGTGTTTCTTCACCTGCTTCATTCAGTAGGCAATGCATGTGATGTGACACCATTCGTCTCTCCAGATATATGTGATGGAAACATCTGGCTTTACGTGGTTGATCTCTTTCACGTGTATCAAAATTCTACCAAGTAAAATAGAAATCTGCAAGAGTAACAGTTGGCCCTATACATGCACTAATATCTTGTGTTGTCCTTTCAGTACTATGCTGAATCTCATGGAGTCATCTATGTTATTGACTCCACTGATGAGGAGAGGCTCTCAGAATCTAAAAGAGCTTTTGGTGAGTTTGCTGTATTTTACCCGTCCTGTGATTTCCTCGTGTTTCTTGGCACTGTTCTGTTGTTGCCATCATGTCTGATCCTGCAGTTGGTGACACATCTGTAGTACATTTGCATCTTCTCATCATAAATAACTGTGTTTATGAGGCAGAAAGCTGAAAGGTTGGAGCAAGTAAAAATACAGCATGAGGAGGAGCCTCTTGCTTCATTGGGCAATAAGGGTCTTGTATCTGCACAGTGTTGTCCTCCAGAACTGGCTAAACCTCTGTTCCGTTTTTTGTGCTTTACAGAGAAGATGATTACTAGTGAAGCTCTGGAAGGAGTTCCCATTCTGGTGTTAGCTAACAAGCAGGATGTAGAGGTAAGATTATTTGCACGTGTGCTTCTTAAATGAGCAAACAGACATTGGGAAGTTGGGCTCTGCATTTAAGTTATTTTATATTCCTGGACTGATACCTGTTGAGCTTTCTTGCTGCTGGAAACAAATTCTTTGAATTTAGTTTTTCCTTTCTCTCCCAGTGATGCAGGTAAGTTTACTACAGAGGCACTTTTCTCTCCTGATTTGAACTTTCTTTTGTGAACAGAACAGACTATAGCTATGGGAGGGCTTTCTTGTGCTGTGGCTTGGTATCTTGATATGGTTCTTTCCTCGTTTATTTAGCAAAACATTGTTAGTGAACTTTGTTTATGCTCTTCTGGGTTTTATGTGGAATTCCGGTACTGCAGTTGGAGAGATCAGTCTCTAGATGGAGCTAGAGACTGTTGGGAAATTATGGAGTAGGAGCCTTTGCAGCTGTGATCAGCGTCTGTTCCAAAGTGTGGCAGTGCTTCCCAGCTCCTTCCCCTGGTCTGTGCACCTTTTTCAGTGAGTGTATTTGTGGGAGATCCTTGAGATTTCCATAGATACCACTTCAGATATAACGGAGGATTTTGTTGTCATCCATTTGTACAACGCAGGAGACGTTTGGGTGATCATCAGGTTATGTGGGCACAGAAAGAAAAAAAGTTAATTCCACTTTAGGGACAGCATAAACTTAAGATCCACAATTCCTGATTTCAGGTTGTGACTTTGCTGTGAACTCTTGTGTTTGGGAAAGATGAGTGTCTTTTCTATGTGGAAACTAGAATGTTACCTCTTGTGCTTCCATGCAGCAGTACAGTAACAGTGAGCAATCTGCACTCTTCTCTTTTTGCTATTGAAATTTAACTACATGCTGTGATTTAAAAACTGAAATTTCCTCATGGCCATGTATGCATTTTTTGCTATGGACTTACTGCAGAGGTCAGTTCTTCTGGCACCCAATCTGGGCCAGTGCAAACTGAACAACTAGACCTCTTCACGTGGTTACAAAGAGGTACTTGAAACAGGCTTTTAAGGTAAACACTATGAGGGTTCAGGAGCAGCCCACAGATTCATTGCTTTCATGCAGTCACAGGACTGTGATGAGATGAGCAAAGCTGCGCTGACTGGAAGTGTATCTATTTTCAAGTAATATCTAAGTTATATACATAGGGGCCTAATCTTAGACTGTGATCTTGGATGTGAACACAGAGTGAAGGGACGTCAGTGCTATTAACAAAATACTGAAGGGTCTGTAGTGTATTTCTGAGTAATTATTTAGGCTTTCGTAAGCAAGGATTAGAAAACTAGAGGGCTTTTTTCTCTTCCACTGATGTAGCAGAAGTGATGACCTTTGGAAGAAAACAATATTACAGAGCAATCAGTGGAGCAAATTACTCTGTTGTGATTCTCCAGGCATGTCATTGGAATGAAGAATTCTCCCCAGCATTCCTCTGCTGTTAACACAGATCATAATGAGGGAAGATAAATGGTGTCTTAATCATTCTGGTATTTCTGGGCGAAAAAATAATGTAGGTTGGTTACGTTTACAAAGGTCAGAAGGATATTTGTGTTGTAACGTCTCCGAACTCTGGCATGGATTTGTGTTCTGAAGAACAAGTGAAGAAAGTTGTGAAATGCATGCAGCCTTGTAAAGGGTGAGATTCTTTTTGGCTCTGATGCTGAATAGCTTGTAGACAGAAATTCCTCTCTTAGCAGCCACTGTTACCCTGGGGTAAGTTGTATCGACACAGCGCTGAGTGATGTTTGGCAGTATCAGGAGATGGAATAACATCATGGGCAGTGAAATAGCAGTTTTTCTATCCTGAAAAGAATGTGAATTTTCTTTTACCAGGAATACACTCTATGTTTAGCAGAGTTTCCATACAAGGCCATTCTGAACTGCTGATTAAATGCTGAGTGTGTTGTTAGTGGGCTGGTTTGGGTTCTGTTTGTTTTAAAGGAGCTGTAGCTTTACTGGGGGCATCCATATCTGATAGGTAGTGTTTGGTGCTGACTCTCAAGTCAAAGTCCCACTTTTGGCCCATTTTGCTTTACCTGTTGATTGCTGAATAAACAGCAAAACAAAAACTTTGTGGTTTTGATCTGAATGCAGCATTTAAGGGCCTTTAAACTCTCTGTGTTGCTGAGCTGTAAAATGGGGAACAGAATGCCTCACTTAGGAAAGCTATTAAAAATACTGGAGAAAGTGAGCTAAAACAATGAGCCTGTGGAAATGGAGTGTTGTGTGATGACTTTGGGAGGAGGTCTTGCATTCCCGGTCATAGGATAAATGTTGGGAGTTTAGCTTGAAATTAGTGAGATATTGGAAAGCATCCCACCAGTGCATCCATTAAAAATAACATAGCACAGAATGTAGGCCAGGTTAGTTAGAATCATTATTATTATTCAGTATTTTTGTTTGGGCCTTATTATTATTAGCTACCTTATTATCATTGGCTCCTTTTCTAGTTCCATTCTGCCAGTTACCCTGGAGGTGGCTGGGAAGCCCATGGTTGAAGCTTTGTCCTGGCATGACCGTGCCTCAGGGAGCCTACGTGAAGTGATGATTTTGCACACAGTCTTTAGGGGAAGTGAAGATGGATATCAGACTCCTCGAGTTGTGATTTTCCTCTGGTGTGGTAGATAGCATCATTTCAGAAAGGTCATCTGTGGATTTTATCATTGTACTGGTAGGCTGATGATGTGGTCACAAACCCAGTTTCCCTAGTTTGCTCCTTGGTTTCAGCCAGGAGACAAAACACATCTATAAACAGTTGTTTTGTAATGGAGATGGGAAGGAGGAAAAGAGAGGAACTAAGAGAAAATGTCAGTTGTGGCTTCCAAAGCACGAGAAGCTCAGATGCTCCTGGCAGGCAGTGAATGTCATACAGAAAACAAGCTGAATGTTTTAGAAACCTGAACAAGTTGATCATTTGGAGGTCATCTCTCACCCATTTTCCACACCTACTGGTATGAATCCCAGCTCCCAAGTCCAGGCTGACTCCTGTGATGTTACTATGCTTCCGCGTGGCTTAATCCTTCAAGTCTCAAAAGGATCCGATGTGGTGTTTGGGTAAACACATGTCTAAAACATAGAAAGAAAGCTCTTGTTTGATTTTCTTTGCAGACTTGTCTGTCAATTCCTGACATCAAAACAGCATTTAGTGACTGCATTAACAAAATTGGGAAGAGAGACTGCCTAACACAAGCCTGCTCTGCTCTGACTGGGTGAGTATGAGAACTGATGGTGTTCTGGTTAACAGAACAGCTGTGTGGTGCTATGCAAGGGGATCAGTATGGCACACTGCAGTAACCACAGTAAGGGTGCTGTGTTTCCTTCCCAGCAGTGACAGATGCACCTTTGTTAACCTTGAACTTGTACCAGGTCAGCAACTCCATCTGTAAATCCTTTCTATAAAACATAATGAAAATGTAGCAGCCCTGTCTGCTTACAGGCATGAAGCAATGGCACTTGGGGGCTTATGGAGCTGGTGATGGTTCTCCGTTGTTTTTCCTTCCCCATACACATTAATCATTGCAGTGGTTCTTTTGCTGCAGCCCCAGGCCTTTATGCAGTAAGTCAATTGAAAATACAGCTATTTATGACACTGATAGGGCAATGAGTGGTGTTCTGTTGCTGGTAATTATGCTTTTGCTGTCATATTTTTGGGCATGCAGATGAGCTTTGCTATATAGATAGAGTGTATACAGCTGTCTCTGATAGAGCTTGTGAGCCAGGGAGGTGTGTGGTTTAAGACACAGCGACTAGAACAGACCAGAACTTGGGAGGCTGGGATATTTGTTTGTGCCTGCGTAGCTGCGTGCCATGGCCTTGACCAGGCTGCTCAGTTCTCAGCACCTTGGCATCATCCTTGTGTCTTGTAATACTTTGGCAACACTTTTATTTCTTCAGTGAAAAGTGTTATTTGGCATGAAGTCAAAAGCAATGTGAGAGGTGATTAGAGAAATACTGCTGGCTGAATGAATTACTACCCAAAGTACTGAATCCAGAGCTTTGAGATTTCTTCTCTTTTTTTAATGTAACAACAAGGCTGTAATCTGACACAGGCTACTGGAAAACATAAGTAAAGCTTTTAACCCATGGGGAAAAATCTCAGCTGCCTACATTACTAAGAGCCAAATGCTGTTAAGCAGATGAATGACCACATCAATAAAAACAATGGTTAAGCACTGACTGGAAGAGAAGCATTAGATAACAGCCTTATGAAATGCAACCTTTACCATTGTGGTTTTCATACAAACACTTCTATTTTTGATCTGTGTGGAAATTCCTTGCAGAATTTCATTTTGAGTTTGCACTAATAATAATAGTGGTAGAAGTCCTGTATGGGAAGCTGTGCTGACTGGTTTGTTGCTTGGCAAACCCAGCACAGATGATTACAGAAAGTGGGAGCCAGATTGGAATATGTGATATAACTAGTCTGGGACTTGCAGCAAATAACCTCAAAGGAGCTGACTCTCAAGTTCTTTAACATTCAAGGTTTCCCCAGGGTTGATGACTCATTAGATTGGACATAGACATGTGGAAACAACCGAGAAACAAAAGATGGACTTTAAATGCCAAGCTGAAAAAAGATCAGATTCCCATTGTTTGGATGTATGAGAAGCTACCATAGTAATGCCAGCACTTAAGTGCATGGCAGGGCCCTTCAGTTTCTCATGTAAGTGGTCAGTTAGGGCCTACATGCACCATGTGTGTTTTAATCTTGCCTACCTGTCTTATTTCCTCAGCAAAGGAGTGAACGAGGGAATTGAATGGATGGTGAAGTGCGTGGTGAGGAACATCCACCGACCCCCAAGAAAGAAGGACATAACGTAAGGAATTGCAAGGCAGCCAAGGAATGGACATTCTCTTCCCACACAGCTTAGTGTTCTCTTTAAAGAAGGTGGTCCACCAGATTTCTATTACACCTGATTCTTTCCGAAGTTTGAAGACGAACATTCTCTTTCTTTGTCTAAAAAACCTGAGCAAAGGATTCCAGCTGGGGTTGGGGGGAATCTCTTATGTCAAGTATTAAGCCATTGGCCTGAGGGCATAGACTGAGTGGCAATCTGTACTTTGTTGCAGATGCAAAGAACTTCATTTTCTACTTTGTATTACTTTGTGACTCTTGATTTATTAGTCTGATGGGCTAGAGGCCAGTAACATGGAACTCTCCTCTCTTGAAGGAACCGAATACATGAATATGAAAGGGAAGGAGCACAGGGAATGGCTCTCCCTTCTCTCTGAAAAGATACCTTGCTGCTCCAGCCCCATGGCTACTAAAGGTGGTCTTACTGGCCCTGTTATGCTTTTGTTTGTATGATGGGGAGAGACAGTGTTGATAATAATTCAGTTTTCAGTTGGCACTTTGATCCAATGACTTTTACCCGTGGTAAATGCAGATATGGAAGCCAACCTGTAGCACAGTGATACACTGTTTGAAAATGGTATTTGTAACAGGACATGAAGCACTGCCTTGCTTTGACTGCCAGTCTCTGCTGTGCATTCTTCTTAATTGTAAGAATAATTGATTGATTTGTTTAACTGGAATGAATTGGGGCACTCTGTGTATAATGTCTAGGCCAAAATCTGAACCTCTAGGCAGGGAGAAAATCAGTATGCAATAAAGCTTCCTGCTCCTTCCAAATCTCTTGCTCAAGCAACTGATGAGACTTATAAGTTCAGGAACGTTGGTACTTGGCCTTCTATGGCTTTTTGAAATGCAGGAAAGAACAGAAAGGCAGCTCTCAAAGTCAGATCCTGCTCACTTCTCTTGTGGCCAACCCAGCTGGTAATTCTGTGGATGTATCGCTAACGTTTCTCCAAATACCTCTTTGAAAACATCTGGATGCATTTAATGGTGGTTTGGCTGTGGGCATTATTCTTTGTGTGGCTGAGTTACTCTTGGCACTGGTGGGTGTTCAGAGCTGTTTGCACCTGATGAAGTGTACATTGTTCTGGCTCTGTTTGAGTAAGATACATGGTGATATTTGTTTAATGATATGTTATCTGGCTCTTGCCAAAGCCCTTTGTGTTAAATGTTCTGTGTTCAACTTCTTGCCAATCCTTTTTTTTTTCCACAAAAGCATTCATTTCCTTGCTTGGAGTCAAGGTGTGAAAGAACATGAAGTACTTCATAAAGTACATGAAGCCAGAGCAGAATCTTACTTCTCTGTACCACTAAGACAGGAGAAGGCTGGGCAGTTGTCCTGCAAGAAAAACAGTGATTGGTGCAGAATGGAAGTGATTCCAGAATCACAGATCCAGCTGGAAGCAAGAGATGTCATTAGGTTTCTTTAGACCCAGTGACCCATCTTGGGTTTCCTACACACTCTGTGGATGCAGAACGAGAAGATTAATTGAAGAACACTTCAGTAAGTAAGTAGTAGCTCCTTTTCTAGGTGCTGCATGTTTTGTAAGGCTGAAAGCTTCAGGTGTGCAAGAGAACAGGATGTTCAGTGGCCTTTACTTGTAAAGGACATCTCTCCCACTTGACCATCTCTGAAAGCACGAGGCCTTTCAAGGTAACTGTGGTCCTGGCTGTTGTTTCAGTTGGCAGGGTTGATGTCAACAATTAGGCTGAAGACGTAAAACAGTAACAGGAGAAGAAAAGCTAAGAGATAAAATTCTTCAGTCAACTAATGTGAAATATCAATTTAATTGGATGCCAGGGGTTTTCCAAGCTTTCCTCATACCTTTCTGAGATCTCTTTCTCACCACAGGAGATGAGAGAAGAAAAACAGTTTTGAGCTTAAGGAAACAGTTGTTCTCATAAGTGTCTAGACACCAAGAATGTTTTGATACCAAGCAACGTTTTGACTTCGAAATACAAAGTTCTCATGTTTGGGAGTGGTGGTGGTTGTTCTGTGCCTGGAAAGATGCATCAGCCCACAGAAGTCAAGGAGGATTAGCTTCTAACACTCACAGCAGGTATTGGATGGGGCGTGTGGCTGCTTGGCACCCAAGGTGTGTTTTAGGACAAGTTTAGCAGTCAGATTTTTCCAACATGACCAAGTACCTGGTACGGTCACAAGATTTCTGAGTGCAGCCCAGTAAGTAAACACAGTCAAAGCAGTCCTAGAATTGCTTTGGTGTGTCCTCCACGCTGCAGCATGACTGCAGTGAAGGAATTCAGCTGGATCAGCTGAGAGGTACAAGATAAAAATCTTGCTGTGCAAGCATGACCTACACTTGTATCTCACCAATGGTGCACAGCGTGCAGCTACTCTGTTTGAAGCACACTGAGAGCAGAGTGCTGCTAAGTCAGCTGGGGGTTTTGCTTGTGTTTGCTCTACGTGATCATAAACACGTCCGCAAGGACAACTTGCTTCTTCAGTTGATTTTATTTCAGCTTCTGTCTTTGTAAATGGGTTTATACTGCTAACGATGCTTCAGGACTGACCTATGGAATAGGATGGAGTGGGTATGGAAAAAGCATTCTCAAAAGGGACGGTACGTAACTCATAAACACCAATGAAATTATCCCCTTGGCACAGGCAGGGGTGCCATGCTGGAACCATTTTGGGTCCTGATCAGTGATTTCATCAGTGATTCATCATATTTTAGACCTGTGCTTTCTTTAGGTCCTTACAGAATGCTTTTCCATTACGAGTCCCTAGAAAACCTTCAAGGAAAGGAAGGACATTTCAGTGCAGGTAATTGTGAGCAGTGTTTCAGATGCCTTTGAGATGGGTCTGCTTTGCCTCTGCCCATTCACAGCAGTTCATTTCTCCAAACAGTTGCTTCCTATTCCAAAACAAACTCATCTTAGTAATTGTTTTTTTTCCTTTGATGTGCTTTACACAGAGATAAAACTAAATGGCTGAGGACAGTGGTAGGTATTTCACTTGCCTTGTTTGAACATTAGCAGGAGATTAATTTTCTCTCACCCCTCTGGAATTTCCCTACTGGGCAAACATTTATTAGCTGTTAGCAACAGGAGACAACAGCATCGCTTAAGAATGATGCCCAAAAAAGCACTTTTGATGCTTTTGAACTCTCTGCTCATTGTAGTGCTGCTTGTGTTTGCAACCATTTCATGTTCGCTTGGATCTGGTGGAAGGTGTGGAATGACTGAGTTACAGCTCTTCTGGCTGCCCTTAGTCTTTTCTTCCCTACCATCTCCTCCTCCTGTGCTGCTGGCCCATCCTTTGTGCCATGTCTAACGCATCCATTCAGCTGAGGTAAGGATCTGCCTTTACACACGCAGATAGGAATCTCAAACTAAAGGAAACATTCTGTGGGTCTGGAAGTTTGCTTCTCTTCAGCAGCGATGTTTCCACTGAACACGAGGTGATGTGGTTAGTCATGATTTCCAGAAGGGCTCATGAATAACTATGAGGTACCATCGTGGGGTTGGAAAATAAACATTTGCAACAGTCCTCTGCTAAAAACTTGGATCAGAATCCTTACTTACAAGGTTCGGGATTGATTTAGGTAATTTCATTTGCTGAAACAGGATGGTGGATCTTGTCTGCTAGCAAGAAAACCAGCCTGAAGAGGGGACTTCCAAAGAGAACTGCTAAGAAAGGCAAAGAGGGTTGTACTGGCTCTGGTCTTCACCATCATCCCTTCAAATCATGGGTTTTGGAAACCATCTGATTGATGTGGGTGGTGTCTGAGGGGCAGCCCCACAGTGGTGTCCACACAGCAGGTTTGCCTTCAGTCTTGGGCCCGTTTTTAGAGGCTGAAAGAAGTGACTCCAAGTGTTTGCGGGTTTCCTGACATCAAACTGGGCAAGCTGCAAGAAAGAGAGCAGGCTGAACTGACCCTGCAGGTGGGATGGGGGCTGGGTGCCCTCTCAAAATCCCTTTTGGCACAGTTTTCCATTAACATTTTGGCTCAAATCTGCCTGCAGAGAAATAAGAGGCATTGGAGAGCACTTATCAGGACAAAGAACAGCAGGGAAACCAGGGCAGGTGCTTTTTCACAACGGGATTTTGTAACCGACTTACTTGAAGTTGGAAATCCCACATGAAACATCTCCAGAGCGTAACATGGCCATTATTTGGTGTGCTGGACGTCAGGCTTTTCATGCAGTTTTGTTTCTTAAGCTTCTGAAATCCCTCAAAGAACTGTTGTACCGTTCTTCGGGTAAGTCCAGCTCCTGTGACAACCACTGGGGGCTTTCCATTCGTTTCTCTAGGCGTGTTTTGGCTCTTTTCTATCCCAAACCAGTTCCCAAGAATACAGCCCCAGCCAGTTGCTTTCAAACAGCTTTATCTGCACAGCTTACATCTAATCACAGGAATCTTCAGCTCCGCGACCCGTTACCTCATAAGGGAATGCTGGTTGTACTTTCTGCTGAGAGCATCGTGATGCTGACAGCAGTCAGGGCTGATGTAGGAGAATATCCGAGGGCTGGGGCACTGGGGAAAAACATGACCCCATTTCTGACGTCAGATTCCAATCAAGCAGAACAAGGAGCACAAAGCCGTGCGGTGACTAACAGCTCAGCTGAGGAATTGTGCCTGCCAGTTATTTTTAAACACAACATCACTTTCTGTGGTTAGGGGGGAACCTCCTCATTCCCACTCGGTGACACCATCTTTCCCTTAAGCTGAAGGCTGCTGGTTCTGGACTAACACCACCTTGTCCACATCCCTTTTCCAAGGACGTCAGGAGGACAGTGCAAAGTGTCTCCCACATGTTGCCATAGGGTACCGAGAAGCAGTAGTCACCGTGAGGCAGCAGATAAATTTGGTTAAGAACTCACAGCATGAAAGATCCCTTCCATGAAACAAAGCCACCGCCAGAATACGCGGGAAGTGCCCTCACACCCTGCCAATGAGTAATGCCTCTTTCTTGTGCCTATCTGTAGGTGGCAGCCATCCACAGACGCTCGGCACTTCTTCAATCCAGTCCTCTGCTACAGCTGTGATGGGAGGGAGTGTTGCACCATGGAGGATTCCTGCTTAAGCCCTTGTTCGTCACAGATGGAACTGCTGTCTATCTGATCTTCAGGCACAAGCAGGCAGTAAGGTGGGCGTTGCGCTGCTCTGCCAGGGCACAGAGGCGGCTGCCAGCTCCAACAAGCACAAAAGCACGTGGTAAAAGCTTCATAAAAGCACGTGGTGAAAGCTTCATCCTTTGGACTATGCGTCCTTCAGACAGGTGGATGCCAAGCTCGATGTTTTGTAGCATCACAGAATGGTTTGGGTTGGAAGGGACCTTAAAGACTGTCTTCTTCCAAGTCCTGCCATGAGCAGGGACATCCAACACAACCTTGATCATTCCCTGGGGTAGGGCAGCCACTGCTTCTTTGGGAAGCCCCTGTCAGAGCCTTGGAGTGAATTTCTCCAACACTTAACCTTATATTTCCCCACTTTTAGCTTAAAGCTCTTCCCTCTGATCCTATTACCACACTCACTGGTAGCATCCCCCCACAGCTTCCCTATAAGCCCCTGTTATGTACTGGGAGGCCACAGGGAGGTCTCCCCAGACCCTTCTCCCTGCAGAGCAACCCCAGATCTCAGCCTTCCTATGAAGGAGAGATTCTCCAGCACTCTGCTCATCCTCACGGCCCTCCTTTTGTTTGCAGGCACTAATTCAAACTTGTTCCACTGCAGCCTTTAGAAATCTGTGTTTCATTTATACCGTAAGCACCACTCTGAGGACAAACTAAATTCGCTGTAAAATTAATTGGATCCTTATGCCCTGAAACTGAAACCTGAGGAGTCTGTTTGTGTTCCAGTTCATTTCCAAGCCAGGAGCTGCTGTGCAGTTATAGAAACCGAACAGCCTGGCATGCAGCTCCTCTGCAGACAAGCAGTGTGTTTTTGAGTCACACTCAGCAGAAGAGCATGTTCCATAGGGGCATGAGGAACTCTTTGTTCTCAGGAATAAGTGGTACAAAGAGCACTTCCTCACTGCACGCATAGGCACTAACATTCAAATGAGCATCATTCAGGGGTTGTGGATTTAGCAACCAAATCCCACCACCCACACAGGTGGGCTTTTGTAGCTGGGGAATGGACACCAAACAAGGCTCATCTTCAGATCTTCTCTTTGAGGCTGTGTTTCATCCCTACATGTACTGAACACTGCAGTTTAGCAGCAAAGCCTTTGCTCTGCAGATGGAAGCAGGGGGAACAGAGCTCACACCTGGGCAGGGGGAGGAGGATGGAAGGGAAAGCAGCTGCCCCCAGGCAGCCTCATCCCCTGCAAGGACTGTTACCCACCTTAACAGCACAGCTCATCTCTGTGCCAGGAGAAGAGGCAGAACCACATGGCCTCATGTGCCACATGCTGTGCAGGACCTAATAAACAACTCGTGAGTAGAACTGCTGTACCAAAGGGCACAGAGTAGCTGTAAACCAGAGATGTTGAATCACTGGCCTGGTTGTTTCTGCATGACGTCATTATCAGCACCCAACAGACGAAACTGGGGGAAAGAATTTGCTTTTTATCTTGCCAAGATCTGATTTCTCCTTTTGGGCTCGGCCACAAAGTGAGGAATGTACGCTCCTTATCTTTGTGTTTCCCAGCTAAATATTCCTTGTGCTGCTTCTGGGAAGTCCTACCAAGTCCCAGTGATGGGGAAGGAAGTGCAGAGACACAAATAGAAACCAGCATCAGGAAATCTGCACGTGAGGCTGATGCGATCTCTCCAGCTCTTCATCTGGTTCCTTGTACTGCAGAGCTGAGGATGCCCTTCAGCCCATATGGCTGAGAGCAGCAGCCCCCCAGCACACCTCCCTGCTGACCTCATGCTCTTTGGAAGTCGTCCTTTCCTCCTAATTCCATAGAAAAATGACCAAATCTCCCCGCTCTACATTCTCTGGGTTGCAGCTGAAGTCATGGCACAGCTGTGCTATGTCCAGCACAGCTCTTTTCTAACCTTAGCTGTTCTATGGCTCTTACCTGGTGTGCTGAGCCTGTGCAGGACTCTCAGTTCCCATTTATCCAACCATCCCAGGCTGGGAACAGCTGCTGCGTCACCTCTCAGTTACTCTTTGTGCTTTACAGGAAGCTCCTCAAGCCCTGAAGGGAACAGAGATTATAAACTGAGAAGGGAAAGAAACTGGGGCTGAGGAGTGAAGGGTAAAGTCCTGTGGGAGAACAACAGCTCCCTGAGCCCACATGTATCTGAGCACCAGCAGCATGGGTCCCATCAATGCATCTCTACTAACAGAGTCCTGGTGACGTCTGTTTGTCCTGCATGTCCCCTGAAAGCTATGGGAGGTTCAGGTCCCATTTTTGCTCACCCCGGTGCCAAGTTCAGGCTGCTTTGCACAGCACCCCTAAGCTGCTCCTGCTCTTGCACATGGCTGACTTCCTCCAACTCACTTCTTCCCTGGCACTGGCCCTGCAGCACCTGCACAGCTCCAGCCCATCGCCAGGCATTGCTCTGCAGAGATAACACGTGCAGCAGGGAGGGACGAGTCTCAGCAGGGAGAGCGTGGGCAAAGCAGTGGATTGCAATCAGAAGAAAAAAACCCTACAATCAAATAAAGCCCGGGCTTTAGAGCAGATAAGATCAGTGCCTCTTTGGAATGATGGTGGGCGGATTTGAACAAGCTCAGCCTGCGTTCACCTTCTCCTGCATTCTCTCTCCCTGGAGCTCAGTTTGTTCCCAGGGCTGGGTGCAGGAGGACACAGCATTCCTGCTCCATCAGAGCACTGCCAGTGCTGCGGGATGTTTGCAGGACAGGGGGTGACTTTGTCTGACCTCTGATCCAGTCGTGACCCCACAGCTGGGGCCAGTTGCATTACAAACCCACACCATGTCCCCACTGCACACCTCCAAACCCCCCCACCCCCAGGTACCATCCAGCACCAGCTGCCCTCACTGCTGACACCAAGATGTGAACCAGTGACGTGTGACCTCACCATGCAAACCTGTACCAACTCCAGCCCCCATTCATCATTCATCACCCCTATTTCCAACCCCTCTGGGGCACTGCACTGCTCTGGGCGCATCGCAGTGAGACGTGTCCCAACCCCTCCTGCTGCTGGAGCTGGGATTTGGGAGCTCCAGCCATGAGTCAGCGCCGCACCTGAGAGCCCGACTCATCCCGTGCAGAACACGCAGCTGTGCATCAGCTGCTTCAATAAGCTGCGGGGTATTTCTTTCTTTCCTTCCTGTTTAAGTACGTACCCATGTCGGGTGATCGGGAAGGCCGTTGTGAGGCTGGAGTTTCTATGCGGCGCTCACAGCATCAGGGGAAATTGGCTTCTGTGTACAAAACATCTGAGTCATCCCTGGGGGAGAACCACGTCCATGTTTAATGGTGCTGCCTTCTCCTCTCTGCTGCAGCTTATAATGAAAAGTGTCATTTAAATTACCAGGAAGAAGTTGGTGCTGCCAAGTGCTGGAAACTTCAGTGAAACCCTATGGGGGGGTTTAATCCTCTGAGTTGCTCCACAATGAGTGATACTACAGTGAGCGTGAGCAGCCCTGCGAGCTGCAGCAGGAGGAGGAAGGCAGCGTTACTTTGGCACCATGGGACTGGTGTGGGATCTCATAGCAAAGCTCCATTTCCCAGAACCCAAGTGGCATCCACCCGCTAACACCCTTGTATGCTGCTCTAAAGGTTGGCATTGACCAGGAAGATCCCTGCCATGATAACTGAGATCCTGCATGAAGGAGAAGCTTCACCACACAGAAATCCCCACCAGAGCAGCACAAACTCTGCAGGCAGGGCTGGCACTTCTCATGGCAGCCGCAAAATGGCCCCAGTGCCCAAAATGTCACCTGTCTGGAAACCACACGAAGGGACACAGCTCCTTGCACACCAGGCTGGCACCGACAGCTGGTCCTTACCAGCCCTGCAACACAGCAGGGAGCAATGTCAGCTCTGAGTGATACCTGACACTGGCTGAGTTACCCCCTGTTGTCTCAACATCCTCATCCAGCTGGCTGAGATCTGCAGCTCTGGTGCGGCAGAGAAGGGTCTGACCTGGCACTGGGGCCCCAGCAGCAAAGCACCATATCATGGGGCAGGGCATGCATCTGTTCTGCATCACACACAGTGTCTGCAAGGCTCCTCAGCTCCTGGGGGTGGGAGCAAAGCTCTGCTATAATGGATGGGACGAAGATCTGCATGGATTAAGAACAGTGGAAAAAAACACAACCAAAAACCAAAGCAAAAAATGAACCCAGCAGAACAACCTGGAAAAACCCAAACAGCCCAACCAGCACCAGCATCCAGCTGCAGGAAGCTCTCCTGGGCTCTGCTCCAGATCAGTTGTTCTGGGTGAGATGGAACGTACCGCACAGCCCACGTGCATCACCAGCCCCGTGCCTGCGCTGCTCCCCACACATCCACGTGGAGCTGAGAGCAGCAACAAAGCTGGATACGTGCTCAGCCTGAACCACAGCGTGGGCAGACCCAGGCTCACTTGGAGCCCCATATTTTGTCTTATGGGCAGAAAAATCAACACAGGGCATCCCAACACACTGAGTGGGAGGCAGCAGCACAGCAGTGGGATCCATAAAGGTCTTTGTTCACAAAAAACATGCACAGGAAAGGCCCCTCTCTCTGTCTCTGGAGGAACCACCCGGCCAGACCAGCATCCCAGAGTGTGGCTACCAGCTCTCTAAATCATATCATAATCTCTTAGGCTGGAAGAGACCCCATGAGGTCATCAAGACCAACTGGTCCACTCTGGTGCATGGGGACCAGTCGCCCCTTAGCGTGTGTTTCATCCTGCTCTGAACAACTCAATGGGGGAAAACTTCCCGTTTCAAAGCCCAGACTCTTCCTGGAAACGACTCAGCAAAAAGAGCCCAAAAAAAGCCAAACTCATTCAAGGCGGAAGAGATGAGCGTGGTGTCATCCCCACCACAGGCTGCACAGCTGGGGCACCATGGTGACTTCCATAAGTGACTGAAAAAAGCCCTGAGGGAAGTGATGCTGGATGGGCAGCAGTGACCAACCGCAGCACCCACAGGGACAGAACCAGCAGTGACACAGCTGGGCTGAGCTATGGGACGTGCTTGAATGGTCATTGTGTGTGCAGTGCTGCTTTGCCTGCAGTGCCATTTGGTGTGTGTAGCTGTTTTGCATGCAGTGTTGGATGTGTGCACTGTTCCCTTTTGTTAGTGGCTGATGCCATGTTCTCATAAGGTGAGGCACATGCAAAGTGGGTGTGAGTAAGGATAAGCAGTAACCACAAAAGGCAGAGCGGGACCCCCAGTTCCACCTCCCTCCGGTGAGATCAGGACAGGACAAGTGGTGAGAAGATCGTGTAATAAAATAACCTCTTGGGTTTCTCTCTTTAGAAAACGTATCTCACATGGTACAAAATCAGGTAGTTCAAAAATAAATTGAAAGCCAGCAGGACCTCAGACCTTAGGGACATCTTCCCCCCAGTCCACTCCTTTCTCATCAGTGTTCCAAGAGCACACAAGACCTCCAAGACCATCCAGTCCAACTGTTGACCCAGCAGCACCCATACCCACCAAACCACATCCCCAAGGGCCTCATCAGCCCAGCTATACAATGACAGTCCAAACCCAACCTCACTCAGCTCAGAACTAAGCCAGGCTCAGGCCCTCAGGGAGGAATGGGCTGCTGGAGGTGTTTCATTCTGATGGACTGCAGATGCTCCTGGCACACCACAGGAGCACCCAACACACGGCACAAGGCAGCACTCGGCCACGTTGCCTTTCCAGTTCGTTTTTGAAACATTAATAAATTAATGGAACCATGGTAAAAAAGACACTAACAACCCTAAGAGTCCATTCTGTGATCTCACTACGAGAGAAAGCGCTCCCGCACCTTCTTCTCTATGGAGGTCAGCTTGGTGGCCCGCAGCGCAGCCAGCAGCTCCGTGATGACAGCAGAGTTCTCCTGCTTGCGGTGTGTGAGCACAGCCCGCAGCTTCTCCTGCACCACTGCCTTGGTTTCCACTGCCTGCTTCCTGGGTGAGCTCTCCAGGATCTGCTGCAGGCGCTTCAGCTTCTTCAAGGGGATGTTCTGATATGCCACGAAGTCAATCAGGGCTTGATCACAGTCCTCGTCCTCTGGAGCTGGGGGAGAAAAGCACCCGGTGGTCACAGCTGGATGTGGGGAGAGCAGCACTCTGAACATCAGAACACTGCAATCCCTGAATCCCGGGATGGTTGGGGTTGGAGGCACCTCTGGTCCCCACTGAGCCCAAAAAGGCCACCCATAGTGGAGCCCAGCCCCATGTTCAGGTGGGTTTGGGGATCCCCAAGGAGAAGGTGCCACAAACACCAAGTGTGGATGTTGGGAGGTAACTCTGAAGAGTTCCTTCCTCTCAAAAACACCAAAAATACCTTCCCCTGTGCTCCTCCATGCCCTGAAGTTGGGAGGAAAGCCAATGGAATTGCACCCAGTGTGTACACGTGCTGCTTTTCCTAAAGGTTCCTGGTTTCCATGCAGAATTTTACAGCTGGGGACAGGACCAGCCACAGACACAGCCCAGATCAGAGCTTTGGGGCAGACCCCACGACAGCTCATTAAAGAGCTCCCTAAATTCCTTTGGTGTTGGGAAAGAAATACATCACCGTGCATCGGACATGCAAGAGCTCAAGGCCAGCACTATGCTATGCATTATCACAGTGACACGCTGCTCTCTGTGCCCGTACCTTCCCATGCCCCTATTATTTCCAGGCCAAAATCCACGTCACACTGAGGCTGTGCTGACCTTTACGTTCTTACTCCACTCAATACACACAAAACAAGGTGTGGGCTGCAATAAAAGCTTCCTTTGTTTGCTGTAGGAAACACAGCAGCTTCCATGCCACACAGCCAGCACCTGGTTTTAGGCAAAGGCTGCAGCAGCCACTTCGTGTGCTGGCATCCCCAGCAGCAAAAGCCCCACTGGAAGCACAGCTGACCCACACCTGGTTGCTGGGCTTGCTTAAAATCTGACCCCTGGCAGGGAGGGAGGGAGAGGGAGCATTTCTTGTACCCTGCAGCCCCAGCACGGATCGCTCTGTGCTGTTCCCATTTGCCTGACCTGGTTCTATGCTTACACCACGATGCTGGCTCTCGCCTTGTGGCTCAGCTCTCACCTGGTCTCTGCGTGCTGTTGCTCCCACCCGTCCTGCAGGAGGTGCACAGGGTGTCGTGGTATTGGTTTCCCAGCACGTTGGTCTCCTTCCCCAGCTGTGTGCAGTTCTGGTGCACCTGGCACGGCTCAGTTCTGGAGCTGGAGGAGGAGAAGGAGCCACGAGGGCAGGCACGGCACTGTGTGTTCTCAAACGGGGTACCTGGGGGGGGGACATGGGATATTAGACATCATCCCCAACCTGTGTGCTGGGTGAGGAGCTGCTGGGGGGTTGGAGCACCCATAAGTGGGCATCCAGCAGCAGGGCACAGCCATGACACCACCAACACCTTTCCAGGGGGCTCTGGACACAAGGGGGGGATGCTGTCCACTGAAGGTGACCTTGCAGGGCAGCAGAATTGGCTGTGAGCACCAAGGAGCAGCTGCCAAGGAACACTTAGATCTCAGCACGAGTGGAGGCTCCCAGCCAAGTGAAAGTAAAAGTGGCTGAGAATGCAAAGGCTCAGCTCAGCACTGCCCTTCCTGCAGAGCACAGAGCTCTCCCAGCTCCACGCAGAGGACGTTGCTGATAAGCAGCTCAGTGGATACCATGGCAGTATCGCTTCTCCAATGCCCCACGTGGCTCCTCAGACTGACAACTCACTGTCCAGATGAATCAGTGTGTAAGTCAATGGATCTCCCCACTTGTTTTGGAGACCCAGCTCACCTTTATGCTGAATCACTTCAATTTGTACCACTCCCAAAGAAAAACTGAGCCACTCAATTCAACATCAGGCATCCCTTGGGGACAACAAACACTGCCCTGAGCCCGCAGCCCTCCCATGACACACACTGAGGGATTCCCAAAGCACGTTCTGAGCACAGAGCAGTTGATGTGGATGCTGCCCGTGCTGCTGTGCTGTGTCACCTGTGCTTTCCTAACAGAGAGCTCAGTGACTCAGCAGAGAACCAGAGGGAAGCACGCGCCTGTTGTATGCTAATAGCATCTTTAGAAAGTACAGAGCCAAGAGTTGGGTAACAAAAGGAGCAGATGTGATTCAGGAAAAGATGGAAAAAATAACTCCCTAAAACCAACCGTGACTCAAAGGAGACTCAGACTCACAAACCTCCTC
Organism: Coturnix japonica; assembly: GCF_054131305.1. Lineage (NCBI taxonomy): Eukaryota > Metazoa > Chordata > Aves > Galliformes > Phasianidae > Coturnix > Coturnix japonica. The sequence goes on along the minus strand of NC_140681.1, from coordinate 11,247,006 downwards.
GAGAAAGAACCGCAACGAGACTGACGTCACCATCTTGGAACCTCTCCCACTTATCTATTTCACGTTTCAGATGGAGCCCATCCAAGTTACCCAACAAAGCTCACAAAACCAAGCCCCAGAGCTATGCGTGCTCACCAGCCTTGCCCTTACACCAGCAGCATTCACACCTCCACCCCATTGGCCACCTGCCTGCAAGGACAGCGAGCCAACAGCACCAACAGCACCCACAGCTTGTTGGAACTCGATGACCTTTAAGGTCCCCTCCAACCAAAGCCGTTCTATGGTTCAGCACATGGGAGCCCCCCATTGTGGTGGGGCAGCATTGGGCAATGCCACAACTACGCACCCAACTTCACCACTCCGGAGCCCGGCGGACACTCAGAGTGCTGCACACAGAACTCCAGCTCGGCATAGAAGCCCTCCTGGCACTGACACGCTCTGTTGTGGGTGGCGTTGCACTGCTGCACCTCCACCTGCCGCTCCCCGCAGATGACGTTGCAGTAGAGGCACTTCTCCAGGTAGTTCCAGTAGTGCGTGTAGTGCAGGTCGGGGCAGGGTGAGCACAGAGTCGCTCTGTCCCTGGTGCAATGCTGTGCCACGAATGTCCCCGGCGGGCACTGCTGGCAGGTGACCCTCTCCTTGGTCCCGGCGTCTCTCCATTGGTAAGTGGGTGGGGAGCTGCAGCCCAGCTCTGCCAGCAGCAGGAGGAGAGGAGCAAACGCCCGCTGTAGGGAAGCAAATTGCTGTCAGCTCTTATAGGGGGAAGAGCAAAAAGCTCGGCTGCCGCGCTGAGTGGCTGCTCCCATTCATCACTGCTGATGTAAGGAGTGATTCTTCTGCCTGAAGCTCCCTCAATCGCTCTCCCACCTGCTGCTCTCAGTCCCAGCCGTGTGATGGGGACCCACTGCAGCCCCCTCTGCCCGCACTCACCAGACGGGGGGGGCGGGGGAGGCGGGGGAGGGACAGATTCCATCCCAGCCCCCCCCCAGCCCCTACACTCGCACTGCCGGCAGCACAGCACGTTCTCCTCCGCTTCGGACGGCGGGAGGTTCTTTCCTAAAGGGAAGGGAGGGAGAGAGAACTTTCCTAAATGCGTAAAGCACGCTCCATAGGAACCCGACATTCCCTCACTCCGGGAGCGGGGCTGAGGACCCCGGAATTTTCTTTCTCCCCCCGCCCCCTCCTCAAACCACCACCGACCCCCGGACGGTGTTGACCCACCTTGGTTGTCCGTCTCGCTGTCGGATCGAGGCAGAGCAGCATCGCCGCGGGGCTGCGAAGAGCGGCGGTGTCGGTGGGGGCTCCGGGGGGCGGCGGATCCTCGCAGCGGTTCCGCGGTGCGGCGGCAGCGCCCGCTCAGCTTTAAAGAGACGCAAAAAAAGGAGTGAGGCTGCTGCCGTGAGCTCTGCTCCCCCGCACACGACCGGGGGTGGAGGGGCAGGGCAGGGTCTCCCGGATGTTCTCTGTTGTCCCGGTCTCAACGCTACACTGCAGCCCCTTTATAGCCCTAATAGGGAAAGACCCCTCTTGCGCAACGACCCCCCGCCCCGCTGTCCGGCCGCAGCCCTACACCCTCCCCCGGCCCCGCTCCGCTGCAGCGCGGGGCAGTTACCTGCCCTCACTCGGTTCAGCGGCAGGTAGAAGCTGCGCATTATATAAGGATATGTGAGTGCAGGGGAACGGCAGGGAATTCCCCGGGGGATGGCCTCGCTTTTAGCGCTCACAGCTTCCCCAGAACAGCCCCCAAACGCTCCCGGTCCCGTAGCCCCCGAGGGTTATTCGTGCCGCGCTCTGTAACGGGACTCACAGCCCCCAAGTGACCACGGCGGCACCGACATGGCTGGATGCACAGCCGCAGTCAGGCTCACATGGATGGACGGAGGGACACACAACGAGGCTCACCGTGTTCCGGCAGCGCATCCCCGCAGGGGCTCAAAGCTTCACCCTTCTCCTTTCCGAGCGCTGCAGCTCCGGCCCCGCTCCAGCTGTGACGCCCCGCAGCTCGGTGGGTGCAGCACCCAACAGCTTCACACCGCAGATGTTCTGCTGGCAATCCCGGCCACGAGAATGACTGCAAACCGAGCGCAGCTGCAGCGCTGCTCAGCAGAGCCGCCCAGCAGTGCATTCAGCAGCGCTGCTGTTGTTGCTTAAGTGCAACGGGAGTATTTTGTCCTGCCCTACTCGGGCTCCCTCTGAAGCCGAGTCCAAGGACACCTCCACGATGTGCTCACAGTTCTAGCAGCAAAGACGAGCCCTGAAGAGCTCGTGGTCTTCATTTAAGGCAAGGACAGAGGGGAGGAGAAGGGGTGAGGCATTCCCTTCCCTTGGGATACACGCAGGAGCCCCGTCCCGAGCTCAGCTCGACCTTACAGACATCCCCATGGGGTCAGTGCTGTAGGGCAGGGAGGGACAGAACAGCTGCAAGGGACTGAGAGCAGCTGGGGGGGGAAAGGTGAGCCCAGTATTCGGGTATTCAGCCTTCCAACCAATGGAGGTGAATACAACACCTTACGATCCCATCCCAGCACAGAGAGCACCCACCTGGGAAATACACCCACCTCCCCAGCGCCTTCTGCAGGGCTAACACCCTTTGGTGGCTTCATGCACAGAGGGCAGCACCTCTCAACACCCAGAGTTCACAAATACATTTGTACACAGACACTGTGCACAGCAATGTGTGCTGCATCCGGATCAGGTGCGTGCACGGGGAGTGAGGGCACAGACTCGTACCCCATAGCAGCCCCTGCCCCAACCCAGCAGCCCCACAGGAGGGAGCAGTGTTGGATACCCACAGAGGATCTCCAAAGAGATACTGAGCAGCAGCCAAACACGTATCATAAACACTGTGCTCCCAAAAACAACTGCGAAGCTGAAGGTGAGTCACAGTGCAGGGGGTCAGAGGATGTGGAAGTTCCGCTCAGCCAAATGAGTTTGCAAATTATTACAGAGAATTACCCACACTGAGCACTCACCTTCTGCAACACTGGGATTAATGCTTGGCAGAGGAACATTGAACTACCCCAACTCACCACTGGGTCACCGCATCCACGCTCCTTTCCAGATGGTGAATCTCACTGGATCCATTCCTAATGATCTTCCAAGGGCTGAACGATTCCAGAAGTCCTCAAACCAAACCACTACTTCACCAACCAGGAAAAGCAGCACATCCTGGTTTCCCACAGGACCCCAAGGCTCCTTCCAGCACCACCAGTCCCACCCAAGAGCCACATCCTTGTGGGTGGGACGCAGAGCAGTGAGTGAGCGGCGCATGCTGAGTGCCAGGGCCAGGACATGCAGCGTGCCAAGGAGCTGCGGTCTGTGCAGAGCCCCTGTGCTGACACATCCCGACTTTTCCAAGAAGCTGCAAGAGAAATCAGATCATCTTGACTGTTGCAAACCCATGAGCTGTTGCTGTGATGAAGGGTCACACCGCAGCATCTGGAAAGCGATGGTTACTCAGAGGAGGCTCAAGGGCGGTTTGTTCCACTCCAATCCTCAACATTCTGCGGTTGGGGAATAAATCCCCATCTGAGTGCCCTGTGAATGCCTTTGCCACGCTACCAGCAGCTGCACACATGGATGGAGGAGCCCACATGACACTGAACCATGCCGTGATGGAGCACCAGGGAGCCCCTGTGCTCTGCTGGGGATGCCATGGATGCAGGAAGTGCCAGGTCAAATCACACCACCCTGCAGCACCACCAGGGCTTTCTGCTCTGCCTTTAGAACTAAACCAGCTCAGATTAGTGCTCATAACAAGGGAAATGCCACATCAGGAGGACTGAAATGGCTCCTCCAGGCAATTTCTTTCTGCCATGCGGACAAAAGCCAGTAAATTAAAGCACCTCCAATCACCCTTTTTCCATCTTCTCCCTTACTCGACCAGTGAACCTCCAAGGATGGGCTCAATGCTGCTGAAGGCAGCACTTTCACTCACCCCTGACCTCCTAAGCAGATGCTTCAGGGAACCAACACAGCACCGCAACCCCAGGGGGTTGGTTCCACTTTCCCATCATCTCACACTTTCGAGAGCTTCAGGGCGGCCAGAAGTGTTGCAAAATGAGGTGTCTGGTTACCATTCAGATACAAGGCTGTAAAGCAGAGAAACCCCTTGCTGGCAGAAGTCACTTATCAGTGCCAAAAGTCATCACTTCACCTCTTTCCTGATAGGGTTGCTTTATTTGGTCTCTTCTGAATTGTTCTGAGTACATGGGGAGAAATATTCCAATGACACACAGCAGAACTGAAGACAGCTCTACAGCCACAGCACAATGCAGAGGTAACGAGCTGCACACTGAGTTGCCCCCTTTGTGATGTTTAACTCCCATGTCACTTTGCTTCCCCAAACCCAACAGGAGTGTCCATTATTGGCTTTCCTTTCCAGGAACAGTCAGTTCCTCTCACCAGATTTATCAACGTGAATATTTGAGAAACATCCTTATTTTCACTTTCTGCACTTCCTAAGCTGTGTCCTCCCTTCCCATTCTTGTAAACCCAGCTCATTCCAAGATGACCAAAGCTTGTTCTCATTTCTTGGGGACACATCCTGAAGCAGTCCCTGGTGCTGCTGCCCTGCAGTGCTGGAGGCAGCCCCATGCTGGGGACCCATAGGCAGGGCCACAAGAAAACAGCAACAAATCCAGGCTGACTCCAACCCAATTCCACCTACAAACAGCAGATCCATCGCTGGGGGCAGAAGTGCAGCTCTCTCAGTCCTTTAATCTCAGGCACAAGCAGTAAATCTTCACCAAGATGATCCAGCTGCTCAAAAGCAAGAGAAGGGCCACAGGACTCTCTTTGGAGGCACTGCAGTTTTAACTCTGCCCCATCTCAGTATCTCACTGCAGCACTCCTGGATAGAAGTGGTCTCCAAAACTAAACCAACCCCTGGTGGTGTGGAAAAGTGAACTGGAAATCTATTCTGGCTGTGGAAAGAAAGGTAATGAAAACCGCGCCACATTCTGATCCAGCACTTCACCAGTGATCACTGCTCACTCTCCCGTGCTGTGGTTTCCCTCCAGTGGTACCAGCAGCAAGCTGCAGCTCTCCCAGAGATCTTTGTAGAGCACACAGGAACTGAACCATCACCAAATCGCTTCTCACTGCGCCCAGCTTCACTCAGCTCCAACTTCTTCTGAAGTTCTTCTGAAGGAGCTTCAACTCCTGCTCCCCAAACTGAGAATCCAGAATGGGGACGATCCAGCTGAGCAGGTTGGGTTGTTCTCCTTTGAGATGAAACCAGACAGCCCTAAAAGCTGCAGAGCAACACATCAGTGCTGGGTGCTCTGCTCTGCCAGAGTGTTGGGTTTACTCCCATAACACAGCAGCTATTGATATACTTGCTACAGACAGAGTCCTTTGGAAGGACAAGAATTGAACATTAGTGCCTTCTTGATGCCATCCCTCCAAATCTTCTCTTCCTTTTTACAATACATCTAAAAATGAATATAGAAATCCCGTGGGTTAACAGAGAAAAAAGGAAAATCTCCTAGAAAACTCTGAAAACAAACATGAGTGTCAAGGTCCCCACGGCAGCCTCAAAGCCAAGAATGGCAGAAATGAGCAGATTATAAATGCTCAAATGTCAGAGGTCCCCCAGCACAGAGCTCACCATGTACTCCTAGCAGGGCTGCTGGAACTCCAGCTCTTGTTTCTATATCTGGTTTAAAAAGCAATGACATTAAAGTAAGCCCAACCAATGCATAAAAAATGTTTTTATTTCTGGTTCAGTTAAGAGAAGGGACGGATGACTTAAAACTGATTTTAGTTTACCCCTTCTTCGCACTACTTACAGAGAGTGGAAGCATTGAGGAGGTTTGGTTTTTCTTACCCATTCCACTTCATTTATGTTAAAGACTGAAATCAATTTGGTCCATTTTCTTCTTGGAAGACAACCATCAAATAACACTGACACAACAGGAATGCCAGTGCTAGGCTGAACATAAAGCCTCCTTAGAAGCACGTTTCCAAACATCCCAGCACTGTGGGAGACATTGTGCTGCAGGGTGCACAGCAGGCACTGGGCAGCATCTCTGCTCACTGTCCAAACACTTGATTTTGTTTGAAGAGAAGCCCAGCTTTCAGTATCTTCTGCTATTGGAGACAGCAGCTGCTGATTGATAAACACCAGCAGAACACCAACTGTTCCTTCCAAGAACACTGATGGGGTCTGTAGGGCTGTGTCTGGCCTGTTAACACAGCCAGCTCCATTCCAACATAGTATTGTTGTAGGGTTTCTCCAGGAGTGGATGTTACCTGAAGGGCCAAAGCAACGACAGCCTCCTCCAGGACACACAATCAGGTCTAAGTCAATGTAAAACTCACAGCCTAAAGTAAGTAAGAGATTCACCACCTCTGCCCCAGCAGAGGACGATGCTTTGTCTTCTGCCAGCAGCGCACACCTGACCTTTCAGACTCTGTTTGCAGGAAAAAATGTGACAGCATGTGCATAAGAGTCAATGATGGAAGATGTTCAGAAGGAACCCTCCTCCTGCTTCCTACCAGCTCCTGTCAGAGCACAGGAGCCCATTTCTGCTGACATGAAGCACTTGTCCTTTCTGGCAGTGAGACCATTACCAGAAATAAGCTCGAACCAAGCGCTTCTTCTTCACATCACAGCAGCATTCCGGGCACTTCTTCATCTATAAAAAACAAATGAAGAAAACATATAGATTATATATTAACTTTCTCTTCCAAGTTTGCAATGGTCTGATATGAAATATAACCAATGCTTGTCATTGCACTGCTCTTAAGATACCATGCCTACTATTTTTTGATGCGGAGTTACCACACAGTCACTGCTTTAAACACCAGCAATGCACAGAGGAAAACACAAAGGCTGCTGGGTGAAGTAGCAACAAGTTTTAGAGCAGTTGTCTCAGAATGACAGCTGTGGTACAGCTGGAAGGGTAAGGAACGAGGAAACAATATGATACAAGAACTTGCAAGAGCTGTTGTGAAGTACAGAAGTGCTTGTTGGCAAAGTGCTGTAAAGACACTGAGGAGTTCCATGAACTTCCTCTGGCACAGACAAGAGGGAAATGGGCACAGCAGGAGATCAGTGACACATGGCCAGGGCCAAGATTCCTCTAGAGGTACAGAGTACATTTATTTCTTTATCCAGGTATCCAGCAGAGGATGGCACATGATGCACCTGTTTCTCAACCCAGGTTTCAGCGTGCTTCTCAACTCACCTTACATTTAGAAAACCCTTGCCTATAACCTCCCCTCATATGAAGGTTTGCTATTCTAACACAAAGCATGGACTTGTAAAGTAGGTTAGGGCACTGTAATTTGATTCCAGAAACACAAAACACTGTTAATGGAGGGGGAGAAGAAACTCATTTTACGTCCCTGTAGACTCTGCTTTGTCAAATAACCCCCAAAGTTTTAAGTGCATTGTATAACTGTGAAACTCTTATTCTCCCATAGCACACCTAAATATCACAAAGGAGAACAGCTTCCAGTTTCTCTGGAATACCTACAAGAGCATGAATGAACAAGGCATTTAAACACTGTAAAGCAGCAATGGACCTCTGCACAGAAAACTAAAACCAAAGGCAGCATCCAGAAGTGCGCTCCATGCAACTTCTTCCTTCACACATCAGCAGCCTCCCATCTCATCCAGCACTAATCTAATACTCACAGCTGCAGGGAATTCTGACTGTTCCTCCAACAGTTTCAGAAACACTCCGATATTATTCATGGACTCTCTCCAGCACAAAGCTGTTTCAGCAACACAACAAATCGGAATGGACACAATTTGAAAACCTGAAGGCTGTTAGTCACTTCCTCAAGTAAGACAACATGCACCGAGCTGAGTTTGAACTGAAGAAACATAGTGTGAGTAACTTGTTCTAGGTGAGTCTTCAAATCCAATCTCATCAGTCGCAACAAACCCGACACCACCTGATGAGAGCTCACACAACACCTATTGCCATCAATGGGGAGAACAGCCCACACCATGAATCAGAGCATGGATTGCAATGGGGTGGAAGCATCAGGTAGTGGTTCCCCTTAAATAAGCAAGACATTTAAATGAACTACCATGAAATGGGCCAAAATGCCAACAAAGAAAGGAGCCAGTTCTTCACGTAACGTTTGACCAAGTTGAGGAAGTGCTTCCCATAGGACACGAGTGACAGAAGTTGACAAAGAATTTTTGTCCTGCAAATGGTTTCAGATTTGGGAGAACATCTGCAGAAATGTGTCACATTCACGTATTCTTTTCCAGCCATACTTTTTTGGCTGCTGTCAGAGACAGGATGCTGGACTGGAAGCACCTTTACCCTGACTCAGTGTCTATTACTATACCACTATGATTTACTCTTGTTAATTCCCAGCCTAACAGATGTGCAATCACTAAAGAGTGATTAAAGAAAGCTGAAGATGAGCGAGTTCTGAGATTTATCTATGAGCAATTAAAATGCACATTAATACAAGGACTGACAAGAAAACCAGACCTCAGAATCACCAAATTCTCCAAGATAAATACCTTAGCACAATGGTACAAATTGCTTAATATACCACAGCTCCAGTTCGGTGGATTCTTAAGCTGTTATAACCATAATCACAAGCTACATCTTACCAGCAAAAGGAATGAGTTCTTCCCCAGGTGTGTACAAGACAGATTTTTATGTGCTGAGACGATGCAACAATCTCCCTTCTTACTCCTAAGAAAGGGGTCATAAATGCTTGCCTAACCAAACCCTCCAGGGGTCTCATTCTATCCAACAAACAGCTTGAGTCTTGAGCAGCACAGATTCTAAATGCACACTAGTAGTTTTATTATCATAGAATGGCTCGGGTTGAAAGGGACCCTTAAAGGCCACCAGGGACACCCACAGCTCCATCAGTGCTCACAGCCCCCCAGCCTGACTCTGAGTGCCTGCAGGGATGGGGCACCCGCTTCATTTCTGGGCAGCCTGTGCCACTGCTTCACTGCTCTTATCATAGAGAACTTTTTCCTTTTATTCAATCTAAATCTCCCCTCCTATAGTTTGAAATCATTTCCCCTTGTCCTTAGAGGGGAAAGCATTTGAAGGAAGCTGAGAGGAGTTCCACCTTCAGTCACACTGCAGAACGTGGAAAATAAAGATGACAAAGGAAACATTGAAGTTGTAAACTTGAACATGAGGGTTGGGGTTTCCTCTCTGTAAACAGAAGAATTTGTTCCAATGGTTCTCCTGAAAAGCACAGAATTCCCTATCAGCGTCAGGAAAAAGTGAAACTAATAAACAAGATAACCTTTAAGAACTGCTCCCAACATGTTTTGCAGCAAGTGAAGATGCACAATGGGCATTTTAAGGGCACATCATCCTCAGATTTGCAGTTAGGACACTGGTATCTTCCTAGAGTGCAGAGGGGGAGAGAGGAAGAGAGAAAGGAAATTACTAAATTCCATTAACCTGTGAAATTCTCATGCACACACACTTCCACCAGTGCAATCTAGAAACCAGTGACTGTGATCTTTATGAAATTCTCTTATCTTAATAATGCAATACAGGGCCCTGAATTACTTCTCATATGACCTCGACTCCATCTCTTGGTGCTTCAAATTCCCATTTAGAAAAAGAATTTACATCCTTGCTTTACAAGGAAGTTGTTGAGGAAAATCTGTAAATTCTCAGGAAACCATTACATGACTGTGATAAAGATGATGAAGTACTTTGATGGAACAGATGCAGATGACAGTCCAAATTCTGCTCTGCATTCCATACCACATATTATTGCATCTGTGCAAATGCAGATAGGAAACAATCATAATTTAACAGCTCATCAGCACAATTCTCAGTTCTCTACTTCTGTTCATTCCTGCAAATAACAGAAGCACACCTAAAAATCTCACCTATACCTACCAAACTCTGGATCCAACTCTAGTGGTAAGCTGGGAATGACTCCGGGAGCTGTGGGTGCTCTCACACTACTAATTCCTTCAGATACTTCAGTCTTTGGTAATTCAAGCTTGCACTTCTGGCTGAGGTACGAGGAGGAAGTTTCTCCCTCATTTTTTTCTGGAACCTCACTCTTAGGAGCATCTCCATCTGACCATAAAAACAACAGCACACGATACAGTATCATGCAAAACACAATTAGCAGTAAGGTTGATAAGTTCCCATTGTACAAGAACAAAAGGCTTTGAGTAACTTTTCTTTTAAACACCTGAAGTTTCTGGTACTTAACACACAACATTATTACTGAAAGAGACTCTTTATGTCGAAACAATTCCATGGTAAATGAGTCTTAGACATTGAGGATCTTGATTTACACTTGCCCCTCATAGATGCAAAAAATTCTGCCTTCAGTCGTAACCCATTTCACAGTTTAAAAGATGGCCCTATAGCAGATGTTCTCGTTTCCTTGTGCTTCCCCATCTCCAACTGACTTCTAGCTTATGTATAAAAACAAAACAAGCATAACTTGGATGTGGCCAATTGCTTTGATCTTCCTTTACATATCAATACATACGAGAGCCAAAGCTGTTGGACACTTCTCATCCTAACACTCAACAGGAGCCTAAGCTTCAGAATAACGTTCATCCTCACCTTGTTTAGGGCTGTTTTCTCTCTTAGTGAACCATCTCTCCAGTGTCACAGTGCTGTTCTCATTCTGCATCTGCTGCTGTTTCTGTTCATCACCACCAACTGTTCCAGTCAGATCTTTACACAGCTGCCTGAACTGCTCTTTGTGATGAGGGCGCACAAACATGTTAAACCCTGCCCAAGAGAAAACACAGTGAAATGTCTAGGGAAATAAATGGCTGAGTATGGAGGAATGGCTATTTTGGAGGGAAGTAATTCTTTGGAAGATGAACAAAATCATCCCTGTTCTTCAGAGTACCCTCAGGTTTGTGAAGCGAACAGCCTTTTTGTTGGCTTTTATAATTACCAAGTTTTCCTTGCTAGGAGACAGACAAGTATTCAATACTGAAATGGTTTTTAAAATAAACCTTACTTTGCAGGAGATGAAAATCTTCTGGCCTCTCAGTAGTGAGGGCTGCTATCACTGGTATCATAGCATCGTAGTCATCCGTCCTCTTGTAAGCCAACAGTGCTTCATGGAAGCGGCTGTAAGCGCTTTCCTTCAATGCCTTTTTCACATCCTTGAGGTAAGTCGTCCTGAGGACCTGGTGGTGATCTCTCCTTGAGCCTGATACATTTTTAATGTCTTTGCTCGTAGCTTGACGGGTGTTATCTCCTGAGGGACAAAGAACACAGATGAGCAGCGCTCTGTACTCATGTCTCCTCATCCAGAGATGGGTTCCTGCACTGCTTCAAAACTGCTGCTGCTTGCACAGTCACACACTCTGCTCAGACACGACTTTGGTGCTCCTGGCAACATCAACCAAGCAAATGAATTTTTGGGAACCTCGTTAGCATCTCTGGGAGTTCCTTTAAAAGTCTCTGCAATGGAGCAATGTGTCAGATAGTCACTGGGGGAACAGGGAATAAGTAACACAGAAGAGACTGTGCACGAGGTCAGCAGTGGATTGGGTTTTGTGCTGTCATTAAAAGGAGCACAAGCATTATAAATGGATGGCTTACCCAATTACACTGGCCTGATACGCAGGCAAGTAAACCTGACTGCAGTTTTAAAGATGGTATTTCTTTTTCTAATACTAGAAGGAGAAGAGGTGTCCTTTTTCACCCCCAGCAGGAAAGCAAGAAGCCAAAAGAGACTAACCCACCTAAAATAATATAACAGATGGTGCAGTGAAGGAATAACAGAGAAGACAGGTGTAGCTACAAACACTTTGCTCAACTCTGAGTGAAATTCTCTTCAAAACATCAGGATTTGTTTTTGTTTCTGACAGGTTTGAGAGGAAAACTGTATGCTTTGCATATTAGAGGTATGTAAATGTAGGTAAAACATATAATGGCGGATTTAAATTAACCAACCACATGTTTTGCTATTTAAATCTTCATCCTTCAGAGCAGATAATGAGCTTCTAAAAGAGGGACTTGCATCAACTTCTGGAAAGGGGAAAAGGATGGGTATGAATTTTCTCTTTGGTAGCTTCTCACAGGAGCAGACCCTACCCAGGGAACGAGTCACAGAAATACTACATACGTTTAATCCTGTTATTTTCTTAATTGCTTTTAGCAGAAACAAAGTTCTGTGCAGATCAATCTCACAGATCTCAGGAAAAACAAAAAAATAATAAGTTACCAAAGATTATTTCATGCCGGAGTTCTTAAAATCCAAAATAAAACCAGGAAACTCAACAAAAGAAGGAACGTGGCCTCACAGACGAAAAGCTTTCAAAGCCTTCCAGGAATCGCTTGCTTTTGATTTATTTTTTGTATTTTAAAAGGAAAGGATTAGTCTGGCTGTTCTTTTCTCTCTCTTAAGAAAGACATCTAAGCTGCCCAACTATCCTACTCATTTCCTTGTAAGAAATACAGAAAATTCCCAGCTGTTCTCAGGAAGATCAGTAATCAAAACAGAACGAAGCCTTTGACTTCAAGGGTAAATATTAGACAGTAAGAGATTAGAAGGACGCAGGTAGAGATTACATGTGATTGTGAGAATATATTTACTGGTCTCCGTTTCTGCAGAAAACAGACTGTCCACACTAGGATTGCATGCATTCCTGATAAAAAACAGGAACTGCATTTTGCTTTATACCTAAAATTCACACTGACCTCATCTACAATTACATTCCCCAAACATCTCCCGTGCACAAACCCTGGGCAAACAGGAAACGCAGCAGTCTTGTCAACTCCTCCTCTCCCTCACTGAGACGCACAGGTCAACACTTAGTGCAACCTTCTGTCTTCAGTCGGTTCCTTTCGTATCCACCTTGATGTAAGTCACTGACTTGTTTGTTCTGTACAATCCTTGCTGAAAATTCAGTTACCATCACTCCTACCTACAGACAGAGAGCTGGTGCTGGTCCATTGTGCTGGGTGAAAACAGGGAACACTGGTTCCCTATTCACAAAGACAAAACACAACACACAATACCTCAGGACTGCGATTTTACTTAACACAAAGCGTACCTGCTCTTGTCTGTCCTGCTGTCAAGTGAAACCCTCCCTGGTTCAAGTGGAGCCCAGGATTCAGCTGAACCCGTGAGTGCTCTGAGAACGTTGTTTTCTGCTGACTCTCTTTTGCTTCTGTTAAAGCAAACCAGTTTGTTAGCAGTGAACTTAATGAAGAACGAAAATAGAATGACGCAGCTCAAACTTCATCACTATGCTGAAAACACTTGAAGATGTAGATGTGTTCCTTTGTACTGAGGGGATGAACCAACACTGTGCTCCTTTAGCATCTTACTGCTACAGGATTTCAAAGACTGCACCAGCTGTTCACAGTTCTTGTGGCACTATGGGGTAGCAAAGCAGTCAGAGGAACGCACATGAAGTTCTGAAATCCACTGACTAGGCTCAAGACACAAACATCAGTAAGATGCCCTTTTCAGAAAGGATGGCACCATTACTACCAATGTAGTAGCCAAAGCGAAGGCATCTGTGTATGCTTGTGGTAAGGCAGGTAGGAGGATCATACAAAGCACATAATTGAGTTTCATTTTGATTCATGAAATTTGCTTTTTACCCTTGCATTTTTACACACTTAATGCATCTCGCTTTATGATTAGACAAGTTCCAAAGCTCCTCACCTGCTTTCTTTGCCAGTCCCTCTCTCTCGTCCAGCAGGAGGCTGTGCTCAGGTTTGTAGCCACAGCCCACCCCGGTCAGATTGCAACACGCTTCATCAAACTCTTTTTTATGGTGAGGTCGAACAAACTGGTAAAATTCTTTCATTAGAAAAAGGGGAGAAGAATAAATAAGTATAGAAAAAAAACCTCAATGCAAAACACATAAAAAATGCCAAAGAAACTTATGATGGTAGGACTTCTGGATTAGTGCAGTTAAATAACTTAAAGCCTAAATGCTGTTCTTTGGTATTTAAATAAGCACACTTAAGAACTACACAAAGTTAAATTACAAATCAATCTTCCAGCAAAGCTGTAGGTAATCATTGTAATTTTCCCACTGTAAACAGGAAGCAATTTACACATTATCTCACTTCACTGTGAAATGCCTACAGACCAAAACCTAAACCTCACTGCAAGTCAACTGAGCTTTAGATTTCATGTGTCTGCAGCTTCAGAAAACTAGATGTTGCCTATTACCTTAATGTGGCAATCTAATGTTTTCTTAAGGCAAATTGGGAAACAGACTGTGGCTATTCCCAAGTGCTCATATTCGCACTCCTCAGCATTACATATAGCCTTACACGATTGTAAATGAGGAACTATGCCTTTTTATTTTTGGCAGATGAAAGAAGTGACAGAACAATCTGCCCCTTTGCTCACATGTACAATAAACGATCAGTGAAGTTTTCAAATTCTCTCATCCTCATGACACAGAGTCTATTTAAAATACAAAGTCTCACCATACGGATATACCAGGGAACTTGTCGTACCTCGCAACAAGATATGCTTTGTTTCATCCTCTGTAAAAAGGGAACTCATTTGAGATAACATGGTATTGAAGTCAGCTGTGGTCCTGTAGCGCTGAAGAGCCTCAGAGAAGAGATTATAGTTTTGTTGGCTTAGGGTTTTCTTCACTGTTGCGATGTATAAGGTAGCCCGGGCTTTCTTTGGCTCAGTTGGGTCTGCTATCTTATTGGTTAACTGAGAAGACAGGAAGGTTTTTCAGTCAACAGGATGATGAAAGGAACTACTCTCATATGGATTCAGATGAAATTAATGTTTTCAATTCTGCAAAATTCTTTAAACATTTGAGACTTTCAAGAGGCAGAAGATACCTTTAATACAATGTAATAACATTATTGGACTGCAACACTTTCACATTATGTGTTACTGTGACTCCTGCAGTAAATGTAGTCACATAAGAAAAACAAATAACCACATTCAAACAATGGAAGGTGCTCCTGTATTTCGGTTCCTCTAACACACATGCAAGCTAGACTACTCTCTAGTATTGGGAAACATCTGTCTTCTACGATCACAAGCAGTAGGAACTTGAAAAAGAGTCAAAACGAACCCTCCTTTATGAAAGTGCACATCACAACGTTCTTACTCAGTTTCAACATGTGTAACTATGACCTTTGTCACTCATTTTGAAGCCATAGGGCAACCTTCTGAGGCATGAGTATACTATTAATTCTCCCTAATTTGATTATCATAACTATGCCTAAAACATTACTCCCAACATCTGTAGCTGCTCCCTCGTGAAAGAAAAGCAATGATATCCATCTTCTCTGCTGACAAAACTGACTGCTGGAGAGGAGCACTTCATAGAGAAGGCAGCCAAGTTTCATTTCACAATTCTATTCTTGTGGCTTATTCAATGGCTTATTAAGAGAAATGAGACTTGCTGTAACTTTAAGGACTGGGGTGATTCATCATAACAACAAACCGTAAACACAACCTTCTGCAATGAACCTGCTCCCTTCCTCACACCTCAGATACCAGCACATCAGGATCTGTGATTACTCTATTAGTTCTGGATGCCGAGTGACTGGCAGACTGTGGCACAGAGACAGTACCCAGTTGAACAGCATCTTCAACAACTAATGGCATCCACAACCGCTCAGGATCCCCATGAATTTACCATGGCTCTCAGGCAACAAGCTGCATCATGACTTTTACCATGCTTTCCTTCATTGTCTTGGGAGACAATACACAACAAAAACACACAACTGCTAACATGATGCACATCAGTGCAATGTGACCTGTTGGTGGGGTCATAATGTGATCACTGACCCAAACCAAGCTGGTCAGTTTTACTATTTGAGGCTCTACCATCAATAAAAGGAAGAACAAATCCACCCACCACACAGGGTGAACGGGAGGTGATGTTTGCAAGGTTTCACCTAACTCCACCTGAACCTTTGTGCTTGACTGGACTTGTGATGCCTAAATATGAGAAAGAGCACGTCAGAAACTGATTTCAGATGTGCACTCATGAATATTTATAGTTTAGAGAAAAAAAAAAACACCTAAATTTGTTTTGGCATCGGCATCAGTCCGTATCAGTCATTTGTCTGCCTGGAAATTTTCAATTCAAATGACAGCATTCTACATATCAAAAGGATGGCAGAGATGCATGAAAACACATACCGGATTGCTGACTAGCTTGATTTTCTTCCTTCCTCCTTTCTGCTCATCTGTTAACCTCTTCTCATACTGAAGGGAAAGCGTTGACTGACGTTGTGCCTACAAAGGTTAATTAAAATAAATAAAAAAGCTCTCCAAAATGCTTTTCAAAGTTAAACTCTACTTAATTTAGCCATTTCCAGTAGGAAAGCTTGCTAACCCAGCTCGTGACACCGCTCCACAAAGTGAACCCAAGCAACCTAAATTACTGCACAGTAGACACTTACCTCCTTCTGGAAAGTAACTGTCTACTGGACATTTCACAGATAGAACCAAGCAGAGGAAATCAGAGAGTAGATTCCTGATGAAGCAAAGCTGGGCTTACAGCTAACTATTTCAGGGTAGGCCTGGGAGGGTACACAGGTGTGGAACTGATGTCTCACACGCCCCCTCACTTTCATGCCTTGAAGTACTTCTCACTGACGAAACCGTGTCACGACCTCTCTTGATATACTGGGAAGCCCAGATAGTCTTATAGGAAATATCAGGTCAGATGGGATGAGAAAGTATTAGAAATTCCTGTGGTTCAACAGGTTCTCTTGTGTTCCCCATTTCCAGTAACAAACTGTTGCACTTGTACAACTGTGAGTGGGAACGCTGGCATACATGAAGCTCCAAAAGCTAAGTGCATGGGCATAAGCAACAGGCATGGAATTGCTTAACAGCAGTCTCCAACACCAGCATAAATCAGTATCAACCACATTACACTGAGTAACAGATGAAACAGTGGGATAGCCCCATATTGCCCATTGATTTCTACATACCTGTTGAGAAAGCAGGTACTTCAAGTGATTTATTTCTTTGCTCTTGCCCAATAAAGAATCTCTTAGTGAGTACGTGACTATCAGCCCACTTACAGAATAGCGTGGTTTGTTTCTGAGAAGAACCAGTGAAACACAACTGGACTCCTCTACTCCACTGCAGCTTCTAAATGTGTTTATTCAGATCAAAGTTTCAGAGACAAACTAAACTAATCACACCTAAAGCAATAAAAGCAAACAAAACTCCAGTGCACTCATAACACTGCAAGGAGAGTGAATTGCAGGCAGATCTGACCAAGGTAAGAGCCCATTTAAATATACTGTTTAAGTGTCGTGTAACAGAGTGAATGTCTGGAATACAAGCTGCAGGTCAAACATGCACAATACATGCACTAAGTCAGAAAAAGGTCCAGAGATATCTTACCATTCTAATCCCAGGCTACATATGAGCAAAACCTTTCACAGTATGATGCAGAAGACATGAGGCTACAACAAAGTATTTCTCACAAGGAAAAAAGCCCTCACATCATTCTTTGAGTGGACTGAGGTACTATTTATTGTAATTAGCTTTTTGTTTTTGTTTTGAGATGACAAAGATTTGTTTCCTTAGAGAGAAATTTTCCACTCAATGACAGCAGCTTAATTTCCACACATAGGGTGCAAGGGCACAGAGTAACTTTGATAGAAGAAAAAGAATAATACAGCTCTATGATGGATGGTGAATAAAGCTATGAAAGCACACAGACCACACCACCAGTCCAAATGCAGTGGTTAGTTAAGACAGCCTGACACTAGGCCTAGCATGAAATCTGGCTCCCTCAGAGGCACTGCACATCTGAGCACTACATTGCCCAGACTTCTGGTGCCAGAGGTCACCGATTTTGGTGCAGCACAGGATGACCAGTCTTTTGCAAGCCACAGGCAAATAATAATGCTGTACAGGAAGATGGACATATGAACTGACTCACTGCCTATTCATTGAGACCACCAGCTTACTTGACTTAAGGAAATCCTGAGCTAGACCAAATGCAGTGCAGCTGTGTTACCAGACTCTCTTCTCAGGGTGATGAAGCCCCATGAGATGTGCCGGGCTTTCCAAAGGATGAGCTCAGATGTCCATACCACATCATGATTAAGGTACCCATGGGCGATGGAGCTGCTTTCTCATCAGCTACATATAAACAAAACATTCTTTGTTTCTTTAAGCTTGTACATTTAATCTGTCATAAACCCACATCCATTTATATGCTTAAGGGATTTTCAAATACTTCTTGGATGTTCCTTACACACTCACACTTTCCCTTAGGCATGTTCCCCTAACAAACTGCTTAGGTAAGTTGTTCTAGGTGTTTCTGAAGTCTACAGTCATCAGTCAAACCCCATGTTTTGTTTTGTTTTTTTCCATTTGCTGTCTGCTCACAGCACTGTGCCTTTACCAACCTCTGCTTTAAGAGATCTTTGCTCTCCAGACTGCATGGTTAGCTTCCAGAACCTACATGGTCAGCAGTTATGGAGTACAGCATAAATACGTACCCACTGGTTATCTAATTGAATGTGGCAAGGAATCTCTTTATTTAACTGAGCTATGAGAACCTGCAGGTTCTAGTGCAATTAGTTTTTCCTCAAAAGAGGGCTGAACTGGTACTACTGAATCAATGCCAAACTCATTTTGCTTTACAGCCTACAATTTTTACTTGGGATTAATTTGCTGCAGCATCGTCATTACCTTTTCCTCCCCTGACAAATCATCATCTTCCTCCACCTCTTTGCTGTTCTTCTCATTGCGCTCCAATGCATCCAAAAGCCCGGAACATCGTCTTCTAGGTGAGATCATTTCTTGTTCGTACTCTGTGCAGAGGCTGGATGCTCCATCTCCATTTACTGGCATTACTGCATAACACAGATAAGAAATCAACATTTTTGTACTCTCTTGCATTTTCTCTGACTTAGCAATGCCTCAAAATCTTACTTGGCAATCCACAAAGAAGTACTGTTTTATCTCCTCTTCCATCTCCTGCAGAGCTGCTTTCTCTGACTTAGGAAGAAGACTGCCTTGCTCAACCACTCCCAAAAATCGCTCATGCATTTATCACAATGAGGTACAGATTTAAGTCAGAACTTCTCTCAAACATCTTCTAAAGGGATAACATATTTAACCTTAAAATGGCTTATGATCAATGGAAAACAATCTCTACTGCCACAGTTGCCTGTGTTTGAATGCTATATTTTATGGATTTCCCTAACAAAACATGAGATCCTGCTCTTAAATGATTCACTCATTAGAAAGTTTTTACTGCTATTATTTTAAAGGCAACGTAAGAGATGCTACAATCTCACAGTATTAGCAGCCATAAGACACAGCCTCCACTGTGTACCAATAATACATGTTCTCACTCTTCAAAATCCACGTGTAGTTTGTTTTAAATACAAGGATTTGCATCTGTCAGTGGTGTCAAATTAGTATCAGTTTCCTACTACAAAAAGGCATTCTCTTCAAAATACATTTCCTCTACACTGAGTTACACAGAGCTGTTTACTAAGAAGAGTAACTGTTTTGAGAATCTAAGCATATATAGCCACAAATCAAAAATGCATAAGAAGCAAGAAGCTGGTAGCCAGAGTTAAGATGCCAAGTTTAGTTTGTTGTTACAGCTAAGAAGTGTCATCAAAAGCTTACACTGGAAAGGTTACGTAATTAAACTTTTTCCCTCTATCTTCATTTCAGTCATGTATTCCAACCCATCCTTTGGGATGGATCTACCACTCATGTGGATGAAAAGTAAACAGCTGAATAAGCTCATCTCAATTGCTCTGCAGCTGCACAATAGATGGGAATTGAGGGGGGAAAAAAGGTGGTGGCCAAGACAACCTCTTTATATATGACATCCTGTAGTCAGACTGGCTTAGACATATAGCAAAGTCTCATCCTCAGTCTCAGTCATAAGCTCTTTGGAATCAGTTTATAAACACACTTCATTGCACTGATCAGAAATGAAGCAAAACAGGCCGGAAAGTTCTGAAAGAATCTCTGATGTGAGAAATATTATTTTGCATTAGCTAACCATGAATTTTAAAATACTGTTTTCTTTGAAGGCCAACACCTTCTTTCTGTTTTCTTATCCAGATTACCATGTAGGAGTCATTCAAACTAAAGGATGGAAGAATGACATGTGAAAGCCAGTGCTAGTCAGAACAGAGTTCCAGTTATTACTTTTTGAACAATGATATTCTGCTAACTTTCCCGCAGGAGACATGTCCATGCCACATCTTTGTTCTGTAGTTGCAATTGCTAATCTGATTCCCTGGCACCAAGCTATGTCTATTCTGATCAGACTTTGACATTGTTCTTTGAGCCCTATGCATCTTCCCTCCTGTTCCAGTTTAGTTTTACTCTATCTTTCCTGCTCTATCTTAAAACAACAAAAGTGTATCTACAAGGACACCAACCTACCTATCCTTTTCCTCTTCAAACTGGGAACATGATCATCCAAAATCTTGGCTTTCTGCAGGGAGAGGATCTGCTCAGATGAAGTAGAAGGTTTCACATCATTTTCACTCAGGGTAACAGCAGAGCCAGAAATGCACTGTGCCACAGGCGGGGGCATCTGCAAGCAGTTTACAATACATTACAGTAGGCAAAAAGCTGCTCTTCCACTCCACTACCTTTGTAACCAGAAATCCTGTCAGTGACCTGAAGACATCACATTTGTCCCAAAAACTCTTAACAGCAAGATTATTCAAGTGTTCTGGGTTTTCACACTTTTGATGACAGGATCAAATAACTAGAAGGTGACACATACAGATGAATTAGAGTAAGCAGGCTTAGCACTAAGTGACTCTTAGAAAAGGCACACACCACTGTTCAGAAAACAACTGCTTCCTAACAGCACTCCTACAACATCACTCCTTCTGGCAAAGCACACTGGGTTGGGGTTCAGATTTACAACAAAACTCCTGTTTATCATCAGAAAGGATCATCGGGTCATCCAAAAATCTGAAACGTATGATTTTGAACAACTTGTATTCGGCCAAAGTATCTTCCAGGAAATCATCCAAATCTGGCATGTTTATTTTAGTCCTAGTCTCCATCTGGAGGCCAAAGAATTCCCCATCCTGGCTCTCAGCCCATTTCTTGCTACGCCTTTCTCCAGCACATCACAAAGTCTTTTTACAAGGACTAATTTTTATATCAAGGAACTACTACTGAGAAAAAGAGCTTCTTAATGCAAAGAGAGACATCATATCAGTAAAGACCCAGCCATGAAGTTCAATAACTTCTGGGTTTGTCTCACTCTTTACACCAGTCAGCTTAGATCTACATTTAAGGGTCTGACTGATTCTTTGATGTATATACCTTCTCCCAGACGGCCAGGAAGTTTTTTGGATACTAACATCAGTTTCAGTATTTGTATGCCATCCAGTGAAGACACTGTTTGTTTAGGAGTGACTGGAAAAGGAAGTTTTTTTTGTGATCTAACCTCATGAGCTGTGCAACATGACACCATATCCTGTTATAGCTCACTCAGATATACTTCCTTTTCCACCAAGCTTCCAATGCAAGATGATGCCCCAAAAGAAAGGTTGTTTAGAAGTGACTCCTTCACATCTCTCACATCTTAGTATCCCTAGTTTTACTAACAAAAAAAATGCTTTTAGTCTGTTTGATTTTTAAAGATACTTGCAATTTCTTGAGCAACGCGGAAGAAGACTGAGACACTTCTGACTGCATGCCCAAAGTTGTCATAAACGTTCACATAAGGGCGGACCCACGAAGGCAGCTTGCTTCTTACATTATCAGTTGTGAACCTATGCAGGATTAGAAAAGGAGATAATTATTTGCCAGATGTCCTAGCATTTGTTTAATTCATTTAGGCCAAGGGAGGAACAGAAAGACAACAGAAGATTGAAAGAGTGCAGCAAATATAATGGGCTGATGTCTGCACACAATAGAAAAGGACTTTGTTGTTACCATGCACTATGCCATCACCCAATTAATATCATTCAATCATGAAATCTTTAACTATGCAACAGCAGTACCATTGGCCAACATCGCCTGTCAGGCCTCAGCACTGAGGGACATCAACTAAATTCTTGTTGCTTCAGCAATACAGTCTTTCCTTGTTTTTATCTTCTCCAGATGAAAATCAGACACAGGTTTATATCTAGAGCAAAGGTTTCACCTGTCATCACATAGGAAGATAGCACCATAGTCCTGGCGATGCCTGATGACCCTGCCAATAGCCTGGTTAACAGCTCGGGAAGCTTGCTGATTGTACCACTGATGCCCAGATAAATACTGTAATATGTGGGAGAAAGAATGAATATCAGTCACCAGGTAAAAGCATACTCTGTGACATGCAGTCACTACTCAGTTCTAAAAGACTTAAAAATGTATCAGCAAGGTCTTCTGAAAAAGCTCTAAGAGCCTAGGAAAGCCAAATTCAGGTTGAATCGTGTATCACAGCTGGGACACAAAACTCAAGTGTTAATACACAACTCAAAGAGCTACTTAGTAGATGACGCACTGACTTCCCCAAAGGGGTATTAAATAATACAGTGAATCGAAGAGCTAACCTGCAGCATAATACAATAAATTCATAAGGCCCTTCATTCTTGTGCCTGAGACAATACCAAAGGAAAAGCCACCACAAACCAACCAGCACGGGCAATTGTTCTCCTCACCCTCATTCTGCAAAAAGAAATACATGCAAAGACTTTGGTCCAAATTTTAATTACACTGGGGTTGTTCTTTTGAGCTGTATTTGATTGCAACCATGCCAGTAGAGAAAGACTTTGGAACCCTTAATGCTATCAGAAATACGTGAATATACATGTGACAAACTCACAAGTTTGTCTGACGTTCGTGATCTCACAAGAGTGAGAAGAAGAGCCAAAATCCATAGGGACAAAATGGAAAAAGGCACAACAAACCTGCAAACAGCCAAAAGGTTACAGCTGCCCAGTATTACCTGTGCACCCATACTGCTTTTTTTCATTTCATTCAGGAACTGCATCTTTAAAACAACTCTGGGATCCCAACGAGGAGGAAATGGAAGGCCAGTAATGATGACTCCTCGTCCATTCATGTCTGCAAAGTCCAAGCCTTCGCTGGCCTGAAGAGAGAGGGGTCTTCAGCAACAACTCTTCTGGTTTATTTTTTCATGTGTATCCAATTTCGTATTCATACTATTAATCCTACAAGTACAATAACCTAAATTGTCTGTTCTTCAGGTAGCTGCTACTGCAAAGCACCATCTCTCCACAGATACTGCTCCTCTCAGAGTGATTCACTGCTGTTGGAAGGACAGGCGTATTCACCAGAATCCTGCCCATAAAGAGCTACATTTTTTCTTAATTAATCCAACAGCAACTCTGAAGAAATGCACTGAAGGCTCAGAAGATGAGTTTCTCTTTGTACACAGTAGCAAAAAGTCTGAATAACTTGCAACATCGTAAATGTTTCCACTGGTATCGTAAATCAATTTATCAACACTTCAACGAAAGGCCACCACATGTAACCGGGGGATTGAGATTAACATTCGTTTTAAAAATTGAGCAATATTTCTGGTTTTAATCAGTGTCGTTCTGACATGCACAGTTACAGTTGTTTCTTTTAATTCTCCGCCAAAATCGTTCTCATTTAATGAGTCAAACCTTCTGTCCGTAGCCAACAGGAAATGTAAGTATCATGATGCTGATCCCCTTTAGAGAACGCTGAGATGTAACTCCTCAGTAAAAACAGGAATTAAACATACATATACTTGACATAAATTTGAACAGCCTTCAGGGCATCTAGCTTTTTTTTCCCCTCCCCACTTGACTATGGTTACACAACATAAACATCCTTGTTAAATTCAAAATGGGACGTAATGTGATCGCAGATAATGTAAATTCTCAGTTTCATTACCTTCCCCCGACACACTGCCAAAAAAGTAGCTCCATTGGACTTAGGACAGGCAATTTTACCATAGTACGCATCTATTACCTAAAAAATATAACAAGATTAATACAATTTTTGCTTAAATTATCTCCTTAAGTCTAGGCAAGTATTAAAGGTTGACATCAGATACTTCTGAAAAGAAAGTAGACCCATGGACTGTAATGTATTTCTCCCCTTGAACAAAACATGCAATCCAGGAAAGCAATTCAAGGATATTAGTAACTCTTAGAAACGTGCAGAGCTGTTATAAGCAAGTGAAAAGAAAACAAGAAACTGAACATTTAAATACTTTAGAAAGCCAGGATGGGACTTCATATAATAATCAACAGCATGTGATTCAGTGGCAAATCAGACAGCACTGTTAAATCACTGGATTTCAAATGAAGACTAAACAAAGCACAAACAGGTGGAAGAGTAAAGGGAAGACAAATAGAAAACACACAGTTCAAAGAAGCTCTCTAAACATTTTAGTTTAATCCTAGGAACAGGAAGTTAACATCAAAGCACCACTCAGGGAGGTACTTAAACATCATAATAGCTCGAAGATGTGTTACAGGTACGTAGCGCACATTCCCTACCTCTGAAAAGCTTCCTTTATTCCTGGGTTCCACAAACATTGGCTTCACTTCTTCTATTCTTTTAGCAAAATCATGCTCCTGTTGAACAGATAATGAACATATCAGATATTCCAACGTGAAAGTAAACATCTACCAGAAATCCTCATGAGAAAGGATACGCTTGGACTAACCCACCATCTGCTCCTCTCCATGCCAAACCACATGGAGATGGGGGCAAAAACGTTTTTAATAAGCACAGTTAAATAGCATAACTACCAACTGTCTGAAGTGTGCAACCAAACCACCCATAAAGAGAAAACAATTCACATACTCTCCAATACTCCAGGCTCTTATCCATGACAGGATATGATGGGAAAAAAACCAACAGTCCATGAGGTACGACTCGCACAAGATTACCTGCAACAAGATAAGCAAATGAATAGTTCAGGGTATTTTTCTCCTGGCACGGATTGCACAGACCATGCAGGAAAAAATAAATTAACAATATGGCTTATCTCCAAAATCTCTCCTGCTTTCTTGACGTGAAGGTTGATGCCCTAAGATTTCTCTTTGAATCCTTTCAATAATCTTGTTGTCAAGGTAGAAACTGTAGACTTTGGTGTTGCTAATAGCACATTTTATCCCATAAATGCTACACTTCTGAAAACCACTTATAGCATTACAGGTTTTCTAAAGTGTCACAGTAACTGAATAAAACTCATTATGAGTACACCGAAGTCGAGGGAAGGAAGAGATCTATTTTCAGATCTGCTTTTCTTTTTCCTTGTTGTTGTCTCCATTCTCTATCCACTGCAACTTAAACATTCAGAACAACAGAAGTATCTCAAGCCTGATATTGAAACTTCACCTGTCATAGTACAGACCACATTGAGAAACCATTCAAATGTTATTTTGTGAAAGCACTTTTCTAAGTTCACCACTGAGGCCACAACAAACACCTCAGAACTCGCACCTCCCTTTTGCTTGTGTTCTCTTCAAGCTTCTATAGACCTAAGGTTCCCTTCATACTGCAGTCAGTCTACACAGACGCTTCTACTGATGTGTGAGAACAGAATAGAAGCTTCATTATTCTATTATGTTTGTAAAACACGACCAAAATAAATGCTGAATTAAGATCAGTTTGACAAACCGCATTTATATACATCACATGAAATCCCATCAGCTTCTTGTGATCCTTAATTGTTCTGTGAAGTGATGCTTGGCAGTATAACTGCTGTGCATCTATTTTCTAGTCTGCATCGCTTTCTCATCATGCTGAAGGACACTTGTGAACCATAAGCTGACAATAAAGTGAACTCCTAACATGGAAATATTAGCTTAATCAAACTGATTTTCAT
Organism: Coturnix japonica; assembly: GCF_054131305.1. Classification (NCBI taxonomy): domain Eukaryota; kingdom Metazoa; phylum Chordata; class Aves; order Galliformes; family Phasianidae; genus Coturnix; species Coturnix japonica. The sequence continues at coordinate 11,221,262 of NC_140681.1, read as the reverse complement.
ACATAACTACAGTAGCCAGCTGCTTGAGCTATCAGGAGCATACGAAAGAAACAGATAGTACTTAGATACACAGTGCAATCTTTTGCCTTTCTCTGTCTTATTGTTGGCTCCCTTTTAACATTTCACACACCTTCCAAGTGATCTCTAAAAATGCTGTGCAGCAACATGTTCTTGAAAGCCGTTCCCTTCACTTACCAATGGTTTTCCCCAGGGAAGATAAATAGTCCTCTGAAAATCTACAAAGAAAAAAAAGTTGGGTAACATTCACTCTATTTTCTTCTGTACATTTCTCGTGCGTCTTGACTTCCTCTGATATTGATCTAAAATAGCACACATCAGTATTGCTCCCAAACGCCCACACCAAGCAATACTGTGACAAAGTGATACTATTGCTACTAAATCTTATCGCTGGCAGTCATATGAGTTTATGATTAATACTAACATATTAGAAACACAAGTTCTGCAAGAAAAGTTTGTAGATCAGTTCGTGAAGCCTGACTGACATTACAACAATTTAAAATAATTACAGATAAAGTAGGTGTGGTGAAGCTGCGGGGGCAAAAGGAGTGAACTTTGTCGCTATGGTTATTGTTTACTGCAGATATAAGCAGAGTGAATCATTTAATTAGACTGAAAAAGTACTGTTCTACAGTGAGCAGCATTTATCTGTTTCTTCCAGCCCTGACTTACATGTCACCTGTTCTCTCATGCCCTCATGCTTCTTTCTATTCAGTTTCATGTAGTTTCTCATACTTAATTTTCCCAGGAAACTTAAATACACAAGGAAAAAAAAATAAATAAATCCACATTTATAAGAGCTATAAATATTGGTATCACCAAACAGCTGTTGTCAAAACATAATGAACACTGTGCATTCCCTTTCTTCAAAATGGTGTTTTAGGCCAGAGGCAGGGAAATCCCCAACGTTTTCTCCTTGAACGATGTTATCTTCAACAAAATACACTGAAACTAAGCCTCTGAAAACAAGAAACGCCATCTGAGGGTTTTCCAGGCTTCTTTGTCTTCTCTGTCAAAATCATTTAGAACCATTGAGCCCCCTTCAAGTTCTGTGGAACATCTGGCATGTTTCTCATTCGTGAAGTAAAATCTCTTTGAGATGTATTTTTTGATCATTCTGTATTGCTGAACAAGCGTAAGCTGGGCCAGCAAAAAGGCAAAAGTCTGTAATTCTCAGCTAGAGGTACAGGAATAATGCTTAAACTGAAAGAGGCTTAAGAATGAGCCAACATAAACAACAAGGAAGAAAATTAAATGTAAGAACACATATATCACACATAAGGACATCCTCGTTTCAAAGAGCCACAGAAGGACTGGAACCTAAAACACAATGGTGGCACAAAGGCCTTGGCACTCTTCAGTAACCTCAGAGAACTGTAAGCAAACAACTTCAATGTGCAACAAAGCATGAAAATACCTCTTTAAATGATATGCTGAGATCTCAATGAGAATAACCTATTATGGAATAGAAGCCAGTATACAATGAACTTTGCTTCAGTATTCCTTGCTGACACTACTCTTACAGAAAAAGCAGAAGGAGCAGAAAGATGGAGAAAAATAATGAAAGACCAAAGAAAAGAAAGAAACAAAGATTTGGATATGTTTTCCTTAAGAAGGCAACGTAGAGGTGAAAGGGAGGCCAATTGTGATGAATAGCCTTAAGCATAAAAATATTTGTTAGAAAGGCCAGGCACATTTCAAGTCGATTGAGCGTCCACAGTAAACCGAGGATGAAGCTCTATGCTAGTGTTGGCAGACTGCTCTGTAATGTGAAGGGAGGTGGGACCAGAGCATGATCCGAAGGAGGAGACCTGCCATACCAACAGTGTAAGCAAGTAGGAAAAGAGTCAGAGACAGCAGTCAGGTTCAACTGTGAGTCCAGATTCAGTCAGCAAGTCAGGGTCAGATCAATGGGGCCAATGGCCAGGTGTGGTTATAACAGAGCTGGAGACACTTCCTGTATTAGTGCAACTCCTGAGCTCACTTCTCAGATGAAAAGGCTTCACTTCTGATCTGTGGGGGATTTTCCATGTGAGGCCAGTCAGGGGCATTAAGGACTGTTACTGCACTCAGTGCCCTGATCCTTGCTCCCTTCCAGCTGTCTACTTCTAAACTTTCTGCAGTAGTGGTTAAAAGGGTATTGTTATTCATGTTTATTCACACATTGCTTACCCATGAAAAGAACTGCAGAGACCACTGATTTCTTCAGAACCCAAGATGTGATAACTCAAGGTTTCAAAGCAGAATTCCATACAGAATGTTATTACCTTCTCTCATAAGTAGAATTGAGCACAGCTCCATCAGGTCCTTTGGGAATTATTCCAACCCAGAGCTGCCGTTTATCAATAACATGAGGGTTCTCCAAGAGAACAGGAAAAGGGCTGAAGAAACATGAAAGTGAGACTGAAGTCACAATCCTTTTGTGATTCTCTACTAACTACCAGTCCAGAACACTCAATTAGATCTGGGATAAAATAATAATTAAAAAAAAAAATCATTGAATTTTCAGTAACGTCACTGTTCACATACCCAGGCACTTACATCTGCATTTCCATTGTAAACGATGAGAGAGGGGAGAGAGTCCCACTAGTAAGGATAATTGTTCTGACTCCCTGTCGAACAAGCTCATGCATGCTATATCCAGGGCTGAAACACCAATAGCTTAAGGTCTTTCCTGTATCGAATAAAGAGAAAATAAGGGAGGCACACTGTATTGTGAGAAAAATAGGATATGAATAGCACATGGCAGCATTTGAACTTCCAGAACTAAAACATCTTGGCACATGAAGCTAAAATCCCAGGCACACATGTGTCTTGCTTTGGCCCTTCCCAATTTATTACGATTATTCAGAACATAATTTGTCATTGCTCACTCATACCTTGAAGTAGATTCTATTACCATAGAATCATGGAAAGGATTAGATTGGAAGTAATCTCGTCAGCTATCTCAGGCTACGCCACTTATCCTCACCAATCACAGGTTGTAGACAATTATGCTCAAGTAAATAATTTCTTCCAAATCCCCTGAAGATAATCATTCTTAAGAGGTTTGCAGCATTTCCATAAAATATGCTACACATCTATAGAGAAACTGAAGATCTCATCAGTCACCTCTGGCCTCTGCCATGTTTACACATAGTACAAGTCCCAATATATTGCTAGGCTGTCACATGGGTACGTGCAAGTAGCTTTTATTTCAGAAGCAGATACACCCATATGTGTTTGCGACATCACAGAAGAATGTTGTGACTGCTTCATATTATTTTTATTCACAAGCATCCAAATTATGCAATAAATCTAGTGTTTTTGCTAGCCTTTCCCTTCACACTTAACAAAATCCACTTAAAATTATTCCTGTAAGTCGATACTCTGAGCAATGTCCCAGGAAAACAATAGATGCAGAGTAACAAACAGCATGTTCTGCTGTTCAGAACAGCAAAGGGAATACACTCATGGGGACATTATGTGAAAAAACATCAAAATTGAGGGAAAGCATTCTTTGAAAAACATTGCTTTCCATCCTTAACAAAATGACTTCTGCAAACAAACACTTATATTCCTGAGAGCATTTAAATGAATAATTAAGTAGACATTTACAAGGCAAGGTAGTTACAAAGATCCTTAGGAAGAATTCTGTTATGAAGGCTTAGATAAAAAGCATCCATCTCTCTTTAATAAGGGAGGAGACGAGTTGTTTTCAGCCCAGCTTTTGCATGAACCTGAATGTGAGCTCTGTACCTTGTTTTTTTGCAGCTGATGAATCCCAGAGATCTGTCCTTTCCTTCTTCTTTTTCTGATTACTGTTATCCAGATGAATGTGTACCTGAAGGAAAATAAGAGCAAGGCTCCCAGAGACTGTTGCAGAAACGAATTTGCACTTCATCCCTACCAACAGCTAGCTCATGATAAGGAGCACAATTAATGGCATTTTATAGTGATACTAAAGCTGTATAACTTCCTATCTGCCTTTCATGTTTCGTTTCCAGTTTTTCATGTGGTATCTAACAAGGAGCAAAGAAGCACAGTAATTTAACCACCCATTTTCAGTCAGTTTATGGGCAGCATTTCATGGGTGGCCCTGAAATTTCACTTACGCCTCACAAAGAATCCCTTCCCAAATGGCATTACAAAATCTGAGTAACACGAAACATCAGTTTGCCAGGAGAACACAATACTTCGAGAATTGCAACATTTTCAATAATTCACATTTTCTGCACTTTCCTTATTACATTTTAAACCTTTTTTTTTTTTTTTTTTTTTTTTTTTGAGAGAGAGTTTCTGAGTTTCTCAATAAATTACTGCATAGGTCCCCTTTTTCCGTGGGACCCAATTTAACTATCTTCCCTGGAAGAACCTGCATAACCCCCTTGTAATCAACACCCCGGACTGCTTTACTATCCACATCCTTCTCAGTCTTGAATATGTAAGTACAAACATTCAATGTTACCTAGGAAAAACACAGAACAGAAAGCACTTCATACCTTATAATATCTGGATATCGACTGAGGTGGCACAAAACTGGTTGTGCCTTCTGGAGGATCAACATTAAACACCGTCTAGAAGAAACAATAGAACAACATGGAAAGATTAAACAACAGTTATCAATGAAATTCACATACCTTTACAATGAGAAGTGTTCCCAATAAAATCACTGGAGAGATAATCTTAAATACATCTCCCTGCTCCCTTTATTTAATAAGGTAATTTTGAACAAACACATTTTCTACAAGCAATTCTTGCTAACCACTGGTCTTCCTCATTGCTCTGAGCAACACAAGCCAGAACCTAATTATATATTCAAATTATACAAATGACAGTATTACTATTCACGCTGTACGTGACTCTTGGTTGCTCAAGAATACAAGCACACCGCAAGGTCATGAGATCACAGAGAGCCACAACCGTGTGTGCAAGGACTTTTGGAACTGAGAATTCCAACTGTGGTATCCTACCCTAATATCACACTGTGGGATCCTACCCTAATTATCACACTGCCTAGAGAAAAATCGAGTTGTAACTGCATTTGTTCGTCCACATTTTACACAAGAAGCTTCTAAAAACCCCACACAAGTGCAGAACAGAATCGTGCTTCCTTCCCTTTCCTGTCCTCGATGTCTTATGACTAAAAGGGATGCAGTTGCAAACACAGAGCTTTTCATGAACCCAGCTGTGCTTCTCAAATATTTATAAATTCTGATGATTTTTCTAAACAAAATTTCTTCAGACATTTAAAATGAATTCTCTGAGCTCACAGGAACATCATCTAGTTAACAAGAAAGACATTATCCAGTAATAAGAAGAAAACAGAAGCATAATTCCTGGAAAAATACCTTTTTTTACTACAGATCTCCTGACTTCACCATTAAATTTAAAAAAATAATAATGCAGTTAAAGTGATCTTTTATTTGCTTCTTTTGCCTTAACCTGTCTCTTTTTTTGAGGTCTCACATTTCCACACACTGATGCTTGAATGTGCACAGCTCAATAACCCAGCTCCACCTGGTGGAGGCTAAACCCAGACAAAATTCAATCTAGCTCACCACAACACGACATCAAACCTACAATATAACAACCAGGGTAAAAATCAAAGCAGGCTACTTCGTTAGGCAGCAGCTTTCTCCTCTAAACCTGTATATTTCCATCAGTGCACATGTATATGTACAATTAAAAGGGGAAAAAAGTGATTCCCTCCAGTTACACTGGACACTTTTTAAACCAACTCTTCCATATTTCAGGCACCTGTAGCAGCTGCGTTAAATATTTACCTGGATAATATCTGAGAGTTTATGCAGTCCAGAGGTATTGATAAATATCCCAGTGCCTACAAAGAACAACACAATTACTCTTACAATAGAAAACTGTGTGAGAGTTCAACACACAAAAAACACCATCAGTAGAATTTCAGTAAGCCCTCCTCACATATTCCTCCTGGTTTTGTAATAGAATCCTCTGCGTGTGCACATGTGTGTACACACAGCAGTAAATGCTCAGGTTCTGACACAACACTGGTTCTTAAACTCATTTCTGGTTCATGAATGGACAATGTTTCCCATCAGAGGGCCAAGCAACAAATTGATACCGCTCCTCCAGATCTGATTTGTTGATTTTGAATGTTAAATGCAAAGATGCCTTTTTCCACTCCACCCAAATCAGCTCAAACTTCCAATTACTTACATCAGGGAAAAATGTCCAAGTGAAATGACTGATAAATTTACAGACTTACGGCCTGAAAGAAACTGTAAAATCTGTTCTAGTGACTCCAGGAGTGAGGTCTTGGTTTGGAACGTTATTTGGGCCTTTGCAAACAGCTCAAAGATGTAGCTGCAATTCAGAAATAAAAAAGCACAAGTGGGTAAACACTGTAAATAATCACGTGGACCGGCTGCTATTACTATTTAACAGCAACAGCTTCGCTGTCCAGTCGCAAAACATTCTCAACTCAGTAAGGAAGAAAAAAGTAAGGGATAAATAAATATATCCCATCAAAAATAATGATTGCGACATAAGGCGATTCAAGGGAAGCTACAGCATTGAATAAGCACTATTTCCAGGAACTAGAATATTACTACCAACCCTAACAGTCACTGATCAATCCTTTACACAGTGACATGTTTTTTGTTCCATTGCAGGCTTGTTACGTGAGCACACAGAAGTGCCTTCATAAGCAGAAAGCTCACACTAGACTCAGTTTAACCTGGGTTTAGAATTTATTCTTCTCACATGCAAACACATTAACGAGAAGAAAGTTACCTTCCATCTTTGGTGACTCCACTGTCATTTGGTGGCAGCTCCACTGCATCAATTGCACTTTCTAGCTGAAGAAGAATTTCTTTGAGGGAACCAGGAGGAAAAATAGTTACGGTTCATAGAAACTCACCTCAGTATGTCATCTGAATCCCTTTTTCAAATGCAGTTTATTCAGAAGCTACCATCAAAGACAACAACTTAGCTGCTTTCCTGATCCAAAAACAAGCTAAAATGATTAAAGCCTATTTCCTAGACGTCATCTCTAAATATTTGAATTAAACATTAGCAAATTCTATGACCTCAGCTCTTGGATTAAGTCTGTGGTACTCACAAAATACAGCTGCTCACTAAATATTGAACTCTTCTCTACAGATGGAGAAAGTTCTTGGAAATGCTTTCCAAACAGACATCTCAAGTCCTTGACACAATTGCTTCATAGCATCACCTTCTTACAGCAGAATGATGCAACGAATACGTTGCCAGCAAACATTATGAAGTGAAGGAACTTCTGGCAGAGAGACAAGGGATCCATTTACCTACTAAGTCTCACCTTCCAGGGAAGTAACTGCAACTAAATATTCAACAACAACCTCTGAAAAACAGAGATTTCCAAGGATTGCTCAGTTGTTAACAGTGACACTAGATGAACCTGATTATCCAGTTACTAATCAATTAGCCTTTTGAAACAGTTACAGTAACAACTTCTAACAACAGAACAAAAATAAAACAAAAAGAACCTTACTCTTTATCTTTGCTATATCTTCAAGTTCCATGTTCAGCCCTGTTGAAGAAAAGAAAGATTTTAAGGAGGATCTTTCACATCTGCTTCATTTCATTCTTAGTTTCTTCAAGCCTTTTCAGAACTTATCAGTGTGGACATCACACAGCACTGCGTACATCAGAAAAACATGCTCTGTATTCCATTCACTGTTCCAATTCATGACTCTAACAATCAGAAAGATCGACACAACAGAACACTGACACAGGAAGTGTAATGACAAAGGGACTAAAGCAAAGGAAAGGTTTTACAAAGAAAAAGCAATCACCCACCTCTGAAGATTTAAGATTTCAGGGAAAACTCCACAAAAGAGGGATCTCCAACCAGAGATCCTTCCCCAGTGCAGCCAGCCCTTAAATGAGGTCTAAGAGAGCTGCAGCCAGACCCTTCCAGTCTTACAGCTGAACTGCCTCCACCTGTGCTCCCAGGGCTGACTGGGTCCGTTCCCCACGTGCTCTATCAGTGGCTCAGGCCGTGACTCAACACTTACCGTACACATGGAATTTTACATCACATTGGTTTGGCCAAAGTTTTTGTGTTTGTCTGACATTATTAATGACCACTTACCTACCAATGAGTCGGTTTTCCAGAAGCTATTAGAAAAAGTTATTTTCTAGTTATATTTTCCAGTAAAACAGCAGTTTGTGGTCACCAACACACCTGAACTGATGCTCTCCATGTTGAATTCAGCATTTACTTCATTCTGTTGAACTACTTTGGCTTGTTCTTCCAGTACTAAGTTTATAACATCAATTGCTGAAGCCAAATCATAGGCCGTCAGGTCAAAAGAAGATGACTCTTCACACAATCTTTCCTAAAATACCAAGGAATGGAAGCATTACTCAGACTGCACAACATGTTGTTTGAGAGATGGCAACAGAGCAGAGACCTACCACATTGTGAGCTTCATCAAGTATTATCACAGTCCCCTTCAGGTCTATGTTGTGAGCTCGTCGGCTCTAGAGATGAGGAAGAGAGTTAGGGAACACTTATGGAGATTACAACTGATAGAAGAAAATATTCCTCTGATGCTCTGAAGACATCCTCAGCAACACCACGACACCTAACTTCACAATGCTTCCTTGCTTAAGGTGGCCAGAGGTTTTTGTTAGATGTATTAAAGCACTTAGTCTTTTTGCCTCTTGCAGCAATAGAATGTAAGCCAGCTTCTACTACAGCTCATGAATAAAATCAGGTTGCTGGTCACTGCAGAAACAAAAGTTTCTCAGAGCATGTGCAGAACTATTGCAAAGTGTGCTACTGAAATGTAATCAAACATCAAAGACATCACATTCAGCAAAGCTAATTTGAGCAAGACTTCAAAGAAATGAACGAAAGAGAAAAGCTTTGCTAACTGTAGGAAAGTAAAACTAAATAGTGAAAACCACAAAAGGGCAACCTGAAATAAAATTAAGAAAATTGTATTTAAAAACAGAGAAATGTGCTACCTTTGCGTCCAATAAATAGTTGTAAGGCATAAAAATAATATCTGCCTGCTGCTTCAGACTCCGAGAGAGATAATAAGGACAAGCTCTGTTTAAAAAAGAATAAGCACAGGTTATAAAGTAATAGTAGCAGAAATATTAAGAGTGCATTCATCATTCACATACTATGTTTCATGCTCTCAGTGGTTTCTAATCAATTTTCCTAATGAATTGAAACTGTCATGTTTGCTTTTCAGGCAAATAGCTCCATCCATGCAAAACATGTAGTAAAGTGTAGAAACTAATGCCTATCAATGCACGCAGCTCAGCTGAACAAAGGAAAAAGGAAATTGATAGAGTGCTATTTGTTGCTGCATTATACTTTTAAACCTGGAGGCAAGCAGTAAATGCTGGGCTATTTAACCTCAAAAAACAGTCAAATCATCCTCTTAAATTTGAAACAAAACTGTAATGCTCGTCACATCAGATGACATTGGAAGCCTTTACTCAAGCAAGAATTAAAATACTGGTGATCTAATCTGACTATCTTTGCACAAGAAAGAATTGCAAAAGACTGCTGTGTGATGAAAATGACAGTAGAAGTTAAGGCTCGAGTACACACACTGTTTTATCAGAAGTTGTCTCTGCAACGTATCTGGCTACTTCACTTGGCTCTCAGTATTGCTCTGCTACTTTAGTGTATGTCCAGGTCATATCAACGCATTAAGAACTACAAGCTGATGAACAGTTTTCACAACTGAGAAGGAGTAAAAATCAGAGAACAACTACCTGTGCTTGCTTCCATTTTTAACCAAGTCTTCGATATCCATGATTGAGTCCATCAGCCCTTTCTCTGTAGACTTTTCTGTGAACAGTTATAACATTAGAACCAGAGGCTTAAGTGAAGGCACCCCACAAGGACTTCTTGTTACCCTGGTCATCACGTACATCCATTTCTTAACATTTAGTTCTTGAAAGACATGAATGCAGAGCACAGCACACGCATATATATACATACCACATACAAATGCACACACAGACTCTACCTACTCTTCCAAACTTCCCTACCTGCCTAGCAACTCCCTCTCCAACAAATGGGGCTTTATTTCCACAGCCAAACTCACCTTCCACATTGTTATAAAAATGACAAGCACGAGCCATCACTTTCTTTCGGCACATATAGATCTGCAAAATATAGTACTTTTTAGCACAGCTTGTCAAGCACTGTGAAGTGAGCTAAGAGACAAAGAGTTATCCATTATCCGTAATGACACTTAATGCTACACAATCACATCCTCCTTCAAAAGCTACTGGAGATGCCAAACTAAATCTTGCACTAAGACAGATATAGCAAGCTCCACAAAAAGCATGGGAAAAAAAAGAGCATCTTTCACTGCAGCCTCCAGCGATAAAACAATGTCAGGCTTAAGAATTACACACTTTATGTCAACACAAAAACCAGCCTGGCATGTTCTTGTTACACGTGTTTTCAAGGCTCTGTTCTCACCTGCATGTGGTTGCTCTCCTGTCGTTTCACTTCAGGATTGATGCAAAGCTGCTCTCTGGAACCCAAAACAGATATCTTTGGCCTGTTCAAACAGAATATACAAACCTGGTGTTAAAAGATGAAGCAAGAAAGAAGAACACAGTTGAACACACCTATGTGGCGTTTAATACCTCAAATGTGAGAGGTTTATGAGAAACAGATGAGCATAAAACACAGGTCAGAATCATAACCAATGAGTTAAGTCTGTCTGCAACAGCCACAGATACACTTCATAGTGCTACATTTGCCTGGGAACAGTGGGAGGCAATGAGTAGCAGCTTACATTGTGCAGTAGAAAATCTGGGTTTTGTTATGACAGATCAGCCAGATAAGCTGGGGCTGCCACTTACTGCAAGCTACTCGAGAGGCGGCTGTCACTCTTACATGCATCAGATCATGACAAGAATTAATGCAAGGAATTTTGGAAGCAAATGTGTGAAATAAAGAACCTAAACCAGACTGAATTCAGGAAATTCAACAACTGGAGGAGAAAAAGACAACAAAGAACCCCACATTGTACACACACGCATTAAGAGAACTACATTTCAGTATCAGTTTTTTATACCTTCATAATTTTATACAGACATAAATTCAGACAGCAACTAAACAGTATTTTCTTCCACCTTTTCTTTAAATAGGAGCACTATCCTAAATCATATTTACCTGTAGACCGTGTTCTTTAATTCATTAATGACCTGCGTAAGCTGAGAGTGAGTTCTGGATGCATAAATGATTTTAGGAATGTCTGTGTAGTACGCTGTCAAACAGAGGGAAAAAGAGCAGAAAAACACTATTAGCACAACAAGAACATGCAATATTATTCGTTTCCTTTCCCAGCTGATGCTATGGCAACAATTTGCCTTGTAGAGACAAGAGATTCTGTCATGCAACTACTCACAGTCATAAAGAGAGCTCAACGCGCTTTTAATACTCTAAGAAAATTAAAAGTACAGAAATAAAAGCAGGTGTTTATTATGCATCACTCCCACTGAGTATGAAAAACAAAGCACTCACTTGGGATATCGCCATCCGTGGCAGCATTACCCCAGGAGGACATGGGTCTGTCAGGGAAGAGCTCGACCCCATTCATACGCTGTGCAATTTTGCGGGCTGAGATGGTATCTTTGAAGTGTTCTCTCCAGGCCAGAGTGGAACAGAGCAGGCAAAGGGTCTTTCCTGTACCCGTAGGGCTCTCTAGGATGCCATTTACTTTCTTTATTGAAGAGAAATAAAAGGAATAGGGGGAGAATGAGTAATTTGGAGGATCAGTAGAACAAATACCCAGAGCTACGCTTTCTCACACAACAGAAAAATACACATCAATATAAAAGCTTTATAAAAGCACGACCTGTAGGACCCCCTAACTGCCTCTGCTGCCATATAACAGCAATAGGATGAGAGCTGACGGCCTCACGTTGTGCCAGGAGGGGTCAGGTTGGGTGTTAGGAGATATTTCTTTCTCCCAAGGAACAGTGTTGCAGGGTGGCAGGTTGGGGGTGGCAGGTTGGGGGTGCTGGGTGGTCTCACCGTCTGCAGACACTCGAGCACTTTGGCCATGTAGATCTCCTGACACTCATAGGGCTGGAATGGGAAATCCACCGTGACGCCCCTCAGCGTGATCCGGGGCATCGCTGTTGTCCTATTCCTATAACGGAGCGAGCTGTTAGAAGCCGGTACAAGCCAGAGACCCACAAGAACTCGGAGACCGTCCCAGCCCCCCGTCCCAGCCCCCCGTCCCAGCCCCCCGTCCCAGCCCCCCGTCCCAGCCCCCAGTCCCAGCCCCCAGTCCCAGCCCCCAGTCCCAGCCCCCAGTCCCAGCCCCCAGTCCCAGTCCCAGTCCCAGCCCCAGTCCCAGTCCCAGTCCCAGTCCCAGTCCCAGCCCCAGCCCCCAGCCCCAGTCCCAGTCCCAGTCCCAGTCCCAGTCCCAGTCCCAGTCCCAGTCCCAGTCCCAGTCCCAGTCCCAGTCCCAGTCCCAGTCCCAGTCCCAGTCCCAGTCCCAGTCCCAGTCCCAGTCCCAGTCCGGTATCGCTGCCATTACTGCCTCCATTGAACCTCACCTCCCGCTCCACCGTTCAGAATCCCCGCTCCTATATCACGCGTCCTTCCGCCAACCCGCAGCGCGTAACTTCCGTCGGAAGCCCATGCGAGTCTTCCGTCTTTGCGCAGGAAGTGAGGCCTAGCGGGCTGTGTGCGGCCCAGCCGGACCAGGGCCGAGCGAGTGGGGCTGGGGGGGCTGCGCTTCTCTATGGGATCTAATAGAGAGGCCTCGGGAGCTGTGGGTTGGGAGGGGCTGAGCCATGGTGGTGGTTTGGCCTTCAAGGACAGCAGGGCTTGAGCCCGAGGGGGCTTCATTGCTCTGCTCAGGCCCTGGGAGGGGCCATGAAGCCCCTTTTGTCAGCCTGTCCCCCCTGGGCTGTGCCCCTGCAGTGTCAGTAATGGCTGGAGCATCTCCTCCCCTTAGAGGCTCGGGGTGATGGGATGGCTGTGCTTGCTCTATGGGGCTGCTTTGTGCCCTGCATACCTGGAGCCCTGTGCAGAGAGCAGCCACACAGCACCGGGTTTGCTGTGGAATCACCCTGCCTGGTAGATAAGGGGATGTCTCTTATTTTGTTGGGCCTTCTGGCTTCTTCAGTAGTGAATATTGACAGGTGACTTTTGCTAAAGGTGAATGTGCTGCTCCTTTGTTCTCCATTTGCTTCCCTTCAGCACAGTTCTCTGCCTGCCTTCATCCTCCTGGTGCACAGGAGCTGCCCAGAGCCTGCAGCCCCTCGAACCTCATGTGCCCACAACCAGCCCTGAGCTGCTCTGTGCTCATGGATCACTCTGTGTAAGATCCCAGCAAACCATGCAGCTCTTGTAATAAATAGGCAGGTATAGTTTACCCGAATCCCCAAATTTCACTAATCTATATTTTACCTGCCTACACAAGGAGAAAGGTAGGAAGAAAATCATATACATCTCCCCGTGTTGTTGCAGCATCCCACACTGTTAGACAGTTGCTGTGAAGATGCAGCACAGGATGTGGTTTAGTTTGCTGTATCTTGTCAAATAGCTCCAAGCAAACAGCAAGGAGTAATGTTAGTTCAAATACTTTACAGACCTTCAGTGTGACCCTGTTGTATGAGCTGATCTCAGACTTCTGGTATATGCTGTGTTCCGTTAGGGGAGTTACTTGTGTGGCTATTTTGCTTGCCAGTCTTTAAACTCCTTGAGCTGAACTTGACTGGCTTGTAAACTGTCTTTAACTGCAGCTAGTGGGCTGGAGAGATTAGGGTTATTCCTTCTGTGCTTTGCAGTGCTCCACACAAAATGTAGCAATTTATTTTGCTCTTGTTTCTGAATATGCCAGAGAGCTCTAACTCGATACTCGTCATGCAAGATTATTATTATGCTGCAAAAGAAATGACTTATTAAAACTGTGAAGCACCGTAAGAGTGAGAGGTAAAATGTTTATAATGGAGAATAAAGCTTAAAAATGATCACAAATATGTGGTTTTCTGTCATGATTTCTTATAACTTTCCTACACTAAAGAAGGATAATAGTAGTACTATGTCAAATCAGATTATTTTTAGGGTTATTTAGGTTGAAGCAATGTTACTTTTAGAGAAGAGCTGGAAGGCTACCAAACCCAAAAAGGAGCGTGAGTCAGCAGCCTGCTGTTGTCCGGGCTGTGTGAGTCAGCACTGGCTGAGGGCTCCTCATCCTTCTGGAGGTTTGGTTCTCTGCACCATTTACCTTACTTGACCAAGTCTGCAGTGCCAGCATTGGTGAGTCTGTCATTGCTGCACCTGAGTGTTCTAAAATCAGAGCACAAAACCTCCCACAAGGGAGGGATTTGTTTCTCATTGAAGTTGCTGAAGAATTGTGGGGGTTCACTGAAGCTGGAACATCTGTTTGATGGTGTGACACGAACACAGGGAGCACAAGAAGTTGTCTTGTGCCTGGACTTTCATCTGGTTCCTGGCTCCCTTCATTCTTGCAAGGCAAAACTTTGAAGAGGGGGAAAAAGAGAGAAAAGGAAGGTTTTAAAGAACAAAACAGATCAGTTACTTGGCAGCCCAGACTCCACACTCTTAGTGTTCATTAGATGATAAACCAAGACAGGAAGACATGCAGCCAACTGAGTTTTCCTCACTGCATGTTCAGGTTAGTGCGTGTTGGTTTTGAATGAACCATTTTCATTTGAAGCAGAACCTTCAAGGGGAGAAATACACAAAGGAAAGACCTTGAAAAAGACGATCCTCAAACTCTGTAGGGAAGGGGGGGTGTGAGTGACTGAAGTGAGCTGCAGGGCCTCCTGCAAGCAGAAGGTTTGTGCAGTGCAGAAGTACAAAGTGCACCATCTTTGGTTTTGTTCAGAGGCCACCTATGCAGGATTTCTCTTCCCATTTGAGGAATGGGAGGAGGCTTCAAAGAGCAGCATTGACTGACCATGAAATTGCTGCTATTTATGGGAAGGATATTTGTCTCCTTTGGTATAGGAGAGGATTAGGTTGCCATTCATCGTCCTTCTGAGGATGTGTGATGGTTCCTGCAGTAACCATCTGAAACTTCTGTTTGGCCACATAATTCTTTGATTCTTTTGAACCCAGGTAATCCAGAGTCTTGATGTCTTTTCCTGCTGTTGGCTAATAGCAAAACAACAGCTTTCCTCTTTGACACTCAGACTTTCATACAGTCATTAGGAAAATGAGTAACTATGAGTAAAAACAGATGAAGAAGCCTAAGCAGATGGGATCAGTGATTTGGTGGAAGCTGTGTGGCCATCACTGGACCAGAGCCTGCATCTTCACCTGCTCCAAATTTGCCCTTTGTTATCTGTAGTTGCTCAGCCCTCCAGCATTGCGCTGCTCACTTCTGTACCCACACCCAGGGGTGACCTGAATCCACAGCTTGCTTTGCACCTTTACGTGACTGAAGTAGCACAACTCTTCTCCCCGACCCAGTCCCTTTGTACAACTTGGCCTCATTTCTCAAGTGCACAATGGTTATGAAGAAGAAACACCAGAATAACCCCGTTGTTTCCTTGCCTTCAGGGAAACATTTTCTTGATTTAGTGCTGGCATTGTCATGGATTTCTTGTTTTAGTTAACAATTTCAAGGGGTTGATGGCTGCCCTGTGTGGAACATTTATCATTTCATGCCAACTAAGGCAGCTTCTCCCAGCTTGAGACTGCAAACAGTGCAGAAAGGTCTCATGCTATTGCCTGGCAGTGTGTTAGTCTCTTATATTGCAGTACCATAGAGAAATAGAACTTGTAAAGACAGTTACATTGAAAATAAGGAAGAAAGATCACCCAGTTTAAGAGATGGATCCAGCATTAACTATATTGAAGTTATTTATGTGTCAGGTCATCTGTCATCAGTGCTGGAGCTGAAGCACATGCTGTGTGGTATGGCCACTTCCATGGAGTTTGCTCACTGTTTCTTGTGCAGTGTGCTCCAATGGGACACGTGCCTTGCAAATGTCCTGTACCTTTTCTAAATAAAAGTCATGCAATTGATGTCTGGATGCTTCAGAACATTGCATGGGGTAGGCAGACCCTGTCAGACCTCCTGGGTGAATCAAAGCCAGAGCTGACACTGAATGGAGCAGGAGAATTCCAGTATTAGTGTGCCTGGGATTGCTGTCTTTACCCACTGATGGGGAAATGTATTCATGGACCATAGGAAACTTCAGCCTGCAGCCCTCAGGAAGACCTCTAAAGTCATAGAAATTCAGCCAAAGAAAAAAGCAGGGGATTTACAGCTGAGAAACAAGCCTTGAATAGATGCAGGTAGCAGTTAATTGTCCGCTTGGGATTAAAAAGAATCCTGCACCAAACATGAAGTGGAAATTTGTGGATAATGCCAATATTATCCTGAATTAGACTTAAGACTTTTTTTTTTCTGTGATAAAGCTTTTCATTTTATGTACAGCACTGAGGGAATGGGGCACTTGGAGACTGGGAGACAAGAGAGGAAGAAAGGTCTCTGAGTCTTTCAGGGCATTCAGCAGACACTGCATGTAGCTCCCATCCCTGTTGCAGCCTCTCTGCCTGCAGCAGTGTGAGCAGCCCATGGATCCCTGCAGCTGCTGGGGGGGCTCGGCAGCGCCTGCATTGCAGTGCACTGGGGGGGCTGCAACCGGGGGCTGTGTGGGGGGCTGCAGGGCTCTGTGCAAAGCTCATCTGAAGGAAAAAGTGGTGATTCTGTGGTCCTGAGCGTGGCTGGGGGGCATGCTGCAAAAGGTGTGCTGGCCTCTAGGCCAGAGAAGAAACAAAGATGTCCTGATGCCTGAGAAATAATAATAATTAATACATACACATGTAGAGACAGAAAAGTTCCACTGGATTTGGAAGGCTCTCTTCTGCTCTTCTGCATCTACTTTTACAGCATGTTCACCCCTAACTGCTGCCCCTTTGGTGCCCTGGTGCACAAACTGTGCCTAAAACCCCCCGTCCTTCCCTGCACTGTTTGGCTGAGAATGCAGCAGTGTTTGGGGTCTGGCTGTGAGCCCCATCCTCCTCATTACCAGAGCTCAGAGCCGCCCTTGGTGGCAGTTAAAAAATGAAATGAATGGAATGAGATGAAATAAAAGGAAATAAGAAAAGAGGTAAATAATAAAGACAACAAAGATAATGAATAAAAAAAAAACCAAAAACACCACCAGCAACAAATCTGCTCGGTTTTGCTTTCAATAGATAAAAGGGAAGGAGAGCAGCAGACAAGAAAGGCAGTCGCGGGGGAAGGCCATCTTTTGCCGGAGCTGGGTGTGTCTGCTCCCCCCCCCCCTCCTTAATCCCCCCCTCCCGGCTCCGCAGTTCTGGCAGCGGGTGAACGGGGAGGGACCGCCGTCAAAGCAGCCCGGAGGAGCCGGAGTCGCTCATTGCCGCCGCCGCGGATCCTCCCGTCCCTCCGCTCCATCCCCGCGCTGCGGGCGCTCCGCTCCGACCTTACCTCCCCGTACCCATCAGCATGGCCAGCACCGTCTCAGGTAGGGCTGATAGTTACCCTTGTTCTCTTATATATATATATATATATTTGGAGGTTTCTTGTTTTATTTGTTCTCTTTGGGCTGTGCTGGTTTTGATGCATTGTTCCCCACCGCCCAGCACACACCCCCTGGTGCGAGGCAGTGGGTGCTCTTTTGATTTTAATAGCGATCCACCCATGATAAATGTGTCTATTTATACGATGGCTGCTGCTACTTTGCACCATCCGACGATGCTGCCTGCCAATTAATGGTTATTTCCGCAGTGTGATGCAGCTTTCTATTTATTCCCCTTAAAAAACGTGCATGGGGTGTAGTTGGATGCAGAGAAATGCAAAATGGCATTTCCTTACAACATCCCTTTAAAAAAAATGCCTAATCCCAACCTGGGCGCACTGCTGTGCCTTCTCCCAGCTCCCCACCCTGTGCTTCTTTCATCAGGAGATGCTCCAGGGGAGCGGTCCTCTGATGGCGCTGGTGAAGCAGTGCTGCAGGGCAGCCGCCCTCCCTCTCTCTCTCTCCCTCCCTCCTCCTGCAGCAACACTGGGGCTCTGAGTGGGCTCTGCTCCCCTAAAAGTGGTCCTTGTCCTTTTGGTCTGGAGAGCAAGGATTGAAATGGCTGGAGATGAGGCAGAGGGGAAAATCCTGCATTGATACAACAGACAGTGGGTGTGTTCAGGGGGTCTTTATCTTTTCCTTAAAGAATAAATAGAAGTTTCTGGAGAAAACATTTACATACATAAAGAGGGGCTTGGGTGGGTGAAGCTGAACCATGCCGGGCTGGGGTGTGGGGCTGAATAGGAAGGGAAGACAAAAGGGAAATGTGGGGAGTGCTTTTGTGCCCCCTCCGTGGCAGAGAAGCAGGCAGAAGGCAGCAGACGTACCTGCCTCTTCCCCTGCCCTTTGCTGGGTCCTTCTGGGTGTTCTCTGTTCTTTTCTCCTTTTAAAAGGGATGGGAAGATGGGAGGTGTTGTGGGGCGGGTGAGGTGTGGTGGGCTATGTGTGCAGATGTAGGTGGGGAAGCAGAACATCAAAAGGTGTCTGAGTGGTAGGAAATCTTCAGCCATTATATGCATTTGTGCAAGTGTCTCCAAGCCGGGGTGTTCTGGGAGGTTCCCCCAGCTGCTCCCACCCTGTGATGGGGCTGGGGGTGTTTGCAGCTGGGGAGGGGGCATGGATCCACTCGTGGGGACACAGCAGACTGATCGGCCATCACACCAAGGGTGCAGCTAACCCAGCGTGGGCAAGGTTCTGAATGCATCCCCCATTTGGTGCATTCTTGCTTTCCCAGCCCCATGCCTGTAGCACATTTCACCTGCTGGAAGATGCAGTTTTACTGCCAGGGTAGACTTCAGATCATGCAGGAGTGTGTGCTTCACAAAACCTTGCTTTCTGTGGCTCTCTGCAAGCAGAGAAGCGATGTCAGGGGGTTGGAAGGCAGGGCTGTGGCAGGAGGAGAGCAAGGCTGAGCCTCGCCCAGCATTGCAGCAAGCAGCTTCCCACCAGCTGCTGTCTCCATAGCAGGAACAGACTGGAAAAGCAAGAGAAAAAAGGCAAGCTGCTCCTTAAAACAAGGGAAAAAAAGATCCTGTTTTCTCTTTTCATTATCCCCAGCCAAAACTAATCCACGCTGCAGGGAAAGCAGCTACAATTGTCTGCAGCTGGTGCCCAGGGGTTGATTCCCCCTTGGGAAGATTTTCTTGGGTTTATTCAAACAAATTGCCGGGATGGTAAGAAACAGGGCTCACTTCCCTCAGCCCAGCAGCTGGCACTGGCTTCCACCTTCGTTTTTTGCTGGCCAGGGTTGTGCCTGCTAGTGCAGAAGCGGAGGGAGCAGCAGCACATGCTCAGTGCAGGTTCAGCTGCAGTGCTGCAGGGCCGGAGCCCCACACACCCTCCTGCAGCAGCTGGACAAAGCTTCATGCTTCCTGCAGCACCTAATGGGATCCTGTGGGGCTCTATAGGGCTGGAGCTTTCCCCGTTGTGTGTAGTTGTCTGGGTTGAGCAGAAGCCAGGAGCACCAGCTTCCTCCATAGAGATTATGAAATGATGCAGTAAGGTAGGAGCCCCATGGGCTTTTCTCGGATGCTGGTGTCTGAGAAGGAGGAGCTGAGAGGAGCTGCTGCTTGGCATTCATGGATCCTGGAGTTTTCCCTCCTGCACTGAAACGTCAGAGCTCTGTGGCCTGACATGGGCATGGGTTGCCCTCTTACTCCCTTTTCTGAATGGTGTTGATGGACATCAAGCAGCATTGCTTCATACTTTCATTTCTACTGCTGGAGACAGTCAGGGCTCTTTGTGCTGCTCTTCTCCATCGCAGTGTTCTCAACAAATCACTATTTATTTTCTCTCTCCATTGTTGATGGAGTGCACATGGTCTGTCTTAGATATTATGGTACTTTTAGTGGGACATCAGTTTTGCAGGCCAAGAGAACCCCTTGCAGGCATTTCTTTTTAATTTAATTGTTCAGCTGTGTCTCAAGCAACGGATCTAAATCTTTAGATAATATATTTTCTTTCTAAAATATAAGCCATATCTTCATTGGTGGCACCATGTTGGTATTGGGTTGACCCTCAGACATCTCAAAATTCTCCTATGCAGAAGGGAGCTAAACTGCTGCTTATATCTTCAGTTATGATTTAGAAATACAGAAGAGTTAGAGAGCAACCAAAGACCATGTGAATGTGCTGTAGCACTTTGGCACATCCCAAGTGGTGAAGGATATTTTTTCACCAGGATATTTTCTAACAGCTCTTTTATTCTTCTGAGGTTCCTCTACATGTTTAGTGCCATACCACAGAATCTTGTGTTCTCTGAACGTGTTTATGCAAATAGTATCTCTGTCTAAGGTGCAAGTACAATAATCCTCGGATAAGGAAAAGGAAACTAAAATCCAAAGAAACCAAATGGCTGCCTGTGGCTCAGTGTGGCACTGAGCTCCTGACTTTGTCCTTTGAACAGCTTGTCCTATTCCAAGCTATTTGATAGCAGCTTCTGTTTGTCTTATCCAACCCTGACCATCCAAATCTGCATTTGTCCCAAACCTGTAAACACTCTGGGACAGCTGCCTCCATTTTGGCTTCTTCATCTGCTTTAGCAAGCAACCCAGCCCATACTCTTCTACTTCCTGGTGACCCTTCACTAACCTGCTGAGGCTGCTGGCTCTTTGCTGCACTGCTTGGACCCTTCTCCCTTCCTCAGCCAGAAGAAGGGGAGGTTTCCCTGATTATTTTCCTGCAAAACACTCCACCTGCTCCAGCATTAGAGAGGGAGTGATTTATCTAGTAACCTTCCTTTGACCTTGCTACCAAATACAGCTCATTCGGTCTCATCCATTTTAATTCTCCAAATTCATACAAATGATTTTCAGTGTGCCTCTGGCTCATTATGATTTACACTGTATTGGTGTTGTGCCTTACCACCCCTGTTCTATTTTGCTGGACATCATTATACATCTAACATCTAATGAGACAGCCTTCAGCTTCCTTCTATCTGGTCCAGAAGCAAAGAACCAGAATTTTTGACCAATATTGGGCTGGATATGGAGAACCCTGTGGTCCGTGCACATCACCAGAGAGAGATGGTTCATGTTACTCATACCTTGCTCCCATCCCCAGTCACTTCTCCATTTCCTGCTTCACAGCCACTCAGGGAGCAACTGGATGGTGTCCCTGGGGCTTAACTTGAAGATAAACACATTACATGGACAAATGCTGTGTGTAGAGCTCACGGGAAGCAGTAGGAATAAGAGGATGCATTATGTACTGTGCAGCA